>NC_061529.1:22325000-22632500 GCF_022379125.1 Scophthalmus maximus
AATCCGGGCAGCGACCCATCGGTAGGGAAGAGGAGGCGGTGGAGATCCACACGGATCTCGTGCCTGACCTCTCTGTAATCTATTTGACGACGGATATATCCATCGTAGTGCCGGAGAACTTTCCTCCCTGCATGTGATAAGCCCAGCACAGGCACGGCATCATCGGCGCAGTTAACCATCTCAGTAGAATGTTGGCGTTCGGACCACCGTGGACCACAATTACCTCTTTACATTTCCTATCCAACTGAATCTTCGTCCCATGGTACCTTTGCATGAATGGTGAGCACAGCTTCCAGTTATTCTTGTATAACTAATAAGCTTTAGTCTCGCTTGTTGAGGAATTCATTAGTAACTTATTGAAGCTGTGGCCTCGTGAAGAGAGTTCTGCTCAGAGCACACAGAGGCAGAGAGCTGGGTCCAGACACCAGCATGAGATCATTGGACAATACGATGGACGAACTGGCACCTCTAGTCATAGAATTAGAGCGACTTTCACGAGTAGATTTTTGTGTATTTTATAGAGACATGGCAACAGGAAGATACTGGAGTTCCCATCCCTGCATGGACAGCTTCAGATGCTTCAGTTCAGGGTGGATGGCTCCTGCTGCACAGACACTGAACTGTTCGCCGTGGGGCTATATGTCCATACTGTCACTCGCATGAATCATGCAAGGCATCATGGGACTAGGAATAAGGTCGATTGTGACGTGGTCAGGTTTTCGAGTTTCCACAATAGTTTCTGTCACGATTCCATCCACTGGCAACATACATTGGGCACAGTAAAATAATAAATTCTGTGATAATGACCTCCAGCAACACTTGAGAACAGTGTTATGGTTAGAGTGACGCATTTCAGCTAAATGAATGAGACTAAAATCTCTGAGCTTTGATCATTCAAGGTATCTGGAATAGGAATGTACACAACCTCACATGTAACCCTTCTCGTCCTCCCTAATCTTTCAAGAAGGTGCTCACAGTGGCTCCCAGGTGCCGGAGCACACTTGCAACCTGTGGACTTATGCTTAATGGTGTTTGGACAACACTGTCTGGAACATAAAGACCAGGATCACTCTCTGGCTGGACAGTAGCCAGGTTGCTTAAAGCTGCAGGAATAGTTTAAATAGATTACGCTTGATACAAGTGGAATCTAGTGCAAAAAATACTTAATCCAAGTGGACCACAGCCACTGTCCTCCACCAGAGGAAACCACAAACTGTCTTACAGCCAAAAGTCTTCAACCTTGAAGGCCACTTAGCTGGGTGTTGAATTGAATCTGTTGTTTGTTTCAGTGTTTGCTGCAATGGTTGGTCAAAGCACTTACTTTCCCTTACTTAAAAATTACTCCATAATCAAGCCAAAGGAATTCCATCTGCTCAATGATATGATAGAATTCTGAGAAACATGTCAGAAAACCTGACCACACAGGAGAGAGGCTCAGTCTGAGGACAAAGGGAAGGTTCTGGCAGGATCTTTTCTTCAGTTGACCGCAAATGGGATGTAGCTGAACCCAGAGAGTTTCACCACAACATTGTTCTGTGGCCCCGGTGTGGGACATTGCCCAGGGCTCCCCATCGGCCCTCGGTGTTCACTGAATGAGCACGACTTCCCTGTGGACCACAGACAAGCTCCTCCACCCCCAGCAGAAGCCGTCCTCCCTTCAGTTACAACAGCCCAGCCCTGGTCAGAGAGAGCACCGCCTGGGGCCAGTCTACCTGCCGGACCCTGTCGCCATTTCCAGACATCTGGGGGGAACAAAATGGGCTCCCCCGGGACCGTCTGCCCCACCCTCGTGACACACATACTGCCTTTGTGTCTGAAGTGTCCGAGGGGCTTGTATGATGTGCACAACTGTGAAGAATGTAAGGAAAACAAAGAACAAGACGACAGATTCAAAGGGAAATTCTTGGAGCCATTCCAACTGTGTCGTTCCTTTGTACCTGCCACAAACAATAAATTAATACCAACATGAACACAAGCTTCCTATAGCTCTCCAAATAACATGTTTATATAAATAGTTTGTCCAAGATGGCCTGGTAGCCTGTCACCAAACACCATCTGTATAATGTACGATATGAATTATTTATTATCTTAATAATGTGATCCACGCATTCTTGTCTCTGACAGCAGTCTCAGTTGAACTAATCCAGACTAGTGAAGGTGTTTTTGTGGGGCAGGAATCCCACGACCCCCACCAATTATGTACCTTTACAAGTTTGCTCCCCAATTTAAGAAATTACCAGGCGCCCGTGTGCATATACAGATACTGCGCCAACATGTTGATCAACCCTTCTTGAGACTACAAAGACAGTAAGTTAACCACAAATCTCACCCCATATGTAGATGTATGTATTTATCTATAACATTATGCAGGGGGGCAGTTTTTACTGTATGGAATGTTTGTAACGATTCATGTCAAACCGAGTCAGACAGCCCACATGATGCCCTGGTTAGCCTCTAATAGATGCTCCATAGTCTTGAGTTGCAAATTGCTTCATAAATATGTCCACGCAGGTTCATTTCCTCTCAACAGCGCTGCCAGCATGACGTCCATTAGTAGCTGTGACTCAATATAAGAGCTATAATTCACCCAGCCAAGTCCGAGCAGAGGCAACATCTCAGCTACAAGTACGACTTCACTGTCCCGTCCAGTATGTCCACACACCACATCCGTTTGGACAAAGAGTCTGCTAAATAAATGTAATGTAAATATTAACTACCTCCTGATTCTTCTCTTATCAACAACCAGGGGCGGACTGGCCATCGGTAATATTTCAATTTTAGATGTCAGACAGTTACAGCCATGGGCGTATTAAAACAGGTGACGGAGTATCCTGTATCTGTGAAGATACAAGGAAGAAAAAAGGAAATGTCGAAACGAAAAAAAGGTGGTGGTGGAGAAGAAGAAATGGGCGGCGCGGAGAAGTTATGATAAAAGAGAAAAAAGCAGTTGGAGCAAGATGTGGCAAAATGTCATTAGCTGATACTTTCCTTAGTGGAAAGGCCAAACTTAGTGAGGTGAGACAGTCTCGGTTTTGGCTAAGAGTCATGGGAGCCATGGTCATGTCACTAGCACATTTCAAGGCAAGTGGGGTGTACACACAGCACAGCACTCGACTGGCTGACCACCGTTACACATGCACAACAGAACAAAACATGCAAGCATTAAATGTATCTTCCAAATATTTCAGCTTGGTGACCTTCTGAAAAGCCACCACAATCATTATCACCTCACATCTCCAGGATGTCATCCATTGACTTCTGTTGCACTATAGACTTAGTTTAAGCATTTCTATGTTAGGTATTTGATATGGTCTATTGGGGAAGTAGCATTGATCACTTTGAGGGGGGGTACATTTTGTCACCACATAATAATCCAAAATAATTCAGCAGAGGTGGGAATACATAGACCAGAAAGGTCTATGTATTCCCACGCATTCCCCCGGCAAATCTCACCCTGCACACGCACGCACGCACGCACACACACACACACACACAGACAGTGAAAGTTAAAAGAAGCTCTTCGCACGTCTCCACAGTTCCCATGTCTCGGCTGCTTCCCCCCCCCTCCTCAGAAAGAAGCGTAGAAAGGATGAAATTAAATGTGTGTACATTCTATCACGCCTGCTATCGCCTTTTGAGAATTGCAGGTAGCAGAGTGTTTAACATTCTCTTGTCAGCCGTCCTCCTGCTGGGACAATAAATGCCTGTCCAGTTTTGCTCACAGTGGCGGCTGCAGATTACAAACAGCGGGAGCGCGCCACAGTCTGAACACAATGCTGATAAGGATGCCTGTCTTAGTGCCGCCGCTTTGGCTGGCTTCTCCTCACGCCAGGGACCCGCTGCTTTTAATATTTACACACAACTAGAATGACAAATGTACCGTAACCCCGCGCGCACACGCACGCACGCACGCACACACACACACACACACGTGTATCTTTGTCTTTCGGTAGAGGGGGTCTGATGTTGGACAGAAAGGGCCGAGGGAGGGGCTCAATTACAGCACAAACAGTGAAATTTCCATCACATCTTTCCATCCAGGAGTTTGTGGAGGAGGCAGGTGTGGATGATTGCAACTGCTCGAGAGTTTCCGTTGTACTTTCTCTGGGTGGAAAGTGGGCGTGTGGGTTTTTTCAGGCGAGGGTGAAAATGTAGATTTACTTTCTAAACTGTGACAATTGAAGAGCCAGGGAGCGCGGAGGGAAGATGCGGGAGGCCACTGACACAGCACACTATTCATATGATTTAGATTAAAAGCACAATGAGGAGAGAAATGACTCTGTGTACCTTTTTACAGCTGATTTCTGTGTAGGAGCCGGCGGTGGGGAGCCAAGCGAATAGATGCGATCTTCAGAACAGCAGCACCGTAATGGTTTAGTGGAGTTCACAGTTCACAGCAGAGCACATTTGTTCTGTCATTTCATTCCCCGGCTCAGCTCAGATCACAAACTTTAAACTGCCCGCGTGCAGCACATCAAGCTCTGACACATCATCACCTCATTGACTTGTTACTGTTTACACCAGCTGCTAAATGCTGGAGCGAGAATCAGAATCTCTTCCGTAGTTTGAATTTGATTTTCTTTAATTTACTGGGTGGTTCCTCATCAGTGAGGTGATGCACAGGCTGGTTAGGGTTGTTGTAGTGGCATGCAGCCTGGATGTAGGCCTGACAGTCATGGACACAGGATGTCACTTCCCATTACTGCACCAAGCATTTGAATTGTCTGACTTTAACCACTACACCCACAGGTATACTTCATTCACTAAATATACTTTTATACTAGAGCCTGACTGATACGGATTGTGGGGGGGCAATACCGATTTATGTGTATATACACACATATATATACTGTATATAATGGGGGAAATGGCAATGACTCCTAAGATGTCGTTTCATTAAATGAAATTGAGGCTTTACATTTCACAGTTTGACCATGAATGTTATCATAAATACCTATGAATGAAAAGAAAACGGAGGTGGGCAGTCACAGTCATCAGGCTCTGACGGGGAGACACGCTGTCTCAGGTTGTTGTGTTGTGACCTCCACCCTCAGCAGGAACTACAGTGGCTACGGAGACGACGCAGTGGGACCTGCTCAGAACTCTGGATGCCCGCGCATCAGCGGACGCACAAACACAAACGCAAACCACAGAACAAACAAAAGGGACGGACGGCGGCTGGTGATTCGCGAGGCGACACACACCCAGCAGATGTTTAGCTGGCACCACGGAACAACTCTCCACATGGCAGCATTGTCTCATTCCAACGCCTCCATGTCCTGTGGTTTGAATCTTCTGGCGGCAGATTGGATAAGGATATACATAGGGAGGTTTACAGGTGTTCTACTGAAGCATATTTATAATGTAAAGCAGACGTTCATAGCGACAGAATGTGTTGTCACTTGATGGCACGACGAACATCGTATATGAAGATGGACGACATTTCTGCTCCCACTGAACTGTACGGTCACGAGCTGCAACAGATGACAAGACTCATCATCAATATAAAAACTACAGTGAAAATGATAAAGGTTCAATTCAAGACGATAAACTGTCGTGGGAAAGTCATTTGCAATGGATTATGGTCCTTCTCTCTTAAAAATAATTATGTAGTCTTGTACCTTTGTCTTTTTTTCTGTTTTCCAATTATTTTTTTGCTCAGAATAAAACATTTTACGGTAACGATTCATCTTGTAGTATATTGTCTTGGTTCCAGGATTAAAACTCTTTATATAAGGATTTTATGAAATGTCAATGGAGTAAATTAATGAATGGGAAATTCACTTCCGGAACAGGATCAGTTTAAAAAGTGTGCGGAGTCACTGTTGAGCTCTGTGAGCATGGGACAAATTCATTGTCTTACAAGACTTGATATGAAGCTGTGAGTCTATGTACATACATAGAAAGAAGAAAACTATGATGCAACAAGTCCATATGTATCACAGCTGTGGAGAGTGTCTGTCTTGTTACTTCCCTGTTGCTTGGGCCTCATGTCCTGTCTCACCCCCCCGACCCTCCTGACAGAGTGGGATGTAGCAGACAAATTTACGCAACTTCTTTTTTATGTGAACACAATGACTTTTTGTGCATTCAAAAGTTACATAGCGGATGTGTGGGCATTTGGAAACATCCCTAACTTTCCAGTCCTTCCTTTCCTTTGTGTCTGAACGTTTTCACCCTGGGAGTACCGTACACTCCACGTTGACGCTCAGCACTTTGGATCCCCTCCTGCCCCCCACCCCACCAAAACACTGACAATTGTCACAAACACAGGAAACCCACTGGTCGAGGAAACTGTTATCGAGTTATTGACGCGTGGTCCAAGGGAGGGTTGGCATCCGTATCATGAGAGCAACGATTAGGCCTCTGCTGTGAGGCTTTCACACACCGCCTCGCCTGTCCCGGCCAGTGGATCACACATCCACACAGAGTGAGAGAGGCCAGTCTGGGCCAGGGTGTGTACCTTCCTCTTCCTCCACTGGCAGACAAGATGGTGGTGTTGTGTTTAAGTGCTACCCGTTTCCCCCCTCCCACACACACTTACATCCATTTGCTGTCATTATGTACTACTGCCCCCTACTGCGTGACTGTGGCGCCCCAGAGGTCAGTGTGGGGGGGGGGGGCTCTTTACACTTGATGGGGCTCTAACAATCGATGGAAAACCACCATCCGCCACAGGGACCCCCACGGACCCTCACAACATTAACATTGGTGGAGATGTCTTCCTCTGTGTGGAAGGAAGGCTGGGGGGGGGTCGACCTTTTGGGAGTTGATGGGGGGAGGCAGCTCTTCAGGTGTGAAATGTTCCCCTGAACATATCACGTGGCGACAGAAACGTCCCTCTGATGATCAGTCAGAACAGAGACAGAGATGAAGGATGAAGACACCAAGTCGATTGAGAAGCAGACTATAATCCTCCAGATTATATTCTCCAGCAGGTGAGCTGATGTTCTGATCTCAGGGACGGTTCATTTATTCCTTCCAAGGTTCTTTCTTTCCAAGGTATCTGAGACCGACACACTAAACGCTAGGCCAAAACAGCAGACAAAAAGAACCGACCACTAACGGGAGGGTGCCAAAATATTCTCATACTGCCCCTTTAACGTGTTTACATTAATCAAATAGAGAAAGTGTTGTTGCTGAAAACTCCTGCATTGAACTGACAGATTCATTAATAGTTAATTACAGTATGTTCTTGTGCTTTATTGATCAGAACCATCAATAAAAAAACTTTAGGGGTTATCAGGTTTTTATCTTTCAGCTGCAGGACGCTCGTCATTTGAGCTCAGTTTCACACATGCATTAACCACTTCATTCATATTTGTGAGGGATGGGAGGTCACTCGAGGGTGTCATCCCACCAGACGTCATGACTGGTCGGTCTGTCAGGGCCTTAATTTAGACCTAAAACAGTGGTTGAAGTTGGGTTGTGAATGGTAGAGACTTTATACAGACGTCTTCTCTATGAACTCATGTTTGCTGGGTGGGAACAACAGAACTACCTCAATGACCTAATTTAACTGACTAGACCAGTTTGGTCCATGCACCGGGGGATATTTTAGTTCTTTTTTTTTTTTTTTTGTGAAGACGTGTCGTCAATATCACATTCTTTACAGTGATGCTCCCACTATGAATCGTTCCTTTAGTTCTGACTGCACCAACGGTATAACACCTGCAGTCACCTCATACCTGTGTCAGCACACATTAAAACAAAAGATGGATTATTTAATTTTTTTCTTTATTACAATGGTTCTCATTTCAACCACACTACATAGGATCAAACATCAACCACTGCCAGTGTGAAACATATAAAAAAACAAAGGTATTAGAGAGGCTGGAGGGAGGAGTGAGTGTGTGTGTGTGTGTGTGTGTGTGTGTGTGTGTGTGTGTCTGTGTGTGTGTGTGCGAGCTGGTGTTCAGTGTTCAGGACCTGTTCTTCCTTGGTCGGCCTCTGGGTTTCTGGGCCAGTCCAGGAGACGTCTGGGTTCCCATTTCCACTAGTCTGGATTTGGGCTCATCCTGTTTCCCAGTGCTGGCCACCTTCCTTGGTTTAGGAGACTTTTGGGGACTTTTCACTCCGTTCACCTCTACAGGGAGAGAGTTGTCAGAGTCAAGCATCAGGCTGTAAATAATCACGTGACACTGCTTACTACAATTCATGTCTTCCCCCTGTACAGTGGAGTTGGAGGTATGGTATGTAGATGTTGTGTGCCCCCCCCCCCCTTCCTCAGAACACATTGGTTCACAGAGAGATGGAAAAACACTCATGTCTGATCAAACCTTTTTTCTTTGTAACTCGCTTTTTCTTTGGGGAACCTCCATCAGTGTCGCTCTCCTCGTCTGCCTTTTTTCTCTTGGTCGTCCTCTTGTTCTGGAAAAGGAAGTACACAACACGAACATGTTTGTCAAGAATCATATGAACCACTCCTCTTCCTCCTGACAGACACGGCTGTAGTGAACTGTAGTCAACTCTAACCACTCGAGCCATGACTTCTCTGCAGAGATCAGAGTGAGTCAGAGACAAGTGAGGGCTCTTCAGAGAGTCCTGCAGTTAACAAAGACAATCAAGACCCCCCCATCCCACTCCATTTTGGCCTCCATTTTGACAACTGCCACCTCATGATCACCATGTGGGGCGTGCTGAGGTGAACAGATTGGTGAGATAATTACATACAATAACCAGTGTCGGGGCTCGCTGACCCCTCTGCTGGCAGCGCCGCCTCCCTGGTGACATGTTCCATATGTGCAGAGAGAGAGAGAAAGAGACGGGGGGGGGGGTGCTGTCTTGTTAGAGTGTTGTTCACCTATAAGAATGTATTTATCTAAATGTTTACGTTGTAATCTCCAGATTACAGTGTGTAGTCGTCGATGCATCTTTAAGACCTCTGCAGGATTTTAATATCATATTTAATATTAGACACGAGGCCTGTTCTCAACCTGCTTATGCTGTAGTGAAATGAGAAAAAATTGTGGTCCAGAAGAGAAAGGAAGCTTCTGTTGGAACCTGTCATCCTTCAGATCCGTTCATAAAACACTTTTGTCAGCTCTAATAGATCTTCACTGGATTCTTATAGTTTGACTTTATAGCTCCAATAATGTTGACTATTGCTTTGATTATTATACATTATTCAAATACACATTCATCAGAATGTAAAGTCGATGATAATAAACCAGTGACACAGTAAAGTGCTCGGGCACGACAAAATAAGAACTAACTACATCTGGGATTTTTTATCGACCGACGTCCAAGACACAGAGGAGACGTGGAACATAGAGGATGTTTTCATTAGTCATAAGGGTTTCTGGTCAGACTGACCGAATATGAGGAGGGGGAAAAGTAAAGAGGAACAATATTAAATGAAAGATGCTGCCGACTGCAGCAGGATTATGAAGCACTTGTGGTGGATGGACGTGACAATTTTGTTATGTTGACATTGAAGCTATGTCATCACAAAATAAGAAAAGTATGATCTAATAGTATAGTAATAATATTGCAGTGAGGACGAAAGATGGAAGGGGCACGAGGACCACTCAGAGGAAGCCAAACATCTTCATATCAAAGTGATGTTGTTCACCACACAGTCAGAAAAAGGAGACATGTTACATGGAGCAGTGCTGGGATGTTTACTGTGGTTATTTTACGTATGATAAGAATTTCATGGTTGGAACATGGTGAAGAGCACTCGACTCCTGTTTGGGGGGAGGGGGGAGACCCTTTTCACTGCTGCATCGCTAAAAGGCAGAAACCAAGATTGGATAGGTCGGAAAAGGACGTTTTAGAAAGTTTTAGAGATCACGATGACGAATAAATGATGCCAAAGAGAGAAGCGGTTTGTGTTATCTGGAGGATTTACAGTTTTCAGCAAATGTTGTTGCCAGAGGAGGAAACGTGCTCCACCACTTAAACAGAAAGCATCATGGAACACGAAGAACGTGAGATTAAGATCGACTTCACAACATCAAGTGACGCCAGTGAAACAGTCAAACAAAGTCGAGACACGTGTCGCTATAAGACGTGTTAACTCGAGCGACTGCCCGCGACCGCAGTGTGTTTTGTGTGTCTGTGCGTGCTGACCTGGACGGGAGGTGACACGCCCCCGTTGGCAGGAGTGAAGTCCAGCGTGCCATCGTCTTTTGTGTGGATGCTCTTCAGTCCCGTCTGCAGGATGGAGCGCAGCTTCTCGTAGGGCGGTTTGTCTTGGTATCCCAGAGATTTGACCTCTTCCATGAACTTCTGGATTTCATCTGCAGCTCAATAGAGTGACACAATGACACAACAACACACTCACTTCTGTGTCAGGATCACTGGTACCAGACGAGGTCATACAGGTCAACTAGTGAAGTAAATGACCCTGACTGGACCTGAACATCTCTCTGTTCCTGTGTTTGTGCAGACACACTGTCTTCACCATAATTTTCTACTCTAATTGCAGCATCGCACTTCTTTCTGTGTGTTGTGACTTTTTTCAGACACAGTCACACACACAAACACAGATGGAGCCTGAGAAAGGAGGTGTTGGTCTCCTTGGCCGGCGCCGAAAATGCAACTCTTCCCACAGTGAGACAACAAACGTCAAAGTCAACATTTAGAGCCGCAGAGCAAAGTGTTTGCGGCAGCGTGTGCTAGTGGACTTACTATCCAACTGAGGACCAAGTGAGTCTCACTCTGATAGATTATAATGAGATCAGGACAGTGGAAAATCAAACTTGTCTTTTACTTTAGTAGGACCAACGACCCTTCTGTGTGTGTGTGTGTGTGCGCGCGCGCGCGCCTGCCTCTCACACCTGGTTTGTCTTGAGAAGAGAAACAGTTGGTCATAAACTGGGAGATGTTTTCTTGACACCTGTAATGGAGAAACAATGATCTAAGTCACACACAGTCACACACACGCACACGCTGTTTTAACAGCCATTTGTGTCATTTAGAGGTTATTCTTATTTAAAACACAGATCCAGTTTTGATTTGAGAGTCTCATCAAACAGACCCACAATCGACTGCTGAACAACAAACACAAGTCCAGTGATCCAATCACCAAACACCCTGTGGGAGATGATCACCTGAGTTTGGAGTCTCGGACGTAAAGTGGGTCCTGCAGCTTGTCCTCCCAGGGCAGCCGACCACATAACCACTGAACCATGCAGTAGCACAGGATCTCCAGGTCGCTGCGCCTACATGCAGCTGGAGCAAACAACAACACCATGAGCAGCAGCAGACACCATCAGCAGCTTCTTGTCGGTCCTCACGTTAGTAGCAATGCAAACTTTCACAGTGCAAACATACGGATATTCAGCAGTAAACACCGATACAATCCACAACATGGACTGTCTCCATTTAACCTCATGTAAAACCCTTCTAGCTACCAAGAAGGAATATTTCATATTTATCATTCCCTTTAAAATCTGTATAATCCAGTACATGAAACTACGAGCAGTACTTGTACATACATGCTCCTTTATGGGCGTCGATGCTCGTGTACTCGATGGTTCCATCGTGACATCTCTTGGGGTCTTCCTTGTACTCTTTGACGACCCCGTCAGGAGAGTACCGGTATGCCAACCCATAATCCACCAAGTAAACCTGCAGGTCACACAAACAGGGAGTCACACAAACAGGGAGTCTATCACTCACTCACTCACTCACGCACGCACGCACGCTCGCCCGCACACACGCACACGCACACCAAGAGAGAGGGCACGTTCAACTAGAGTCCGATGGCAGATATGGGTTTTTTACAGACATTTACAGCACATGTAGCTGACACTTTTGTCCAAAGCAACTTACAATAATTGTAATATTATATCATCTGGAACAGATGATTCCAGCTTTTTGTAACAAAAATTGTAATTCCACCAGCGTAAAGCTCCTTAATTATTATTATTATTACTATTATTCAGTCAGCACAATGTTTCTACACTACTTTAATGAAGAAAAATAAGTAATTAAACAGTAATAAAACCAAAGCGACTTCTTTATGAAGCACCAAAAACAGTACAGCTACAAACGTACAAGACATTCAAATCCAGAGGGGACGGTTTTTAAATGTCTGCTTTACAATAAGACAAACGACATTGTTCATCTTCTAATTAAATATATGCCTCCCTGAATGCGTTATGACCAGAGAAAACTACCAGCAGCACCTCAGGATGAGTTCAGTCGCTGTGCTCCGACTGGTACAGACCTGGTTGGGATCACTGTGGCTCAACATGAGGTTAGACGCTTTGATGTCAGCGTGCACATACTCGTGGTCGTGGACGAACTCCAGAATATCCAGCTAAACAACACAAGAAAGATCCAAAGTTAGGGAAATAATACATGATTAGAACTTTCATACGACGTCCTATTGTCATTATTACATTATTGGTAGGGTGACATTCCTGTGAAGGAGATTTAGAGGTGTCAACTGTGGAGTCCCGTGAGGCCCCACAGCCACATGAATCCACCCACCAGGCGAAGGCCGAGCTGCAGAACCAGTTTTCTGGGGAAAGTCTTTCCACACTCCTCAAACTTCTTCTGCAGGTCCGTGCCGAGCCGGTCGATGACCATGAATCGATACCTGGAAGACACAGAGACCACCTGTCAGACTGGCCCCTGTACTTATGGCTCTAACTGTAACACAGCTTTCCATTGTACTGATCTGCTGTGGCCAAGGAGGTGGAGCGGGTCGTCCACTAACTGGAGACTCGATGGTTCAATCCTCAGGTCCACGTGCCTAAGTGTCCTTGGGCAAGACACTGAACCCTGAATTGCACTGTGTGTAGCCGAGCTGTGTCAATGTGTGTGAATGGGTGAATGTGGTCGATAAGACTAGAAAGACGCTGTATACTTAGTTCTGAGTTAAACATAATACTTTCATTCCATGGCTACATTTCAAATCAGGAAGTGCTAATTTATAAAATAAGACTTGTCTCTGTGTATTTACAGTTTTATTTCCTCCATTAGTTTGTCTGCAAGTCCAAAATATGTCACAATTTCATTTTCTGTAATTAACTAACAGAATGTATGTTTTGTCACAGTCAGAGGATCGTTTACATTCAGCCTCACCTTTTCCCTCCTCTCTCGTGCAGACCGGAGCCCCAGTACCTGGGAACTCCCAGAGTTCTCAGCTTGTGAGACTTCATCCAGGTTTGGACTGCAGGACAAGAGGAAACACTCAAGATCTGTTTCAGCCTAAATGTCCCACAGGTCTGTCTGGAACAGACTCAAGTCGTTCCTGAGAACATGCTGCTAACTGGTACTGGTATGAGTGGGTGATGGTGATGGCTGCAGTGCTAACAGGGGGGGGCGGCTCGGGGGGGGCAGCGAGGCTGCGAGCTAATCTGCTGCAGGGACAAATATTTACCAACAACGTGAGATTCCAGCATGAATAAAATATGAGCCTTTGGTTCCTTAGTAATATAACAGTTAATTGTCAGGGGAGATTGACATTTGGATTGTTATTATATAAAATGCAAAGCTGTGGCCTGGGGGCCAACAGCGCTTCATCCCTCTGTAGGGCCCCCCACGCCTCTGCTTCAAGATTGTCTTTTTTAATTAAGAAAGTTAGCTTTCTTTTATTTGTTTGCCCTGGTGACGAGAGACTGTTGTGCTATTCGATCACAAGGCTAACTTTGCTTTGGTGGCACACTTCTAGAGGTGTGTGTGTGTGTGTGTGTGCGTGTTTATAAAGAATAAGAATATGTGGCTTACTCAGATCAGGCTTAGCAGCTCGCATGTAGAACTTGAGCTCAGAGAACAGTGGTCCATTTTCACTGGGCTCCTGTGGACAGAGCACAAAGAACATTCATGTTAATAGTAGGTATTACCGCTCATTGGCTGGATTGCCTACAATGACCAATTACAACAAGGTTTTGAAAAGAAAGTTATGAACAGAGCAGCCACGTCTCTGATGGTACAAAAAGCTAAACCTCCTCACAGGTCACAGTGGAATGAAAAGGTTTGGACACAACTGGGGCCTGTTCAACAAAGTGAGTTCAACAGACCCAGGACATGCTTCCGTTATCTGTCTTCAATTAATCTAATATTGACCATCCTGATAACCTGAACTACGAAGTTGAGACCAACTGTCTCAGTCAACCTGGGTTTTCATGTCCGGTTACGAGCCCGTTCATGTGGAAGAGGAGTTAATCACAAGCGTCATCGCCAGAACCATGAATAAAGTTTTTAATATGATACGAAAAGAAACGCTGATACCTGCAGGTACATTTGGTCAAAGCCACATGTAAAAGTGACTTTCTACAAAGTGAAATGAAAATAATATATCTTCAAAACACTGATAAAGAAAAGAACAACTTGAAATATTTAAAAAGAATTTAATTTGAAAAATATAATGTAAATAATCGCATGAATTGATCAAGTTTACTATTGAGTGAATATTTTGGCCCTTTTGTCTAACGATGATCAATCTGTGAAGTAGAGGAGCTGAAGTGATGAGACTTTCTGCTGCTGAAGCAGAGGAGAGACGTATGAACTCTTCATTCATGATCATGAGGAATATTGATCAGTGTCTGGATCATTGTTTTAATAAAACATATCGTATTTAGTTTTTGTTCACATTTATTGCCACAGTCTCTTCGTGTTGTAACGAGCTGCAGTGACAGAATAAGAAAGTGAAACACTGACAGTGATTCTGTTGGGAAGCAAATCATCTTTATTGGATAATGAAGCTCTAATATTAATCTATGAATTTATTTAGTGTGATAAACTCTCCCTCTGTTTATTAGAAGTTCTGTTTTAAAATCCAGAGTGGACACATGAAAGTCTGGAACAGCAGCATGAGTCCACTCATTCATAAATATCTTTATTATTTATCAGTTTACTCTGAACTCTTCTGTCCCAGTCAGGATGCTGATTGGTCAGTAGTCGGTTGTGACTGCCTTTGATCACTTATCTGGAGCAGGTTACCCACGTTCATTTTCGATTCCATCTTTTATGGTTTCAAAGTAACATAAAAGTAAAACGGCCTGAAACCAAACTGTGTGCGTCCTGCAGACTGGTTACTTAGTAACAGTATCACAGTCTACAGCAGTTCAGCCTCTGTTCTTGTTCATAACACTGAAATCATCAACTGTAAACGATCATTTGGCCCAGACTAACAATAAAGATTGTAAATAAACTGAAACCTTTTTTAAATTGTCACAAAACACTAATGACAAAGTTACAACAAACATTTCAGAGTGTGAGAGAAAGGAAAAACCTGGTGGGGCTGTGCGTCATGACCACAATATTTAAAAGAGGTTAGGGCTGTTTTCAGTTTGTTTGTGCCATATTTAGCAAAGAACAGTTTTCTTGCCTAAGTCAAACTTTTCATACACAAACCGTCACAATATACAGTATATGTCATCACATTGCACAGCCCTACTAGTTACTAATGTTCAAACGGATTAAGCAGTCGGGTCATTTTTAGAGTATCAGGTTTAAAAAAAGATTCAGCTTGGCGAGAGAGCTGTGAATCCCACTGCTGCTGTCAGCCTGAGGTCTGGTGCTTGTTGAAGACCAGTACCAAAAGGCACAGGGGGGAAAGAAGAAGAAACTGATTCACTGGACTGAACAAACAGACAGTTTCCTTTTCACTGACGGCATCACTTTTCCGAACTTGCCAAACAGACTCTAATAAGGAGCGGGTAGAGCCAAGGATGCTGCACAACGTAGAAGAACAACAGACAGACAAGGAAGGGCCGCTCACAAGGACTCAGGTCCTTACAGATAACAGATGACTACACTTGTTTCATTCAAGATGTTTTTCAATGAATAAACATGTGTACACTGGGAGTCAGCCACACTGCTCTGACTATGTCACACTTGTCAGGTTCTGACTCACACCAATTAGAGTCTACACCTGATCTACAATCTGACCACTTGTTGGGCCCTCGACCGTCACACTGTGACTCAAGAAAACATTGTTCTCTGAGTGTTATCATCGAGCAAAATCTTCAAAACTTCAAGAAATGAAACAGACAACATCGGTACATTTGACTTATATAATACAAAGAAGAATTGGGGTCTTACCACTTTGATGACATAAGGAGCATCAGCACCCACAGATTTTGCAGAATTTTCATCGGCTAGAGAAGAAGAAGAAGAATAGTGTCAGACTACAGGTTCCATGTTGAGCAATACAAAGTCACAGATAAATACACAACGCTCTGGGGGTCAGGTTCACTTGGGATAACTTTTGCCATTTTTTCTGAATTCAGCTCCTCACACACAATGTGCTGAACATCTGACGTTTCATTGTGACAGTTTAACAAAGACAAGAAAAATGACATATATACAATTCACAACTCGTCATAAACTAACACTCAAAATATTAAATATTATACAAACTATACTGCAAAACCCTGATACAATCTGTTTTCCATTATGCATTCACTGTATCACCTGTTGACACAAAGACAGGAGGGTCTCTTCTCTACACATGACGGTACATGAACACAGTTATCTTCAGTCAGTGTACTAACTGATCAGTACAGTGACTTCAGGGTTCAATAGTTATGTTTAGTTATTGTTCATGTTGGTGTCCGAGCTCAGGCAACACAACATCAGCTGAATGATGATAAAAGAAGAGTCAAATCATCTATAGATTTTATTACATTACATGTTGGACGTTTGAACTTGTTCCCCGCTGTCCCCTCGGGTCTCACCCAGGTATATGAGGCCGAACCCCCCCTGGCCGATGGGAGCGCCCAGCTTCCAGGCCTTCTTCCCGGTGTCAGTCAGGACTTCTCCCGGGGGGAACTCCTCCGGCAGCTTCCTCTTCGCGGGGGCTCTGCCCTTCCCCGCCGCCTTGGCTTTAGGGGGCATCTGGAAGGCACAGGACAGGTGCGTGTGGCTGTTAGTACGACCCCCTCCCCTCGCAGTCTGAGTGAAGCTAAACAACAGTTACAAGCACTTTGCTTCAGTTACTAGCCTCGTTAGCTCACCCGTCGTAGGGCGAGGGCCGCTCGCAGGTTCATTAAACACAGTTTTAATACACAGTCGTAACCAGTGTGTGTTCACATCGTACCGCGGTGAAAACGAACCGTGAGCGGGCGGAACCGCTCGTCGAGACGCTAACAGCGTTAGCTAGTTAGCTAGGAAGTGGACCGGGTGGCGTTACGCACTTGGAACTGTTGGTTAGCTACAATGCTAACGTCTCACGTTAGCCGCCGCGTTACGACGTTACACGACGAACGCGCCGTGAACACCCACGGCACCGGGAGCACGGGCGGACCGGTACCGTGGGCGGCACCGCGAGGCGAATACACACCGTTAGTCCGCGGTGTGTCGGTGACTGTTGGCCAAACTGTCCCGTGACCAAACTTCCCGCAAAACTACCGGCCAGGAAGTGACGTCACGGCACATTGCGATCCTATTGGCAGAAGTGCGCTGCGTCACTTATGAAGGAGATTCTGCGTTATCGAATGTGGATGAACCATAGACTGAATATGAAACCCTATACAACATGTTTAATAAATAATTCATGATTTCTGTCTATATTCTGATCTCCTGGTGTTTTGGTTGTTTGTATGTGTTTTATGTTTACCACGCTGTTTGACTGTTGCCATTGTTGATGAATAAATAACTGAACAGGTGAAGAAGGAGCCGCTCACCTGCTCATATCAGACACAGACGTGACTTCAACGTTTGTATCAACTAACTCAGAGGTCACAGTCATATAAGACACAATAACCTGTCCCTGTTCTTTTTATCAAACTGTCTCTTGTCGTGCTACTCATGTGAAAAGTGGAGTGGGTATGTACGTCAAATGTGTTTTATTTTTCAGAAGGAGTAAACACAACTGTAGGTAATATAATAATTAGATGAAATTAGTATTTTGTTATTTCCCTAAAAAGATCTAAGTGTGACTAATGGTTGGATCTGGGTGATGCACAACATGCCCTTGAATGTATACTGTAGATGTTACATCTTGCTTACTAGATCATCATCTGCATTTTTGACTTCTTTTTGGATTCATTTGATTGTAGCCTCAGGTTCGCTTCTTACTTGTTTTCTTCATTTTCAGCTGATAACAAGTAGAGAATGTGGAATTAATAAGTCAACACTTGATACTGCCAGAGGCACATCTGTGACCTCAGAGCTCCACTCACGACTCTGGTTGTTCCACATGTAGCAGGCAGCAGGTTGTGTTGTCTCTCAGATGTCTAAAGTCCGCCTGCCACACTGAAACATGTCTCCATCAAAGACAAAGGAAAGGATTACTTTTGATCACACATATCTTCTTGTGTAATGTAACATTGTAACATGGCAATGTGTGAAAAACAATATATGCTAAGACTTTACATAAAACATAAATATAAAACATTGAAAGCTGCATGAATGTATCTTTTTGCCTCAAACATGTGATATTTCATCATCTGTATTGTGGCAAAAACTGAGTACAATCTGTTCAATCACCAAAATATTATAAACTGTTATTTTATTTTTAACATGTTCAGATACACGTGTATGTCTTGACGTGAACTGGCCCAAAATAAAAACTTGTAACCTTGTGTTTGGCCACAGCGTTTGAGCTGAAAGAAGATGAAAGCCCTTTATTGTTGTGAGTTTGTCTCTACAAGTGACCCACGCCACATCTCACGTAGACCCGGGCAGTTTCACAAAGGTGTTCTCAATATACCTGCCCATCTTATTGCCTGTGTACTGAATGTCGACGTAAATGCTGAATTTAAATAGGCACATTAATGTGCAGTGCCTTACCTGTTTTGAATGCGTCATTGGATACAAACATATTGGGTTTCACTCACAACTCATGAATAAGATATTGTTTCTTCAGTGGCTTGTCTTTCCAAGTGCCACAGAGTGGAAAGAGCAGCACTTCACATCCAACAGGACCAGTGGTACAGCTGCTGTTCACATTCCTGCTCCCTCTTTGAATCAGGATTACTTCAGCAACAGTAGCTATGGCTCCACAGCAGAGCTACAGTGGCTGCTGACATGTCGAGTGTTTCCTGCTTGAAGTGAACCGACGCTTCGCTTTCACATTCTGAGCGTTCCTCGGTCCCAAACAGAGGGATGACCCACTGTAGTGACAATGAAAAGGATGAGCAGAGCGATGATGATGGAGCACAAAGACTGCAGGAGAACTTGAAGAAGACAAGTAAAGGAGGGAAACATGTGTCTTTCCCTCCTGATGGACAGATAGTATCCGGCTTTGCTGAGCACAAGAACGCTGACAGAAAGGGTAAGTTACAGTACCAGGGCTGTTTGAATCAATCCGTTTTCAGAAAAATGCTCAACATTTATTTTGCATCATTATCTTCTCCTACATGTTTTGCCACCATGTCCTTGTGGTCCTCCTGGGCTGATGAGCCGGAAACAGAAATATCACAAAAATTACTGACTTCAGAATTTCTGCATAATCACTCAAAGTGTTGAACTCTACGTGCATTCTTGACACGTTTATAACTCATCTCTATCTACCATTGGCCACAATTATATCACTCAGTGCTCAAGTGTTTCAGGTCAAGATGTATAGAAATACTGCAATTAGGATAATATGATATGATCATCATTTCATTCCGGTGACCTCTGGAGATTCATCTTAAATAACTGAATAAATAATTAATAATTGAATGAGTAATTATTGAAAATTAAATTTGTCACTTACACATTGATTCAACAAAGATGTCAGAATATCTATCTATATACATATTATTATTATTTATACCGAAATACATCGGTAATTAGAGGTTTAGAGATAGCAGGCTGGCTAATGTATGAAGTGTTGATGAATTGTTCTGTGTGTTGCCAGTATGTCAAAGACCAGAACACAAAGTAGTTATTTGACGGAGGAACAATCGTGAACCTGAGCACAGCAAGTGTGACCTGTGTGTATGTGTATTATATTTAGAATTTTGATCAAGACTTCCAGAGTTGAATTCTGGCTTATACATTCTAATGTTTTAACTGCTGATCAGTATGTTAAACTAATTTTTATTTCATTCAATCCAGTTTTTTTTTCTATAGCACCAAATCATGACATACATATGATCAAGGCACTTTACATGACCTTTAACAGAACCAGACTCAGTTTTAGGTGGAACATCTTTCTCGACTGGTTGGTGAGAGGAGAGAAACATCAGGAACAGTTCTGGCACCGTAGTTTTAAGCTCTGTCAGACTGGTTCTTATGGTGACAATAATAATAGTTTCACTTATAGATGTAATAATGTTGTTAATCACAACGATTATAGCAACAGGTAGTAATAATAATAATAATTCTGATAATACATAGTTTGGTAGTAGTAATAATAATAATAGTTGAGAAGTGTTGATCTAGATCCTGCAGCCATGGAGTCAGAGATACCCGCAGAATGAGGAGAGAGAGGGAGAGATGCTTGATTCTAACACTGGACACATATGATCTCTTTTTCTAGTTCCTGTCAGAACTTGTGCTGCTGCATTTTGGATTAACTGGAGGCTTCTGACAGACTTTTTAGGGGAACATCCTAACAGTAATGTATTACAGTAGTCCAGTCTAGAAGTGGCAAATGCATGGACTAGTTTTTCAGCATCCTTTTGAGATAGGGTGTTTCTAATATTTTCATATTGCGCAGGTGAAAGAAGGCTGTCCTAGAGACTTGTTTTATGTGTGAGTCAAAGGACATGTCCTGGTCAAAGGTAACTCCAAGGTTCCTCAGAGTAGAGCTGGAGGCCAAGGTTATACCATCCAGGGTTAGATAATGTCAGATAATGTTACTCTGAGGTGTTTAGGGCAGAGTACAATGACCTCATTTTTTTTCTGAATTTAGAAGTAAAATATTATAAGTCATCCAGGCCTTTATGTCTTTAAGACAGTCCTGAATTTTGTCTACCTGATTAGTTTCATCTGGCTTTATAGATAAATACAGCTGGGTATCATCAGCGTAGCAATGGAAATTGATGTGGTGCTTTCTGAATGTTGCCTAAAGGAAGCATATATAAAGTGAGAAGTATCGGGTCCCAGACTCCCAGCACAGAACCTTGTGGAACTCCATGACTAACTATTGTATAAATGTATGTAAGTCTTTGTTAACATTAACAGACTGAGAATTGTATGAGTATGACTGAAACCAGCCTGGTGCTGTTCCTTTAATCCTAATACAAATGTAATAAAATCTTGCTACACATTTTGCTCTGACCTCTTTAAATTATTATTTCAGTGAAATACAGAAACAAATATGTGACACAAAAGGATAATTCATTGTGTTGGCTGGTAAAAATATGCTGTGTCCGTGGAATTTTTATTCAGCAGCTACCTTGGCCTGTGAGTCAATAAGTGAACATGGGACCATGTATGGCAGAGCTGTCAGGGGAACCAGGGGTACAGAAACTCACTCCACATCTCTCCACCATCTGCACCAAACACTGACTCTAAATGTTACAAATCAAAACTGTGCTTACTGTGCTATTAAATTAATTAATCAGATGTACGTGTAGATTTTTAAAAACAAGTATCAAGAGGTGAGTTTCGTTTCCCCCTGGGCCTCCACTTGTTCATACTTCAGCAGTGATTATCAGAGTTGTTAAGACATTCACCTTCACATTTGACCATTTAGTTTAATTTCAGGAGGTGTCCTGCATGTTGAACTGCCGTCCTCCTCATTGGAACGAAATATTCATCACTATTCATAACAATTTTGCATTGACCAATGATGCTGACTGTGGGAAAGTGGTGGACGGGATATGAGGTTAGCACGTACACACATTTTCAACATGAATGTGATTTATAAAGGGACATTTCATGGTGTGTGCACAGTTTTATAAATCTGATTGTTTATGCACAGTTAAACTATAAGTATGGTTCATAGTTTTATAAATCAGGCCCCAGGACTTTATTTATCTTCATTTTATTATCCCTAAAATGTATGGAACTAAAATGCAACCCAGCTTTGGAAGGATACGTAAAGATCAAAACGTTTACATGTTTCAGTCATAAAAATCCTCCGTGGTCTCCCACATCTGGAATATCTCATCCCATAAGGCTATGGTTGATAAATCGAATTGTCTGATTGGTTGATTTATTGTCAGACAGCCATTCACGTCCCTCTCCCTTCTCACCGTATGGCATTTGTGTGCCTTTTAAGCACTGCTGAACGATTGCGGGTGGCTCACTGGGACGCAGAGACATTAAAGCAGTGAATGATTGTGTTCTTGTGTTTCAGATGAGAGCTGCCTCACCTTGACAGAGGTAACAGCGGCCTACCAGCAGAGCTGCAGCAGACACCAGGTTCAACCACGACCACACATCCTGCAGCAACTCCAGGTACACTGCTGCACATATCTACACCAGTTGTCTTTGTGTCGGTCTCACTGCATGTCTTACTGATGCACTGTGACGGTCTGTGGCCGTGCTTAGGCAGTGGCTGACTAAGTTTCTGTGTTTCCCAACACAGGGGCCAATATGTGTATCCCTGAGAAAGAATTTGGAAAATTGTCATGGACCATAAAAGCTTGCACTGCATTACTTTATGACAACTTTAGTCTCAGACTGTCATCATGGGGATGGGCGCAACTTAAAGCTACTACATGTTATGAGCTGTAGTTGTTGGGGTAAGGGTTTTTATTCCAGTTGGATAGATCTGTGTGTGTGTGTGTGTGTGTGTGTGTGTGTGTGTGTGAGTGCGTGTGTGCGTGTGTGCGTCCACTTTCTCCCTCCTTTTAGTTGCACAGTTATTGCTACTCCTCTCCCCTCCTTTCTTGACTCGTCTTTAAGCTGCCACAGCAACAGGCACATAATGTTTTTGGCTCCAATAAAATTAAACATGTTTTTAAAAAATGTGGTCGCGTCAGGAAGAGCCCACGGCAATGTCAGGACGTGTTTTAGAATTTCATGCCAGCTGTCTCAGATCTCAAAAAAAGTGTGTGATACTGGAAGAGCAGGGCGAAAGTTGTGTGGTATGAACTGATGAGATAAACAGGATTACATGGCGTCAGTTTACAGAAGGCTGCTCAGAAGTGATGGTCTGTAGAGGGACAAATTCTCAGCCCCATTGACACAATAACCATGGGGATCGGGGTTTAGTAGGCAAAGATCCTTTCCTCTTTCTTATCACTAAGACTTGGGACATCTCACACAGCATCTGTTTCCCCAATTATACACTATACGACTGTGTTTAGTTTTGCCAGCTACCCCTGAAATCCTTTTCCTACTGAACAGAACTGCATATTCAGAAAGAACATTTTGTCTCGCTGATTTGTTACTTGCTCTTTGTCCAACTTTGTCCATATAAATGGGCCACAGACTGTATGTTTTTGGGTCATCCAGTACGCCCGTCCCATTCTTATGAGCTCTGAAGCTCTGAAAACTGGTGGGTTTTGGTGGTCAAAGATCAAGGTCGTTGGGTGTTTTTGGCCATTACAAATTATAACACAATTTAACACAAATGTCTAAAGAGATCAAATTATAAGGTGCATGACATTTTATATCCAAAAGACACAGTTTCAAATTCCTACTGCAGCAACAAGGTTTGCTAGTGAAAGATGTTACGCTGTTATTGTGTCAAAGAGATGCTTCAGAGCATCAATGACGTACCTCACAGGCAGGGGGCAGCATTCCAAAATGAACGAGAGCTTGTCAACTTACAGTAACAGCAGGTGCATGTTGAAATGACACGTGTATCAAAGATCGGAGGAAGCCTTGCCAGTATAGGTTTGATATATCGAGAGTCCCAAAGATTTTGAATAGGCAGTAAGTGATTTTGGAGAAAGCTTGTATGTTGTTGATTTTTTGGACTGCACTCGGGAGGGAGACCGCACACGCAGAGAACAGACATCTAGCGGGTTGGGAGGAAAACTTCACCGACTTATACAAAAAGTGTATTGGATTAAAATCAGTTACTCCCCCTTTAACTGATAAACTTTATACAGATAATATTACATTTTTTAAAGGCTTACAGTGCAAACTGAGACACCAAGTCTTCATCGGAGGGTTTAAAGTCCAACAAAGAGGGAAAGTTCTCCAGTAAATTGAAATATTGCTTTAGAAAAGTGAGTGCAACCATGTTCTTCAATGCAACATCAGCAAATCTGATCTGAAAAAAAGAACTGTACCATGCAATGATATTACAGCACTCCAGAGCAGGATCAATATCAACACTGTAACCTGGTACAAGACCCAGAGAAATGAAACGTCACATCACAGTTCACTGCATCTGACAGTCAACTCAGATTTTATTTAAAACCTAGAAGCTTATACACGTACCGTAAACAATGAGCACCAATAAGTACTATGTGTATCAGTATGTACACACACACACTAAACCCCCCCTGGATAATTAGAATCATCAGCCTCCATCAGGCTTATTGCAGCAGAGCACTAACACAATCTCCGCTCCAAACACGCTGCATTCAGACTGACAACACCGCTCCTTGGAAAAACGCAGCCTCATCAATCACGGCGAAGAGACCGGTGCGTCGGCACGCGGGGCGCAGTGCTACGTGTATCGTTTGCTGCAGGATGTTCAGTTTAGTAAGTGAATTTCTCCGATTCGGTATCAATGCAGTAAAAAAGTTAAATATAGTCTATTTTCTACACATATTTTGGGGGGGCATTAAAACTTGTCAGTAGAGAGACAACAAGAAATGTCTCGTGGACCATTATTCCATGACTGGCTCACTGGGCTGCAGCCAGAGAAGAAAGACCTTGTAACGTGGACAGCTTGTGTGCGCTTTCGTTTGTTCTGGTGACCATTACGATTGGGGGGGGATTATGTTAATATTCATAATGTTTCATAAAATTGTCATCCATTAGCCTTCCAGTAGCCCTCAGCATTCCCAGATGACCTTCCTGCTCGCAGGTACACCACATGCCCTGATTTTGATTTAGTTCTAAACGCACAATAATTTGAGATGCCAATGAATGTCATTACCCTGCACACCGTCTTAGCTGTGTACACACACACACACACACACACAAACACACAAACAAAATAACTCAACAGTGCATGCAAGGGTTTTTAACCAAACTTGGTTGGAATATTACAGATGATTCACTTTTGGAGCTGATCAGTCAGAGGTCAAGGTCAGAAATACTAATTTTCCAAAATATCTCCACAAACAATACAGAGACAATTCAAAGATACTATGGATCAGACAATTATTCCCTTATCATATGATATCATATACAGTGATTACGTGACGTCATAAAATTATCGTACAAAATGCTTTTTTTCTAGGTTTATCTGCATTCTATACGACCGTGGAATGACACCATCTTGACTCACTA
Source organism: Scophthalmus maximus (assembly GCF_022379125.1). Lineage (NCBI taxonomy): Eukaryota > Metazoa > Chordata > Actinopteri > Pleuronectiformes > Scophthalmidae > Scophthalmus > Scophthalmus maximus. Next base: position 22,350,204 of record NC_061529.1, read on the forward strand.
TGAAATGAGAGACTGATGTCTTACAGTGTAGTAATGAATTTATTTTTGCATCATCGTCATGATGACATCATTATGAAATAATATTATTACATTCTAAAAGGTAAACAGTGTGCGCAGGGTATACATCGTTCCTTCTCATGCTTTTCATTCACTATGAACTGTACTTTGAAAAAAAAAGCTGGCACCACCCAATGGAACTCAAAGCCTGTGAAAGGCCCCACTCCTCTAATGACGCAACAAAATGTCATTCTCAGTTAGATTTGCTCATGTATGTTGTTTTTAATGTTTCAGAATATTTTACTCCTCACAATCAGGTTGCAATTTGCTGGGGGGGCACATGGGATTTCCCCCCTTCTGGTCTACATATCCCCATCTCTGCTGAATCTTATCCCCGGTGGGGACAACATGTATCCCCTTCAGAGTTATCAACGCTACATCAAGACATGTTAAAACTGTAACTGCTGTAAGGTAGTGCGACAGAAGGATAAAATCCAAAATGGAGGGTTAGGGTTAGGGTTAGGGTTATCCCCTCTGTCAGTCAACAAATGACATCCTGGTGATGTGAGGTGATAATGATCCTGGTTCCGTCAGCCTTGATCACTTGGGCTGGTTGTGGTCAGTTTCCCAACTTCAATAGAACTTCAACAATGACCTCAATGTGTCTTGAATAAAAAAAGCTTCATCTTGGCGCAACAGTATCAACTCTGCTTTAGAGTTAAAGAGTTGGAGCAGCCACTTCCCTGTGACACACATACTTTCTCAAAATAAGATAAACTCACTTATTCTCTCTTAGCCACACACTCTGCCATTTATAATTAATTTTATGTACATACTTACTTTACTTGGACCAGCGATGTTAAAGCATGCTGCGTGCCTCCCCCCCCCCCCCCGCATAAATTTCACTTGAGATCAAGGGGAATTATTTGTGGAAAATTAGAGACTTAGCAGTGCTTACATTAAGCATACAGCCAGCGTATTATCTCGGAGGTGCTAATGAAGCACGCCGCATTGGCAAACGAATGTAGGTGGTCCTCCTGCAAGAGTAAAATATGTATGGTTAAGCATTAGCTAAGAGGGGCAATATTTAGACCAAAAGGGCTGCATGTGAATGAATTCATAATAAGACGATGCAAAACGAAAAGATGAACGCCTAAAGAGCAAATTTATTAAATTAGGTCTTTTCAGGCGAGGGGCAATTCCCCCGAGGACCGGCACTGAAGACTATTTAAAGCTTCTTTTTTATTGCACCCTTGGGCCCCTTTGCACTCCTTTGAAATGTTGTAAGTGGATAAAGCAGTGTTGCTTTTGGTGACATTTTCATAGGAGTGGTAAACAATAATCGGCTGGAGCCGGCGGGTTCCGAGGCCACCGCGCCTAAACTCTGTGATTTCACTGTGCAAACTGTGTTCCTGTTGGCCCCACTCCGTAATTACAAAAGTAATTGGGATGATCAAGCTCCGACTCGACACAAATGCTCGGCACCGAGGAAGAGCTCGACTGCAGGGATGTGCAATCGGATTGAGGAGTGACTGGAACACACGAGGAGCTTAAACAACCGCTCCTGTCGGGTTCAGCTCCTCCCAGGGAGAGAGGGACACTTCCTGATGGATTGATCAATTATTATTTCAGTCTAATAAAATCAATTACAACAAGAATAGCACAACTGCCAGGGTCCCCTTAAAATCCAATCAAGCACCGAAATGCAGACAAATAGACATCAGTCCCCTAAATATATCTGATTTTTTTCCCATTACGATCCATGCATTATAATGCAGTGTTAGGGAATTTGATAAGAAGACTCTGTTATCAGTGTCAGAAGACAGATATCATATCGACAACTGGCTGAAAAGTTGTACACACACACACACACACACACACACACACACAGCAGATGTCTCGTTGTCGTTTTTTTCAGCAAACCTCTTCATTTTTGGCGAAATAATATATGGCAACATCGTTTTCACAAAATCACAACAAGAATCCTTCTTTTTTTCCCCCTCCAATGAATCATTTGAACGTTTAAGCCCGACTCTGGTTCTGGTGTGCTAGTGTACACTAGCACACCTCTGTGATCACGGTGAACTCTCCTGCCCCACAGTCTCAGGTCAACTATTTGTCCCGGATGAATTATGATCACATGCATCCCTTTGTGTGGAGTTTCCTTAATATCCAGACCGGCTCAGTCGGGTTATTTTTTGACTAATATCTTTCGGTCTGCGTTGGAGTGAAGTGTTCTCCGACCCTCCAAACACAAAGGGGATTCCAGAGCGAGCAGGCTCTGACAGTGGGTTTGTATTCTTGCATGATGTTTGGAGAATAAGCTCGGAATTAGTTGCATGTTGGCAAATCTTCTAATGAACAGCTTAGTGCTTGTTTCCCCTCGCAGATTATTCAGTTGAGTGGACTGAAGAGAAATCAATTACCACAACTTAACTTTCATTATTTATCCTACAGCTGTGGAGAAATGGCCTTACATGCTAATGCGGCGCTCTTAAATTCATGTGGCCACATTCAATTCCTTCAAATATTATTTCCCCAGGATAAATCCCTCCGAGGAGGGGGGGGGGGGGGGGGGGGGGGGGGGGGGGAAGAATCCCTCCAGAAATGAAAAGACAAGAGAAAATCTGTTTTTACAGACCACCGCTGCTTTCTCAGCTCTTTTGATTAGCATTAATGTTGCACTGCGGAAGTCTGCCGCCACAACTGTTATAGCTCCTACCACACACACACACACACACACACACACACACACACAGAGAGAAAGGGAGAGAGAGAGCTATATCTGTCCCTGCCTGTGTAATTGTAAAGGGAACACTTTTTTTTTCTTTTAAATTAAATGCATGCTGATTGTTATTGCACCCCCCCCGCCCCCTCACCCCCGCCCCCCCCCCCCCCCCCCCCCCCCCCTCCTGTGTGTGTGTGTGTCTGTGTGTTTGTGTGTGTATGTGTGTGTGTGTGTGTGTGTGGAGGTAAATGTCACTAAGTAAGTGCCACACTATTTTTCTTTGGTGCTTGTGAGCAGGTTGTGCATGCAAAATAAAAGCAGTGCGAGGAGGAGGAGGAGTGTGTCTGAATGTGAGGGCTTATCAGGAAGCAGCGGGGGTACCGGACATATGTCGCTCCTCTCATTACAGGCCGAGGGGCTGTAACGAGGCGCTTAGTGGTGCATTTGAAATCGCACACAGCGGCAGCTGTGACGAATCGTACACAGCAAAAAGAAAAAAACAGTAGCGGGGAGCACGGGTCGCAACGATGATCACCACGGACCTGCTGCTAACACAGTGTAGTCTGTCATTGAGACGGCCTCCACGCACACACACACACACACACACACACACGCACACACACACACACACACACACACGTACACACACACACACACACACACACACACACACACACAAGCACACACACACACACACAAACACACACACACACACGCTCGCAGCCATGGCATGCTTTATTTAAAACACCCTGGTTTTTACACGATCTTGCTCTAATGCCGTTTGGGAAACAGCGTGCATGAGTGAGGAAAGGGATAAAAGCTTGTCGACGTATAAAAGAGTCGGTTTCACATCCTCCTCCGCCTCTAATTGAATCGGAGCAGCCGCAGTTAAAGTGGTGGTGCACTATTAGGCTGAATTGAATTTGCACGGTCGGGTGGTCGCACAAGGAATATGAGTTCCTCAGTACGTGGGACCATATCACAGACCTCGACACCAGAGGCACTGCGACCAGAATTAGCACATACGTCTGCGTATGTAAATGATATGCTAATCACGTGAATGTTGCTCCCCTTGAAAGGATTTGTAGTTGCTGGAAGTTGGGTTGTTGAGGAGTTTGGGCCTTGGTGACCTACTGAACCTGGGTTCATGTAGCTTTTTAAAGCGGTCCGTGCACTCATCGAGCAGCCTGACGGGGGAAATGTTCCATGTTGTGGTACATGTCTGTGGAAAAGGGAGACAGACACGAGGAAGAGAAGGAAAAAGAGCTAGAACAAGGTCCAGATCCACAGAATATCAGCTGATCACTTTGAGTAAAGGCTCCAGGAACAGACCCTTCATCACTCCGTCAAAGTACAATCAAAGTGCACACTTGAAGAAACGGTCACACTCCTGTAAAAAGGGATTCTTTTCATTTTCTCATTCAATGCTGACTCCTGATCAAAAGTCATGTGACAACATGGAGTCATACGTGAAACTGATGTTTTCACACCTCACATTTTATGCAAAATGTAAATTTACATACATACTCATGAATCCACATGACAATTTCACAAGTGATCAACACTTGAATGTGTTTTCTGTGATATGATTGGTTCACGTGCTTTTTCTTTTTGTAAGACGTCATATACTATACGTATATATATATACTGTATATATTCTGTATTAACTACACAACACATGGTGCAGTCTGCCTCCTCCCACTTGTTCATACATGTCACAGTTTAGGTCATGTGAAAAGTGTCACTCATCTCTGGCTTTGGCCTATATTTTTCTGTTTTTTTAATCTTTTTAATGATTATTTGATTCCAAAGACTCAAATAAAGTCACCAAATCAAACGTTGATGCAAAACTCTTAGAGTCCTGCATCCTCCTCCAAAGGTCACAGTGAGGGGGAGAAATGACTTGTTATTAATTATAGTTTTATTTAGTATTACTGTAAATGTTTCTGAAACAGCACCGTCTCTCCTACTCTCACCACACATACCAATCTGAAATATGAAAATCCAGCAGGGAGTTAAATGAGCAAAACATCCAAACACACCGATCATACTGAAGCACACACACACACACTAATGTGTACATTCTTTTTGAGATCAACCATTCAAGGGGACAGTGTATTTTACACAAAGTGGCGTTAATGAAGTCACTAAATGTTCACTATCATGTGTTTCAAACCGCAGCGGGTGAACAAGAGCCGTGACAGCGGTGAATACTGTGAAAGTCAATTTGAATGTTGTGTACGTTTTCAGATCTCTCTTTTAAATGATAAATGAAGTTACTAATTTTGTCTGTGCTCTTTCACACTGCAGCTTTAATTGCTAATTGTTAAGAGCGAATGAATATATTTGCATATTAATTAAGGTCCAATTTACATTTTTAATTTGCTGCCTTCAAAGGGTGTGAGATAAAAGGTCGTGTTATTTTAAATAATTCATCCTTTATTGCAGAAAAGATGCTGAAAGGAAAAACGCGCGGCTGATTTTGTTTTTTAACCCCCGGTAAAAATACATACGTACATGTGCGTGTGTCTGGATTAAATAAATACATTCATTATGTACATTTGTGTTTTATTTTGTCAGTTAATTAAATTGGCCAAGGAGAGAAATAGTGCACAGAGAGTTGTGAAAAAATAGAGTGAAGACTAGTGAATGCACCAGAGATGACTACTGTGGAAGTCAACTTTTTGAAACCAGATCCCCGTCTCTCTGTCTTTTCCCACTGCCTTCGTGTGTCTCCGAGACAGAGAGGGAGAGGGAGAGGGAGAGAGCTTTTCCTTTTCATCGCTCCGTTTTGTCCCCTCTCCCTCCTGACACATCAATTGATTTGGCAGCCGGCGCCTCCAGTTTCCGTCTTCCACCACGAGGCAGCAGCGAGTGGAGAGGGAGCGAACAAGTTCAGAAATTCATTAAGATGAAAAACAGCTGCCACTGTAGTATTTTCTTGTGAGGAGGACGAAGTGCTGTGTGTGTGTGTGTGTGTGTGTGTGTGTTTGTGTGTGTGTGTGTGTGTGTCTGTGTGTGTGTGTAAGCCTCATATGTAGCCAGCCAGTTGCTTCCACATTCGTACTGAGCATCTTCATTGGCTCGTTGCCACACGGTCAGCCACACACACACACACACACACACACACACTTCTTCTTCCTCCTTGTGCAGTTGTTGAGGCGACAGAAATGTGAAATACCAAAACACGCCTCACCCGAGCTCCAGGTTTATGGTGTAAAGGGCTGATGCAGTAGATGAATCAAATAAAAAAACAATATATATATATATACAAACAAATATTTCAACCAGACCCATCAGTCATTGCCATTTTTCTATTTTTGAAAATAGAATCAAAACCAAATCCACTCCTTTATATCAGAGGTAAAGCACAGATACACATACAGTATATTCTGCACACATAAAACAGTGTGTGTGTGTGTGTGTGTGCGTCAGTCCAGATGATTAAGCAGGGTGACTTCCACCACCTCTAGCAGCCTCTGTAAAGACAAACAGGGCAGTTTACGTCCCATTGGTCCGCCTGATTCTTCCAACAGGAGGAGCACATTGCAGCCGCCGTGCCCCTTTGTGTCCCATCTTGCTCCACACCATGCAAGGGGAGCCTTCCAAGTTCCTTTGTGCCCCCCGCGTCCCTTTGAGCAAGGAGTCGTATTCAGTGGCAGACAGAGGAAACGAGGGAGCGAGCTCGCAAATGGGAAGGCGGCGATGCAGCGAGTCGGCCGGGATGAGGGTCGGCGTGGGAGAGAACTATTCATGAAGGGTCTCAGAAGCTCTCAGAGGCCTCTGGCCCCGCGACATCAGCACTGATTCAAATGGTGGGGAATCCTGATTGGTGCTCGGACGTGTGTAATGTCACCTTTGTCCCCACCGAGCCCCGCCCCCTTGTGGGTAACTGTGGGTTACTCATACTGTCACAAATCTACACATCAACTTCTGAGCCCAACTCATATGGATTTTGGGGGGCTGACATCGATATTTGGGAGTAAAAGAATATATATCTATACATGTATATATTTTTTTAATCGGTCAATGATTCTTAAAATGTCATTATCAAACCTTTATGACAAAGAAATGTAATTGAGGCTTGATATTTTAGTTGAAACATGAACTTTATCGTAAATGATTATAAATAGAAAATACAAATACAACTAAATACAACCATATAATGGCTAACCGATATATCTTTCGTGCTCTGATCAAGTTTACTGTCAAAACGAACTCAAACAAGCATCACATGAGCCCCCGTGTATCACTACAGCTTATGAATATGACTTGGGATGTGTCACTCACACTGTACATCAGCCCACTACAGTTAAAAAATATTTCAACTAGAATGAACAGCATGTTCAGTGTTCCTTCTTTCAGACAAAAGTATAAATCAACTCCCCTGTTTTAATTCGCTCACTCGTGGGGCCCCCTGGTGGACGTGGGGCCCCAACTGAAGCACTCAATTATATCTCATGCCAATATATCCAGTGTCCCTAAACAAACAAACACAGTCACAGAAGCTGACAGACGTTGGTTTCACAGATTTATTTGACAGTTTTGAAAGATTATAATAACTGTTGACCTCTGCATGACCTGATCAATGATAGGGAACACTTCAGATACATTACTGTAAGAAGAGCCCTCGTCGTGTCAGAGACGAAGCCTGCTTTTATTAATAGAAAAAAAATCAGCTTTACATATTTTATTTAAAACCCTGTAACTCAATCTCTTCCCACAATCATTTATAAAATGGAGCTTAAAAAAAATCCCTGTTTGAGTTTAATTTTGACTGATATTCTTAATTATTTTATTTTTGCTTGTTTGTATGTTCACGTCTGTTTCCAGAAAATATAAAACTGGGCATGATTGTACTTTCAGATGATGTGTAAACAGGATGTCATGCTCCAATAAAACAATTTATAAAAAAAATTGCTGTCTTTCTCTGTTTCGCTTGTCAGTAGAAAAAAAAGAAGCTCTGTGTTCTCCGCCGTGCGCACCGACGTGCCACCTCCGGTGATTGATGCAGTCAAATTAGATGTATGTGGAACAGTGGCTCTGGCAAATGAACACATCAACTGATGACCAGCTGTTTTCTAATTATTATACACTGGTTAATTAGGACGCCGTGTCACCATCAACGGCGGCGGTAAACTGTGTGAAATTCATAATTCATGCTCTGGCGTCCAATAAGCCTCCCTGATCAAACTGCTACAGTGAGGCGTGGATGGAGAGGCCGTGCGGAAAGGGACCAGGGAGGGTGGATGATGCACGGCTGTTGCCAAATCTGTGTGTGTGTGTGTGTGTGTGTGTTCGCGCCTCTCCCTCACACCTCCTGCTTCTAACCCTCTCCCTGTCTCCCTCTCAGCAGGGCGTGTGTGTAGGTGGCAGTGTGAAATGTCTGGATCTCAAAGGTAAGCCGAGCGCCGCACTCCGTCATTATTAAATATGATTAAGGACTGTATGTGACATTCATGAAAAACTCACGCTCTTTTGTCGTTTCTCCTCGTCCATTGGAAGGGTGACGAGAAAATATGTTACAATAAACAAAGAATAATACTTTTTGTGTTGGAAATATAAACACTGACATCAGTTGGTAACAATGTGATCTTATTGTATCACACACACACATACGCCCACAGTATCTAACATTTACTGTCAATATTGAACACTAGCTAAGTGTTTTTATTCATGGAAATGATCCTGTCAAACAAAATGTGTACATGGCTACAGTTTTTGAAGATATTTGAATGAATTGCTTTTCGAGCTGCTGGTCTATATAACGGAATAATTTGTAATAACGTCCCTCTAGTTTCTGAGGAGGTTTCTCATTTTTCAAGCATTGTGTTGAAATGTGCAAATATTCAAAAATAACGATCTAATTGACGTTTCCTAAAACAGCGCCTCTACTGGTGACAGGAGGTACGCCACGAACACTTTTCACCTGAGCATCTTGGGCTTCAACACATGATTAATGAACTTGTACAGGTCAGAGTGAGTGTCAGGGTGACATGGCAGAGAATCAGCCTGATGACTTTACAGAATATAAGGAAATGCATTTAAATACACAAACTTGGCGGACTAACCAGGTCCACCTCTGACCTCTGGAGGCTGTGTACATAACGACCACTAGAGGCCTGCCGTCATTAAAACGACCACATACGTTGTAATAATATAATATAAATTTGAAAAACAACCCACTTGTCATTTTTAGGCGGAGGACAGTCCCATAACACGCACACAACCAAATCCTTCAAACACGTGATCTGATTTCCTTACCAATATCTATATTTGACCAATTTACAGTCAGACTTCTAGTCTCAATCCTAATCTCAACAAAAACCACAATCAGTCCCTTCCTGCATTTCATGTTTCATACCAATACTTTAACTGTGCTCTGACCAGTTCAAATATTAATCCTGAATTAAACATTCCAAAAATCAAATATTATCCTATAGCCTGATGTTTAAATCTTTGTCATAAACCGACTTCGTGGCACCATTAAACAAAAGATAATCTTAGTTCAAATCCGGAATCCAAATTCAGATGCTAAACCCAACACCTCACTATGTAAAGGGCCTTGAGATAATGTACGTTATGATTTGGTGCCATACAAATATAATTGAATTGAATTTGATCATATACCTGATCTTTACATGAACTGTAATCCTGAACTAAATAAATCTGTGCCCCTCACATGTAACTGAAGCTAATACTGGTTCAGATGTTACAATACAATGATAAACACAAATTACTTTGAATTTATAACTTATTAATTTAAAATTATTGTAATTTAAATGAATGCAGCAGGACCCACATTGAGATGGATCTAATCCTAGTTTAAATCTAATAGTAATCCTAATCCCCTTATTCCAAACCAGTATTGATCATAGCACTGACGTTAAACTAAACCAAACACTGGTTCAAATATAAACCATTTAAAGACGCAGTGAAATGAAAAAAGTCTTACAACTGTGTCTCAAGGTACTGTACATATACTGTACATCCCAGAAAGCCATGTGACTCGTGGCTAGTGGGCAGCTAGCTGTGTGTGTTTGGTTTTCAGCTAATAGACCCGTGGAAACAAAGAAAGTGGTTTATGGTTTAAATTTGATCCTTATTCATTTATTTAAATCAAACCTAATCCTTCCTCAAATCACAACCCTAATCCAAAACTACATTCATCATAATCCTTATGTTCCACAAAAGATACAATCCTAAACCCAAGTCCTGACCTCAACTAGACTTTAAACTAAACTGCCCCCCCCAACTTTTTTTCAGGATGAATGGACAGGAATTAGAGCTTGTGTATAGAAAATATAAAATCATCATATTTTTATATAATAATATAAACAGTGTGAGGGTGACAACATTATGGATTGTAAACATGAATGGAGAATATGATCTGGGAGGATCATACTGTATCACCCCACAAATAATAACTAATAATAAATGGTCGCACACAACCTATTATAAAAACAAAAATAAAAGGACAGTCAAGAAATGACAGGAATGTCAACACCTTTCTGTCACAGTCCTGACACAGCCCAACATTTTCTTGATTCTGATATTCTGATATATTGTCATATATTTCTCATATTACAAGAGATAGATTCCATTGGGTTGTCCACGTGTTGCAGCGCTCCACACTTACTGTAAACGGACTGTATTTTTAAAGCCTAATGCTATTTCTAACACACGTTATTCGCACATTGCTGTCGCGGTGTCTTGTGCTGACTGAAGGAGCCGATGAATCCAACAAGTGACCTGTTAAAACCAGTTGGACGAAATCCTGTTTAAAGCAGTTCACTGAAGTTTGTCTGAACTCACTATATTTGAGTTTGAACCATTGTCTTTAAATGCTGTGGGGCAAAGTTACCAAAATCCTCATCAGAAATCAGAAGAGAGTTTTTATATATCACGTTTCCAGTCTCATCAACCGCTCACAGAGCTTTACAGTACAAGTCACATTCACACACATTCACACAGTTTACTGAGCTGAGATCCAACCACGACCCTTTGTCCCGTTTGTGGACAGCCTCTCTCTCCCCTGAGCCACTTTGACGGTCTGAAAACAAGTAAGGAAGTAGTACAGCAGCAGCAGACGAGTCTGCGCACAGCAGCAGTGTAAAGTTGATGTCGTTACGATCACACTGATGACATCTGACTGCGGGCGCCGCTGCCTGTTATCTATTACAAACATGGGATTTCAGACGACACTCCCTTCCACGCCACATACCCTGTGCAATCACTCTCGGTTTAGTGATTATTGTTGAAACAGAGGGGGGAAAGTATCATTTTGTAAATAATGATGATAGTAATGATCATTTCCCCTTCATAAGAACCGAGAGAGAGAGAGCGATAGAAAGAGTCCCGTGTTGAGTTGGATCGGTCACAGTTTGATTTGGTGTGTGACCTGTGATCAGGGCTGGGGAGCGAAGCTCATCAGATTCCAAAATGTGATCTGTAATTCTTCAACATGGAGACATCAGGCATACCACTACATATATATATATATTTCTATATAACATAATACGGGTTATGAGGGAGACATATATCCCAATAATCAGATTAAGAATTGGTACCGGTGATCCCTGATAAAACAGTATTCACAGAAACAATAGGATTAATGGTCGGATTTCAAAAGTAGAATAATAGTGTGGAAAAGAATGAAGAGGGGAAAGAAAGCTTTAAACAAAAAAAGAGGTTGATTTCACGTATCTTTGTACAGATGGTAGATGAATCGTGACAGTAATGCTGTTCAGATTTGGACAGTGATGAGTGGAGGTGGAGATAAAATGTAACTTTATTCTTCCAACAGGACAGGGAGGCAGCGTTACGTCGTTTATCTTATGTTTAGGAATGTTAAATCTGGGCTCATGATTCAGGAAGGGAAAGAAACTGAAACGGTCTTTTTAATTGAATATTAAATAATGGTTTGCGTTTGTGTAACCGTTACACTGTTTAAATGTCGTCATGTGTCGGTATGAAATGAAATGGTCATGGTTCCGTTTCTCTGTGGCGCTGGAGGTCCAGCTGACGTGGGACATGACAGCTCTGACTGACACACGTGTAAATGATGTAATGTTGTCATCACAAAGGATTTAGCATGTGGGACGTACCACACGTCAGACGGACACTGTGATCCATCAGTTTACAAATCATCGCTTTTATCTTTTTACTGTCACCAATGTGTCCTGTGTTTTATAATCTGCTCTTTTGTTTTTGATGACCTTATAGATACATATTAAAAAGACATACTGTACATACTGACATAAAACTGATCTGAATGAAATAAAGGGTCCAAAATTAAGTGAGACAGTAAAACAATGCAGGGTGTGACTATTTTATTGATTTTGGTATATTATTATATCATAATATTAATTCAATACTAATAAGTATACATTAATGTGTTACTATGTCATATAAATTAGACAAACATTTAAAAAAATCTAAATACTGTATTTCTGAATAAAAGTGAAATATATCATCTCTATAGTGTACGAGTAGATGTGGTATTAAAGGTAAAGGTGCACGAACAGCCCATGTCAGTATTACTGTACATATTAGTCAGTGTCCTTATCGTTACTGCTCATACATTAACAGGGAAGTAGAAATGGAATGTTGTACAGTAGGTGGTCAGAGTGAAGTTTTTTTACTCACTGCTGGGTAATCAACAATATCTTTTTTCATATTTTACAAAATGTTTTTTTCATATACATATATATATATACACACTGTACATATATGCATGCTAACTGGTTTACTCCACACTCAGTGATTTTGGACGTAAGCATCTAAGACCATGTTTAGGAATGTTAAAAGTAGAGTCATGTGTTAGTTTATTGATTACGGTGTTTGTGCAGACTGTCAGTAATCAATGGACACTCCTGCAGTCACGTCTTGGAAGTCCAATCATGACAAACTGCATTCTGTTCCTTCTCACCGGAGAAGTCATCATTATTTATCTCTCTCTGCTTCTGATTAAGCCTCAGAACTGAATTCAAAGAACACAAGCCCACACACACAAATAAACTTTGCCTCTAGGGAAAGTTTTCTGGACGTGATTTTTTGCTGAAATGTTCATTTCAGAAAAAAAGAATAAAGCACATTTAGAGCCGCGCAATTTTGCCTGTTAGCAAACAGCCTCCCAATTATCTGGGGTTTGATTGCTTGCCTCCATCAAGGTGAGCGATTAGACCACCGCTCCTGTGAAGCTCTGGAAGTCGTCCTGAAATCGCTGCACTTTGATTTCATCAATCTGCAGGCGGCCCAACTGGAAGAAAATGTGAGTTTTATGAGCAAAACTTATTTTCCTCATCTTCGTCTTCCAATTCCAACACCGTTTCATATTCAGGCCTCACCCTGTATCAGATTAGAGCCGTTGGTTGTCTGTTTTTTTCTGTTCTAAAAAGAACTTCATAACATTCCTTTCAAATTTGAGGCCTTGCCTTTTTTTCTTTTTTTTTTCTGCTTCACTATTTTTTCTTCTCTTACAGGGAGCTGCGTCCTTGCTGGATATGATTTCGTACTATGAATCCACAACCCATCTTGACATTTCTGACAACAGCAGTATGGGAACATCCGGTTGGAGGGCCCTCGCTCATTTGATAAAGCAGGTTGGCTGACGCCGTGGAATCCTAATCTTTTTCTTGTAGCCTTTCTCCGGGGGATACTATACAGTACATCCTCGAAAGTGAGTTTGTTGCACATTACATGGATTGGAGATGCAGGGCAGAGCAAACAGAGTGTGAAGCATGAACACATTAAAACACACAAACATGAAGTGTTACTTATCAATCAATCAATCAACCAGTCCAGTCAAGTCGGTTTTGTTAAATATAACCAGTTTTAATTTCACACTTGTATAGAGAAAACACATTGGTTTGACCAAATTGACCAAATTGATATTAATGAGGCAAGAGACGACTTTTGTTCCCCTGGTGGTTCCAGGTGGTATTGTCGTTTGGTCACTTGTAAAAATGCTGCACGGAGCAGTGCTTTTCACGGAACAACACTAGTTCCTAGTCCCACTTTTGGAATAATGGAGGGAAGAAGTTCTAGCTGCAGCATAAGCATGATGGCTAACTCAATGCCAGCGGCCTGGCTACTGTCCAAAGCAGAAACAACAACTGTAATTTGAACAAATTACTGGAGTTAAACGTCCGGTAGAATGAATAAGTAGGCTGCTTCTTGTGTCACTTCCTGATCTGGTAGAAAGAGGTAACCTGTATGTCGTTTTTGAAGCCTCTCATGTCCTGAAGCCTCTTCTGATCTCTTTTTCCATCACTCTCCTTCCTCACCTGCTTTTGTTTCTCCGTCAACATGATTCTTTTTCTCTTGTGAGGTTGACTTGCTTTTTCAATTCGGATGTTCCACGTCTGTCATTTCCATTAGTGGGGATAGATACTGGGAGAACGCTATTCTCTTCCTTGTTTGGTTACGAAATGTTCTAACGAAACATCTTAATGACATGTTTAAGCCAAAATGTCCTTTAGGTAAGACATCAGCTCAATGGGCAATCTGATGTCAAATTTCAAAAGTTCGTATAATCAAGATTTAAAGAATGAAGGAATTATAAGGCATTGCTAAACTTGCCTTCATCCATGAAGTAGGTGGTACCACAATGATGAACAATACTGAGCTCAAACTGGGCACATGCCAGTCACAAGAGTTCTTCGAGCTACAGTATATAGTTTGTTTCCTCAGTAATATGGACAGAGAAATCCAGGATTTCATGTGTCACGTACATAAAGAACCAATCCCACCTAAGTGGTGAGATTAATTTAGTAGTAAAAGTATAATTTTGCCATAACGTACCTCTGATTGAATGGTGGCATGGTGGAGCAGTAGCACTGTGGGATCTGGGATCAGGGATGTTGTGTGGACTTTGCATGTTCTCCCTGTGCCTGTGCAGGTCTTCTCTTGGACGCTGCCTAGGCTCGATTAGAAGCCAGACTCGAGGCCCCTGTCCTGAGATCAGACCACGGGACATCCCAGGTTTTATACTCAATGTGCTCCAACCACACAAGCCCCAGACAACAGACAACATCAGATCGTTTATGGGGATATCGCTTCATCTTCATTGGTACCGTTGGATTCATGTCTTTAACAGGTCAAGGGCAGCTTGCCTTGCATATACTGACAGCGCAATTTCACATATCACATTACAAAGATATCACCTGAATCATGTACTAAGCAAACTAAAGACCTTCTGTGGCCTTAGCTGATCTATATCTCTGCGTTTGTGTGTGTGAGAGTGGGTGTGTTGCACATTCTGAGTATGAATTACTTTTATTATATTCATATGTATGTTTTGAATATGTATAAATTATTTATCTAATTTTGGTTTGCATATGCTTGTGTAAAGGGCATTGAGATTACCTTGTGTGAAATGCTGTTGCTATTCAAATACATTTTGATTTGATTTTTACTGACTGAGTTGTGGAGACCGATACATCAAATACATAACCCCTTCCGATACATCAAATTATAGGCTTGTGTTGTTTCATGCTCAAGTGCACTTACCATCAATCTGTCAATCACAGTTACAATGCAGAGGCTTCATGTTTTGCACTCGAAGGACAGCCTTGCGTGTTGGATTATGTCTAATATCAATAATATATATGTTTTAATTGGGTTAAAGCTTCCACCACAGGTTTATGCAATCTAAACAAACCCTGTTGAATTATATTCATGTACAACTCCTTTGTATTAGCTGACATCTTCAACATTTAATGAACCTTTAATTGAATGCATGTGATGTTGGTTTAATGAAGAATATTTTGGTTAAACATATCTGAAAAGTGTAATAATACTGTCACAATACCAGCCTCTTGCAAATAAAGTCATTCCCTAACTTTAACCAAATCACATCAAGTATATACAGTAGCAGGAGTCCTAGTCACTGAGTATCAGGAAGTTCTCCACCTTGTCCACTCTCCACTCTTCTGACAGGTTCTGAGCGTCTGAGAGCAGACGATGAAGCTCCCTCTCTCTATTTCTCCTTCTTGGTCAGATGACATTGTTTTGTGTCTGTTTTCACTTCATTCCTGCACAACGTGTGTGTGTGTTTGTTTCAGAGTGTGTGTCTGTCCAGACTGGATGTGTGTAACGTACCCATGGTGGACTACCCGGCACTGGCTCTGTCTAAAGCTCTGCTCACCAGCCGGCTCACAGTGCTGCACCTCCACAATGCCCAGCTCAGCGGCATGCCACTGTACACACTTGGTATGACGCACACACACGCACTGAACACTCCCGAGCTTCACTTACTAAATACTGACCATGTGCAAGGGTGGACTGTGGGTATGCAAAATCCATCTGTGTACATGTGTGTGTGTGAGATGTGTGTGAGATGCGTGCGTGGGTGGATGAGGTTGTGTGTGTCCTGTGGCCAGCAGGACCAGATTTTGACCTGTGACCCTCTCTGCAGGCCTAGACCCGGATTAGAGGCCTAATCTCTTACCTGTCACTTTACACACCACTGCACATATCTATAAAGGCTCTGGCAGCCAGGACACACACACACACACACACACACACACACACACAAACACACACACAAACACACACCAAAGCAAGCACGAGAGTAGTTTTCCTGACTGAACTTATGCTAGAACTACATGTAATAATAGGCCACAGTGAATGATTTTAATGAATTTTCATTATTAGATGAGATCAAATGAATAATTTTATTGTCATTTTTAATCTCTGGTACATAATCTGATATCAAAATGAAAATGATTCTGATTTCTGAAATTTTGTTGGGACAATAAGAGCCTTTCTTCCTCTTGTTGCTTGTTCCTCCTGGATCACGATGATTTGCCACACACACACAAACACACACAAACACACCCCACCCTACCCTCTGCCTATACCAAGCCCCCACCTTCCCTTCCCAACAGGGGGTCCCGGCTGGGGATCATTGCCTTCGATCCGAGGGCCCTCTGATTGCGGCGTTGGCGGCTCGCAATGGAGTTGACCAGATCAATCCCACCGATCCCCCATTTGGTCCCCACTGTGCCTAATGACAATGTTGGCATTCCACATCAAATCTGCAGCATCGATCAGGATGCAGGGGCACCACAGACAGTCACACGTGCACCACAGTACAGTACAGGTTGTGTACAGGGAGTGTTCCACAAGATCACTCTCCAAAACACCAGCTTAAAGGGTGATGAGGAATCATAATGAAGGGATTGGAGAGAAAACACGGGCATACACACACACACTCAATGTGCTGTTCGTGTTCCACTGGATTAGCACTCGATCTTTCCCGCAGTCATTTCAGTCGGTGGAGACTCCTGCTGTGCTCTCTTCATTTCGCTCGAGTTCACTTGCGGTCCGTCGATCCGTCTACAGTTACAATGCAGGAGCTTTGTGTTGGACACATTGACAATGTTCCCGTGTGATTGATCATATCGATAATCAATTCATGACGATCAATATGTTCTCATTGAGTTAGGCCTTGAGTTAGAAAAATTTCTGTACACTGGCAACTGACGTCACGAGGCCAAGTGTGTCCGCGTCACGTCATCCCGTCAGATTCCAGTCTCCTGGAGCTGGGAAGAAGCTTAGGACTTTAAATAAATCAGAAGGAGTCTGACAACAGGCCATGCTCACCAGTTTGGAATGTGGATAAAAGCAAGAGGTGTTGAAACACACAGATCTTTAGCAACATTTTTGCTATCCATATCAAACGAATTCAAACATTTGAGGAGAGTGGTCATCTTTTGGCGATTGATTGATCATCTGGATGATATTCCTGATCTCATGAGTGCTCCTGTGTTTCGTTGCCGCCTGTAGTTGGTGCACTGAAGGTGAACAGGGCTCTGCGAGAGCTCCACCTGACCAACAACCTGCTGAACAGCTACCAGGACGCCCTGCAGCTTGGAGACCTGCTACGCTACAACACCACGCTGCGGACTCTGGAGCTCAGCCGCAACGCCGTGGCAGATGCTGGTAACATGCTCATGATTTTGGTGAACAACAGAAACATGCATTTATTCAAAGTTGCACAGTGCAAAGTGTATCTAACTATGTGGGTCTGGAAGAGCCCTCAGTTTTGTATCCTCAATTTACCCTATTCATGACAATGATGTTAAACGGATGTGTGTAGTTTAAGAGTGCTGAGGACAAACTATGAGGATGTTTGGTAAGTTGGAGAAAGAAACTTTTTCAGACTAGCTGTTTCCCCCCAGCTTCAAGTCTTCATGCTAAGCGACTAATCATGTCCTCTGTACGTAACACACACAGCATCATAGGAAGAAGTGCAGCAACATTTCATTTAAACTCACGTCAGCAGAGACAAACTGTTAACTTGTTCATACTCTGCTGTAATGTGTTTTGTTGAAATGCAGGTCTGGAAGAGCTGTGTGACGGTCTGAGGCGACAGACAGCAGGTCTCAAGCTCTTACTGCTGAGGAACAACCAGATCACTGCAAAGGGCATGGTCCATCTGGCCAAGACTCTGGTGAGGAACAAGTAGCAGCTGCTGGTTCGGAACAAAATCCAGTAATGCATACAGTCGACATGTTGAATACAGGTTCTGATCTGAGGAGCAGCCTGCTGCTGCTGCTGCTGCTGCTGCAGATCCAACTTTGACCCCAATCGTTGTCTATAGGAGGCAGCCATGTTTAGGCATATTCAGCAACATGATCCAGGCCTTCAGGACGATGGAAGGGTGAGGAGTGTTGGAACACTTGTGTGTTTAGTCAGGGCTGCGATAGTGAGAACAGAATGTTTCCTTTATCTCTCGTACGATAAGTGAACACAAGCTGTTAAGGTCTCAATGCTTAAAATAAACTGTTTGTTGGATCATCGAGCAGCTTCTAAGAGACTGGGAAGAGCATGTCAGAGGCAGGACGTGGCGATAATTCACTGTAATCTCACACGTGTTCATGGATATTCTACATTCACTGGAAAAGTTCCGGACAAGTGCATGTCTGAAAGCGGCATGAGCTCGAAGGAGACTCCCTCCTGCTGCTACTGTCCGCCCACCGAAAGGTCAGGGACCAACCACTAGTCTCTGAACAGAAGGAGAGGATTTTAAACTAAAGAGACTGAGACTAGAGAAACCCACCGATTCTATTTCTGACCATGAAGTGATCAGAAGAGCCTTGCTAGTGTTCCTCCATCCAGTCTTAGGAAATGAAGAGCGCCGAGGACTCCGCCTCCACACGTTTCACTGTACACTCCTAATAACATGCATTCCTTCCAGCTGATTGGCAGCATAAACTGCACCTTCCTGTCATGTGAGTGGCGATTGGGGAAGTCAAAAGGCCAGAAATTAACGGCCTGCCTCGCACACACACACACACATACACACACACACACACACAAGTCTCCTCCAGTGTTACCAAAAGAAAGAACAGTTTGATTAAATAATAGATGTGTGTTAAGGAGGGCTGCTCATGTGGCCTGCCAGTCACGGGGATAAGTAGATGTCCTCGCGGGGCCATAATGATGATAATTATACTGTAGACGGTCACGTTGAATATGATGACGGGTAGAGCTGTTATTAACCTTTCTGGGTGGTGTGTCCTCTCTGTCCTCCTGGATTGTTATGGCTGGCATATCTGGGCCTAAATCCACTTGGCTCCGATCTCTACAATTTGGCTCACGGTGTTTAAATTGACTTTGATTTTATTAATTCAAAATGTATATATATATATATATATATATGCATTCTTCTGATCTTGTGAATATGTTATGCGTAGCCCTCGTTTCTTCTTGTTGTTATTTGTGTTTTGGTGTGTTTTTTTCTCATTTAAAGCCAGCATGTCATGTGTGAAAGCATACTGTGTGTTTGGTGCTTTCACACTCCCGCCCCCCTCAAACTTCTCACTCCAACCCTCCTGTGGTTTACGTTTGACAGGCTTCAACCATGCTTGACTCTCACACACTCTCAACCACGCAGTCGCCTCTTTAATTGTCTGCTATTATCCCTCGTGCATAGCCATCGGAGAAGCTCTTCCTCCCTCTCCTCCTCACCGGCGAGGCTTCACGCCATGCGTTGGATGTGCCGGTGCCTCTGTGTGCCGCAGCTCAGCGAGGAAAAAGAATGGAGGGGGGGGTGTGTTTTCTGTGCAAATTAACTGGGAAGAAGCTCTCTGGGTCTGTCGGTTGCCTTCCCGGTGTTCTTTACGCCCCCGTGCTCCCTCTCCTCAGAGCAGTGACCAGAGGAGTTTAACAAGGGTGGCGAGGCGAGGGGGCAACCGAGGAGTGGGTGGCACTTTTCTCTTCAAGTTGTTGGGCAACACGGGCCCCTCGGGCCCCACACACCCCCGGCTCTGTGCACCAGCTAATCAACCTTCCATGCTAATGTGGCTCTTGAGAGTGGAAACAGAAGTTCTGAGCTTTTAACATGAGAGGAAACATTTTGAAAAGGAATAATAATCACCGCATAATAATAATGATGATTAAAACTTCTCCGACTTTCCACACTCACTTGCGCACTGAAAGTAGATCACGACACAGAGTTTGATGGGAACTTAAAGACTTAAACTGACATACTTTAAGATCACTGATTACAAGTCTTCAGTGTTTGTTGTGTTGTGTGTGTCCCGGGACCTTGTGTGAACACGGTGTGGTGACGTCAGGATCCCTGTTTCGCAGCCGCTGCTGAAGGTCCTGCAGGTCCTGGATTTGGCCGAGAACGTCCTGGGCGACGAGGGGGTCCAGGACCTCCGGACCCCTCTGATGGTGAACTGCTCACTGCTGCAGCTTGGCCTGGCCCAGACCAACATCACGTGTGAAGGTACGACATCCATCCACACGCTGCATCACTTCACATGAAGGGGAATTTTTCAGTTATGATCATTTCATCAATATGAGGCCTGAAAAGTAAACGTGTTGTTGTTGTTTGCTTGATATATATATATATTATTGTACTGTACAGTATTATTTTGATGATTCATTTGATGATACATTTGGTCAAATGTTTAGAATTAAGTTGTGAACAAATTAACAAACCAATACTAGTGTGATGTCTTGGGCACATCAGTGATGCGTCTCTGATTTCATTTTGACCGTGTGTGTAATTTGAATAGAGATAGGGCCACAAACATATGCCAAAATATAAAAAGGTAGCCAAGCTCGTATATTGAAGCAAGATTTGTCCAAAACCCAAAGAGATTCAGTTTGCTACAGTAAAAATGACTTGATTATCAGTTTAGTTATTTATTATTTTGTGGTCAGACAACAACTTATTTAAGTATTGTTTTGTTCCAATTAGAAATAGAGAAAAAATTAGTGTGTTGTTTTAAACTGGTATTTCTACCCATTCAGATCAGGAACATGTTATAGTATTGGACAGAATTCTGCATAAGCACTTACCAAAGCCCAATGGAAGAAATATAAATACTGGTCTAACCTAGTAACAAATGCAACCTAGACAGAAATGATGATATGTCACTAAGGTAGGCTGACAGTTGATGTGTGTTCTCTTGGGTTAGGGGCTGTGGCATTGGCCGAGGTCCTCGCTGAGAACTGTCACATTCAGCGTCTGGACCTCAGTCAGAACCCGGTGCGGGTCGGCGGCCTGATGGCCTTATCTCTGGCCCTGAGGATCAACTGCTCACTTGACAGTCTGGATCTGGACCAGGTCCCTCCGGAGGAGCAGGTACAGTAGGTGCAGCTCTTTTGATACTTACAGATCTGATCCTCTTGTTTGGTCTTCAGGACTCGCGCAGTGAACCATGCTGTTTCTTGAGGGTGATGCTGCAAGTGCTGAATGTCGCTTGACAAGGTTTTCTGCAGCAGCAACTACACTTAACTGCTGTTTTGAAGCTTGAGCTTTGAAGTTTAATATTGTGCCCGGACCCATCTTGTTTTTTTGAAACCAGAATTAAGCATGTATGGGGGAGCAGAGGATGGGCCTGACTGAGCACTGCAACCTGCACCCGTTGCATTTGATTAGCTGGTCATCACGCGGTAACCATGCTCCAATGAATTCTCGTCTATTATACTCTGTATGGGACCAGCATTTACAAAGACTGACTGGCGTTTGATCCATAAACTCCTAAGAAAAGGTTTACAGAGTCATTTTAGAACCAGAGGAGTCGAGAGAACGCAGGTTTCATAGCACTTCAGTTCATGTGTCTGACGGAATTGGATTGATGGATTGCCATGGAAACCAAGGTTATGAATGAACTTCCAGTCTCATCTTTGAAGCCGACATGGACGAGAAATTGTTGTCTCCAACAAACGGAAACTTGAAAATCTACAATTCCATGGAAAGTGAAAGTAGCTTGATAGCACCTACCACACAGACCATTTGCTGATAATGTTCTGTCCATTGGGTGATCCACTCTCTGATGCTGCCAGGCAGTTGGTGGACTTCTGTCCTGCCTGGCCTCATGGTACAGGCCACTGCTGGTGTTAGCACTGTGTTACTCACTCTTTTAACAGAAGAAACGTCTGACAGAACCAGAACATCTGCCTGGACCGGTTGGTGGGAGACTGTAGTCATTTAAACGTCCCTTCCTCTGGATGAAGGGACGTTGGAGACTTGAGTCGGACTCACTCACATTTGACACACTGGAGACACGAGTGAGTCGTTTGTGTCTCAGTTCATCAGTGATACTTGTATTTTTCTCCCTCTCTCTTCCTTCCATGGCTGCAGAGGCCTGAGGAAAATGATGCCATAACGTTAATAGATGCCCCTGCTGGATTCACAAAATAATTACCCACACTTGCCATCTGTTTGTCATGATTTTATCCCTGCTAACGTATTTGCATATTAAAGCATTAATTAAAATCTCAGAGGAACGGGATGCTTATTTTAAAATTAACTCTGAAGGCGATGCGTACACAGCTTCCAAAGTTGTTTTATTTTTGTTTGCAGTGGTTTTTCTGTTTGTCTGCGCGCTGTTTACACGATTAAGTCAGATTTTTATGAAATGTCTCCTCTGGCTAAAGTCAAGCGGCAAGATGTGCCAGATTTCGGAGAAGCGGCTTTTAAGAGTCCTGACGCCTCTGTGAATGTGTGTCATTAAAGCGGGGACGTCTTCTTCTTTCTTCCTCTGCCTCACATCTCGCACACGCACCAAAGCCTCCATACTGGTGGTTGTGTTTTCATGCTACCCTAAGCCGCCGAGAGACGTGATTAGCATTTCCACCATTGTTGGGAGTTAGTGCGGCTGGGTATTTTAAGCGAATGGTAATAAGGGAATTTTTAAGCTCTGTCAGGTTTTGGAGTCACACAGCTGGGATTTGTCTTGGTGTGGCACATCCAGGTGGGAGGAGTGACGATTGTATTAAAAAGCAAATCTTTCCATCAGAAACCAGCGGGTGGCCAGATCAAGTGTTCTCGCTCAGTCACATTCCCCGGGTCGCCAAGGAATACATGAAAATTTCATTCTCGTGACAGAAAATAAGTGTGGGTATGAATGTGACTGAGTGACGGAGGGGGATATGGCAGGACTTTGTGTGTGTGTGTGTGTGTGTGTGTGTGTTTGACTGTCACTGATGTGGAGTGTGTGTATGTGTGTGTGTGTGTGTATGTGTGTTCATATGTGTACTAGTGTATGTGTGTGGTTTTACAGCAGCGCGGGGGGCGACTGGAGATGCGCATATTTAAAAGGCGAGAAGAGAAGGTGGCAAGAGGGGAGGAAATCTGGGTCCTCTCGTCTTTGTTTACCAGAGTCTGATTTTTCATGTCTGTTGCCATGCTGCTCCATTTGATCACTGGCCTGTTTGCCGTTAATTATTAATTATTTACCCCAATAGAATATTGATGCTCCCTGGCCCTGGTGGAAAGCAGCCTTTTCCAAGGGGCAAGTTCTCTCTGTAGCCACTGTAAGGTGGAGCTGTTTATACATCCTCGTCAGGGGACTCTGTCAACCCGGCTAATGAACCCAGACCCCCCCCCCCCCCCCCCGGCTCTTCATCGCGGGTCGGATGACGGAGGCTGTTTACCTGTTTGATGCTTAAATATTTCGATTTGCATTTGGCCGGTGTGAGCATCCCGCCAACAGGGGTTCAGCGATAACACTGGAGAGTGTCCTCTTCTGAATGTCAGCGAGGTGCATCACCGAGTTATAATTACTGCAGCTCGGTGTGTGTGTGTGTGTGTGTGTGTGTGTATGAGTGTGTCACTTTAACTCAACTGTACCACCTTTCATTTTGTAAATTCTACTCATTGTGCTTGACTTTGCTTCCTTCAGAGGTGCCACGTGTTTTCTCTGAACATGGTTTCTTGGCGGTGGTGAGGATTGGTCCACTGAGCAGAACTTCTCTGTCAGGGCGGACTGGACACTGCAGTCACGCTTCGACCGGGCTGGGGATAGTTGATTTGCACGCTAACTTCAGTCGAAGAAAACAAGTGATAGAAGTAGTTACTCCTGGGGCGTAAAAGAATGAACTCACAAACCTTAAGTGAACAGCTGCAAATGCTAAGGACATGAATGATTGGGGGAAAAATACTTTAAAGAGCTTTTAACACCATGTTTCATTTGAATCCTACAATAAGCTTTTATTGTGATTTGAAGTCTATCATGGATTTTCTGGGTGAATGTTTGAATGCAACCATTCACTCTCACATTCACACCTACGGTCAATTTGGAGTCTCCAGTTAACCAAACCCCATTCTGCATGTCTTTGGACTGTGGGAGGAAGCCGGAGAACCCGGAGAGAACCCACGCAGACACGAGGAGACCATGCAAACTCCACACAGAAAGGCCCTGGTTGGTCCGAACTGGGCTGTGAACCAAGAAACCTCTGAATATCAGTGAACAGTAAAATATCACATTGGTTTCTTCTTGAAAACAGACACGTGTGTTGTATGGGTCTGCGGAGGGACGTGCACACGGGTACCAACCGAAGGAGCAGCGATTCTTATTCTCAGTGCCGTGTGAAACAAAGAGGTCTCTGGGAGTGTTTCCGGGACCCTCCCTGTCATGGTCAGTCCCAGTAGGGTGGCCAGGTGACAGGACGGCCTGACCATGCATGTAGTCGGCACTCAGGTTTCGGCTCGCATCATGATGACACTGCTGCTCTGGGGAGGAGAGTACGCAGGCAGACACCAGCAACCAGGCAGAACAAGCCTCCCAGCGAGGCCTCAGAGGGCAACGGGGGACAGCTGGGAGCAGCCAGGGGAGACCGGATCAGTCAGACTCCCACTGAAGCACACCAAGTGAATCACTGGAGAACAACGTATTTCTGACCTAACAAAAGAAATCCACCTGAAGAGTTTCTAATGAGCACTTCCACTAGTTGGTCCAGAAATGAAAAGCCCTCCAACGGGAGGGGGGACATCACGTCATATGCAAAAAAGAAAATTCACTGACAATTTTATTTTTGTATCAAGACAGAAATGTTAAACGATTTACAGATGGACACATTAGTTTAAACCATCACTCATACATCGCTGTTTCAAGAAACTAAGCTGTTTAAGATAATATAAGCATTCAATGATATGTAACTATAACTGCAGCAGTGCATAAATGACTTCTGTTGCCTGTTTATAATGCTAATATCTCAGGCTGCGTGTCAGGCGATAGTATGTACAAGGTGCATCTTAGAACATAGGTCTGTTTCTAGTGACCCCGCAGAGCTGATGTGCTATCATCCATCTCTGATTGACAGAGCTCGTCGAAAACGTTCCTACTCTGAAGATGACGCTGAGTTCTGTTGCTGCAGCTTGTTTTCCACGCGCTGAGTGGGTGCCGCCATCTTTGTGACGCACCCCGGTCGCAATGGAGGACATCGGTCATGTGAATACGTAGCCCCGACAGACCACATCTAGGGTGATGAGATATTTTGAAATATGAACAATGTGTGACACAGCACCCTGTCAGTTCGATGTTGTACTTGCCAATTCGGAAACATGTTGCAAATAATCAAATTACAACAAATTGTCATATATTCATGCAGAATTTGTTGTGGGCCCTGGGGGTCTGGGGCCACAGGGCAGTTTCATGCTTTGCCAGGTTTGTAATCCAAGCACAGCACATGCAGTAAAAACACCAGTTGAAGCTTCAGCCATGATTACCTTATACTGAAGAGACATTCATGTGTCATTAGCCAGGATGTGGTGGTCTCACATGGAAATGCTGCCAAATGAAACCAAAAGATACAGAGTGAGAAAAAATTCCCTGTAATGTCAAAACTGTGTTGTAAAGATTTAAAATGGGTGAAATGTGAGCCACACGTGTGCGGTGTCAGTCGGGGATGGACTGTTTCAGAGTTGTAAATTAGGACATTTCAAAAATTATATTTGAGTAACTGAAAAATGTGTCAGGAAGTGAGAGCTGGACTCGACAAACTGCTGCATATCAGTCGTTCATATTCCAATGATCCAAATACAACATTTACCCGTGATGGCTCTGAAAGGGACAAAGCGGGATGAGTCTCAGATGAGGTGGGGGGGGGGGGGGGCTGAGTCGGCTGGGAGGGGGCAATCCCCTGTCTCCCTGCAAACAGAACAACAGCAGCAGCAGCAACACACTCCTCGCTGCACTCCTGATGTATTTTCAGGCAAAAACAGGCATATTTGCCAGCTGTGTAATTTACTGCAGTTCTCATTTGCATATTAAAGCCTTAATTAGCTCCTCTGAGCGTGTGTGTGTGTGTGTGTGTGTGTGTGTGTGTGTGTGTGAGCGAGGGGCTGGGGGGGTGTAGTGTAATCACTTAGACGTGTAGTGGGGGGAGTAAAGGGGGGCTCTGGTTTGGGGCCGGAGGGAAGGGGAGCAGAGTCACTTCCCTGCCCCAGTTCCCCCTGTGGACTGGCTGGTTCTGATACGGAGCGAGGGTGGAGCTCTTTGAAGAATAACCCTCGACATGGCTCCCTGTCATTTTGAATCGCTCGCACTGTCTCAGATCCAGAGCTGTGACCTGCTCGATCACAGGGAGCAGGGGAGGGTGGTTTCTATCCTCTCAGTGAGAGGAGGTGAAAGGAAAACACTGATACTCTTTCATTTAAAAGGGACAAAAACATCCATACTCACACAGGAAATTGACACTGGTCTTGTGCATGCCGATGTAAACAGGAAGCAGTACTACTCTGCAGTCGGTTGCTTATGGCCGAGGAACAGCAATGGTGAAAAGTAAGAGCGGGGAATTCTTTTCTTGGATTGTGGACGAGGTGGAAGTGTTTGCAACGCTTTGCATCAATTGCTGACTGATAAGAACTAATCAGGAAGGAAATGTAAGCATCTGCATCCTTTTTTTCCGTAAGTACTTTTCCTGTCCATCCTGACCAAAGGTCCTCAAACCAAAACAGGACCAGCCGTGTTTCCAACTGTCTCCACATTAGGGACTGGGAAACGCCCGAGCAGTGGAAAACGTGTGCCGTCTTTCTGAGGGTGGACGACAAGATTAATATCAATCTCATATTGGTGCAGTCAGGTCAGAGGTAGAGCCATGATGTGGTTGGCCTATCCCAGCCTGCCCCACACACGGACTGTAACACAGTGCTTTGAGCTGTGCACATTACATGGATAATATCTGCTTCAGATGAAATCATACTCCACACATGTTCACATTGTTGTGTCCACCCTTGGCGCTCACAGTACTGATGAACAGTTTGAACAGTTTGTATAGAAGACTCAGCTCCACTCATCTCCAGTGTTTAGGGGTCAACATAAATGTCAAAGATCTATGTGATGATGCTATCAGAGGTAAAATTTTAGTGAATTTGCGAGTATGTCATCATCCGTCTTTATCAAGATATGTCGTGATCCGTCTCCCAGCCTTTGATCTAGTTTAAATTCTGAAACTTTAGACCCTCAGCAGCTTCGCTGACACACACACCACACAGTGTGATTCACCATTTTTGAGGAGCCACTTGGTCGTTTTATGCAGAGGAGGCTTTCCTTGGTGGTCATAGCCCAGTAAGTCCACATTCCCCATGCAGACATGCGCGGCGCTCGCTCAAACAACTTGGCATAATGACCAAAACACTGAAAGTTCTGCTATTGATATGGGCTTCCTCTGAATAAGGGGGGGGGTATGTATATAAGCCCCGCATAAGTGGGGGTATCGGATCGCATCGCCTTTCAGCGGGCATGTCCTGAGGCTCCACGCTCAAACGGTCACCCGCCGGCAGCTGGCAGCCTCTCATCTGACTACCATGAAGCCCCATGCGTGTCTCTCTCTCCCGCTCCCTTCATCCACAAGCCACATCCCTTCACTTTTGAATGGCGGGCTGACTGCAGGAATTGCCCCTGTCTGCCATGTGCGCTGAATATTTAACTATGAATATGAAATATCTTGGGAAGATCTTGGCAACCGCCCTCAAAAGTGAGACCCCCTTCAGCTCTCTCAGCACACACACACACACGCCCCGTATCCCCACTTCTTTTGCGCTCATTTTCGATCATCCCTCCCCTGTGTGGAGAGGAAGTGGTGAGTGATCTTCTCCGGTTGGGCACCAGAGTCACCGGCTGAAGGCGAAACTCCCAACACCGACGCTCTGCAGACGATGAGGTGAGACTCCTTGAACAGCGCGCAGGGTTCTGGTGGGGGGATGAGGGGAAACATAGCGGCTGAGCAGTTCTTGTGCTGGCGGTTTGCCTCGTTCAAGGCCAGAAAACAGTTCCCCCTTTGCTTCGCCCTAATCCACACAGGACAGCAGTGTTGATCACAGTCAATCAATATTGGCCGACGAAGAAGAGCACTTCACGTGTTCTGCTCCTGAGCGTCAGTGGGAACCAGTTTATTTATGGAGATTCAATTCTCAAAGCAGGACAGCAGCTGGGTTTGAAAACTGTGACTGTCTCAGCTTCTTGTCTTTACCCCCTGCTCTGTGTGGATATATATAATCATCTCAAACAAGTTTGGATCCTTGGATTTCACTTCATGTCACACAGACGGTTCTGATGTCACATTGACCGTGGTTTATCATCCAGGGGACAAAGTGAAAGCCACAGTCTGGTGTCAGTGTACCACTTCTTGTCCTACAGTCCAGTCTTACATGTCTTTAATCCTCTCTCCTCCCCCTGGCTGGTCCGGGCACCATGGAGGGGAGGTAATTGGATTTGTTGTCACCTCCACTGGCCTGCAGGCCTGGCCTGTCTGCTCGGTTTAAGGATGAAGACATCAGTGTGACAGGGACCCTGGGAGAGGATCAGCTGGTGTCCTGGAAGCCACTAATAAAGCTGTGGTCATGCCTCGGCCATGCCGCCACGGCTGCAGCCAGCTGTTACCTCTGCCACCTCTCCTCCAGTGCCAGTGCCCATTCCGTAGCTGGGGAGCTGAAGAGTGGGCAGCCTTATTAAAGCAGATGCCAGTCCCCCCTTGGTTCTGCTGGAGAGGTCAGAGAGACCCTCTCCAAACCCTCCTCTGAGGTTCCGGGCAATACTGGCACCAGACACCAGGGTCCCTGGATTCTGTGTGACACTCTGTGTCGCGAGGCGTCTTGTCCAAGCGCTGACGGAGGGAGGGTCCACAGTTTATAGGCTTCACTGCAGTTGTCCCCCGGTTCACCCCGTCGGGGATCAGTTAGTCATGTCCTCAGTGTCCTGCAAAACATGTTCTCTTCAAACGCCCCATAATGAATGCGTGGAACAGAAAATGGAGTTGATGTTCAGACGCTCTTGCAGTTTAGGGAAAGAAGTACAACAACGTGTGTGAGGTTAACCAGAGTAAAGTAAAGATGCAAAGGTCTGGCTCAACAGTGGTGTTGTGCATTGCAACTGTTAAATAAACTGATAAACTAAACAAAAAAATGCATTGATTCATTATAATGATTTGTATACTATATTACGTAAAATAACAGTAGTATTAGCCTCTGTGTGGATGCATTGCCATCACAGTCATTTCTTTGTCTCTTGACCTCTATTCGCTGGTTGGAAAACTGTGGAAAGATGTATTTAAATTTCATCAAACAAAAAGAAACAATACTTCAACTCATTTTCATCAACTGTAATTTATCTGAGGAATCAAGTATCGTACAAGAGGTAAAGTATAATGCCCTGCCTCCTGAAATATCTATCCCAAAAGCTTTTCCTCCACCGGGGACCATGAACCTGTTCTTCCCACGGCTGTATCCAGGTGTCATACGAAGGCTTCTGTCATCTGGACATCTGGACTCTGCACTGGCAGCTGAAAACAAGGCTCATTTGTCAAATGGGATTGAGCACGTTAACAGTGCAGTGCTTTGTTAAATATCTTCATACAGCAAACATAAAGCTTCTTGCTTCTGTTCCTGTGAACATAATATTTATCACATCGCCAGTCACCCACATTCTCCGGTCGATCTTTTCTGTTTCCTGACGAAACTCATGTGAAGGATCGGTCCTGTGTAGCAGAAAACACAAAGAGGACAAATACACACACTCCATGAGAAGTTGAACGGCCTACATGGGAACAGAAATGAAAGGAATCCATATGAAAGAGACATGAATACTGCATAAGCAATTCATGAGCCCTTAAGGAAACAACGAGTGCTGAGTAGGCTGACATTATTTATTTATTTGATTTACTTTTGTCTGTGCTGTGGATTTGAATATGATTAATAAAAGGGAGACATTTTAGTGTGTTTCACATTTCATGAAATAATGAAAGGCCGCTGTCCGTGTACTGTTCTAGCTGCTTCATTTGATGGTGGTGAGGCCACAGTCCAAACAACAAACATATCGTATTATGCATCAGACGAGGAGGGAGGGGTCAGCGATGTCGCTGTTCACACACATTCATACAGCATTTCTATCCGCAGCGTTCACACATCATGGTTCAGTGTTCAGAGCCAGACGTCAGCGGACAACCAGACAATGTGACTCCAGGAGCCCAGGTTTAGGATCTCCCCACCAACACAGACACTTCTTATGTGTTCTGTGTCGTCACATCATGTGAACTGATTCAGGTATCACCAAGTCAACAGCTCCTTTCACTGAGGAAGGGTGGGATGGGGTTGAAAGCTCCGGAAAAGGCCAGCGTGTACAGTAGATCTCAAGTTCAAAAATATTTTGTCAATGCTTAGTCGTCAGTCACCAAATACTAGAATTATTTTCCGCAGGCCTCATTGTCTGCTCGGCAGGCGGAGACACAGTCAGGAGCTGGGGACAGTCCCCAGATGGAGATTAAGTCTGCACTTGGACCCTTCTCAAAATTACACACATCGCTATTCGGAGGCTCTTTGGCGGGAAAACTGATCATGACACGCCCGTCTTCAGTTTATAACACACACACACACACACCTCGCCGATCCAGTAACCTCACAGAACATGTCAGGGGTGACTGTGTCACCTGAAACATTTCCACACATATGGCAGCTCAGCTTGGGCAGAAGCTGCTGATGGCTTTCCTCCCTCCTCGGTCTGTTTTCAATACGACAGACCGTGGTATACGCTCGTTATACCTCACTTAAAGGGATAGTTCAGTGATTTTGAAGTGGGGTTGTATGAGTTACTTATGCATTTTTTCAAGCGTATTTCGGCCAGGTATTACTGGGCCAACTCGCCGCGGTAGCATCGATATGCGGAGTGATACTCTGCCGGTGCGAGTACGCTTGAAAAAAAAGTGCAAACTTACAACCCCACTTCAAAATCCCTGAACTATCCCTTTAAGGGGCTTTGTTTTGGCCCGACGTGATATAAATATATATATAAATAAAGTTGTCAAAAAAGGGTCTTGACCATCCAACTTTTTTTTCCTTAAAACTGGACAATCGCTCTTTAAATTGGTTATTGATCTTGTGTTGTCCATTTTGAGGGTCTACAGAGATTATTTCATAGTGCCACAAGTCTGACATCCAAAAGGTGGGGTCTCTGCACTGGTCTCTCCAGATAATCAGCAGCCCAGGGCTCCTCCATGATCACACGGAGGAGTGTTATCTTTCACACATTGCTGCTAAAGAGAGGGATTAGAAAGTCTCACAGCCTGATGAATACAGGGTCAGGGAGATGCAGAGGGTCTTTCTTTCTGGACAGAAAGGACTATTTGCAGGACCTAAATCAAAATGCAATGTATTTAAAATGTAGATTTGGTTGGGAAAGGCAACATTTAGAAGTAGGACTGCTGTACGGTGTGGCCTCAAATTATATTGAGTCCATACTTAGATTAGACAGTATGAGCTATGGGAACGTTTTTGATATCGTGGAAACTTCTACCCCACCAGGGTCCACAAAGGCCCCAGGTTCACTGTGTGTACGGGCTGTTGTCATTTGAATAATTGCTAATTTGTTCAAGACAATGCGGCACTAAATTAAAATATTAGCTGACAAGGGTAATTGACAAGGGCATTAAACCAGATCCTTCATGATTACCTTGTCTTGTAGAAGGGCCCAGTGCCAAATCTTCTACAAGGTTTTGATGTTCTTAGTATTTAAGTTAGAATCATTTTAACCAAGTGAAACATATTCAAGTTGTTTCATTGGTTTAATCTGACATTGTTATATATTTTCTTATGACTAATAAAACTATTGTAGTCAAACTGAAAGATCTGCAAAACACTAAATTAGCCCGAGGCTAAGTCTGGTACAATACATCAAATGTTTACATTTATGTTTAAGACATCAATCTTCATAAACAGCTCACAAATGTACAGTAGAATTACATTTTTTAAAAGTCTCTCAGTCATTTATTGTCAAAAGTTGTTCAAGAGTGTCAATTTGGTTTTACCTTTAATTTTGGAAGATTTAAACTCCGTTTCCGACTAAGACTACTCGGCCCTGCACAAAGGAAGAATAAAGGAACATTATTTATTTAATGGAGATCAAATCAAATTTCTGCTGATTAAATGAAACATATCAGAACATTTCGAATGGAATTGGACTCACTGCTTAGAGAATCATTCATTCTCAATTTCCTCCATTAAAAAAGACTTTTTTAGAGAGATTCCCATTGTATCATATTTGTTGTTTGTTTTATTCTGCTCACTGATCACAAAACACAAATGTGATGAACATCAAATATGAAAATTTGTCTGCCCCTTTAATATTTGTCTACCCTTTTAGTTATCCATTAAAATATCTAAAATATATATTCATTATCTAGTTCTGATCGATCATTTTTTTCTACATTTCTTGGGCCTTTTAACATCGCCAACATCAACCCGACAAACAAAGCCGAGCTGTTGTGGAAACATTGAAATGATACACTCGTGTAATTTATTCCCTGAACATCCACAGATAATCCACGATCATTTATTAAGCATGAACCAAAGCGCAGAGCCGTTGCACATTACACAAAGCACACACACATTATCAGAGACGTTCCGAGTTTCACATCAAACTTCATTCCTTTACTCACCAAGTTCCGACTCCAGAGGTGGAAATCCACGTGTGTGTGTGTGTGTGTGTGTGTGTGTGTGTGTGTTTGTGTGTGTGTGTGTGAAATATCTTCTTTTCTATTCTCACAGGATCTGTCTCATTTCCAGCCGATGTTTTAACTCCTGTGACCTTTATTGTGGCTCTTTCTTTTCTTCTGTCATCTCTCTCTCGCTCACCCAGTGATTATCACCATAATTATCAAATCATAACTTCCTAAATATGTTGATGTAATTCCAAAAAACACCCCAACATGGGCTGTAGGAGACTGCCGTCACGCTGGATAACAATACATGTGTATCTTAGAACTGAGCGTGGCACCACCTCCCGCCCTTTCCACGCCAGCAATCATTTCCATAACTGCTGTAATAAATACTCCAGCTCTGGAATTTAGAACCCATTATTTCTATATTTTCATAGGCCATGTTAAAAGCGTTTCTAGTGAATGCGACGGAACTGTGAAATCAGAAAGTGATTTTGAGGATTTGAGGATTAAATAAGGTAAGGCAAAATAACCGAAATATAAGGCTAATGATAGGGAAAGTGGCATATTTCATATCCTATGCACTTTGCTCAACAAGAAAAACGTATAAGTGTAATTTGACTGTATTTACATGTATGTGTTTATCTCTTATGTAAAGATCACCCAGCTGGGTTTATTCATTCTGTGTGATGCCGTGTTTTTTTGGTGAGGGTGTCTGCCGTACCCCCGCATTGTCAAAACTCCACAGTCAAATGCCTTAAATACAACAACGTAGCTTTGTTTCTCACTGAGGAACGTGAAAACATATTCTCCCTCTCTCACACACACTCTCACATCACAGATATTCGGTATACAACAGTGACATCTTCAGTCGGAGCGATGGAAGGCCGCAGAGCAGAGGGAACAATAGAAAAGAAGCCGAACGGGGGAAGAGGTCGTGTTGACTTGTTTCAGTTCACACACTGTAGATCAGTCGATCAGGTGATGGACTCGATGCAGTTACAGTCCAGGAGCACATCCCTACATCCACCAGGGGATTCTGTGCTGTGGTGGAGAACAGAGCTGCGTATTTATTCAATGTTTCAAAAAGAAATTCGGGAATGACTGAAATGTGTCCACAGCGTCCGTTTACAAGAAACTGCATTTATTAGTTTTCTCTGATCAAATATTTACCAGACTTTTGCCAATTTCAGAGTGTAATTTATTTGGGGTATTTTCTTTTTTGAATTCATTTTGCAATCATTTCTTTATTCCTTTTTTTCTGCAATAATATATTCACTTGAATCTACTGTGGAAAAAAAAAGTCATTCAAATCATTTTTCAACCCCCTTCCCCAAAGCATTCCTCTGATTTAGGACGGGATGAGAGAGAAACGATGTCACTCTGGTGACAAGGAGAGGGAGAATATTACAGCAACAACTCAGGTGTGTTTGGATCTGCTCATATCTGAATTATGTCTTTTATTTGCTTGCATACTGCAGGTCTTTCTACATGCAAATCTAAATAGATCCAGTGCATGCATGCTCAAGAAGCAAAGACTTGGCCATAAATGAACAGTGTTTGTGGGTATTTAACAAGTGACCTTTGTGTGAACACACATATATATTATATATTATATAAAACACTCAGACAGTATCTACCTTCTCATAACTTATTTTCTAAGTTATATTAGAATGTTAGTTTGGCTTCTTTTGTACCATGAAAAATAAATATGTTTCTCAACAAAAGGAATCAAAACCTTCTGGCTTCCACCAAAAGGTCAAAGGTCAGGGTCTTCAGTCTCCTTCAGGGAAACAGCAGCAAAGTATTTGCTCGTCATGAATCCGATAAGTTGTCGATGTAGAACATTATGTAGCTCAGCTGCCCCGTCACGGATTTGAACCCTTACTGGTTTCATTTAATCCAACCATCCATATTTAACATTTATTAATAATAATATAATAAACGATTACTTGTCTCAAAATTATAACAACTAATTCAGCTGACTGGAGCAGAAATGAAATACAAAACTTTAAACTAATCATATGATTATTGTGTCACAAAAAAAACAGAAAAACTTTTGCTTTGATTTTTTGTTTTTTTTGTTCCTAAATTCAGATTTTAGTTAGTTGACAAAAGTCAAAATCAGGGATCACAAAGACTAACGACGATGAAATCCACGACGGAACATACCTCCAGATTTAAAGCACTTGTGTTGTCGATCGGCCTCAACAATACGACTAAAAAAAGACACAATACACCACTCGCGTGATACTTGAAACTGGCATCTGAGATGTCATTTACATATATTAGCATATAAAGTAATTGGCACAGATGCCAAGGAAGCAGCCGCAAACAGATTAATTGTCATCGAGCAGTCGTGGTGACATAGTTAAAAATGAGCTCCTTTTAAGGCTCCAATTATCAGAGAATTTCCAAAGTAACCTTTTTTTTTCATCATTGATTCCTTTCCCCACTGTTGTCATCCCCCTCTCACACACACAAGCGCGCAGTAGAAGACGGACAAGTGTGCATAGTATCAGCATCCTAAATGTATAAATATTGTAAATAGCTGCCTGTCGTCTTTCAAGTTGTGCCTTTGAAATCAGGCCGCTCTGCATCTCGCTCTGAAAACGAGCACATGTGCCTTTGTTTCGCCCGAGATGAGAACAAACTGAGAATTCTCGCACACACTCATTGTGAGAATCCGTAATGAATTTTTTCACAGATAGATATAAGAACGCTGCTCTGCCGGGGCTCCCATATGCTGCTTCCTCCTTCTCTCTCTCTTTTTATGAACACATTTTAATGCTTCCTGAGCCCCGGCTTAGACACAGTGTGTGTGTGTGTGTGTGTGTGTGTGTGTGCGTGTGTGCGTGTGTGTGTGTGCCTCTGAACCTGTTTATATTGATAAAACACACATTATTCCTTCTTGCTATCATTTTATCTTTTACCATGTTGAAATACATAAATGGATCATATTCATCTCATTGACCATCTTAAGTCTGACCCCGTTGACCTTCATGGGTCTACGACCTCCCCAGAACACACTGTGAGTAGAATCTCCCCGTCACCACATCTTTCCACTCGTTTAGTAATTTTCGAGTGAGATCTTGCTGAAAAACAAGCTGCACAAACATTCTTTAATGTAGCAAATGATTTTTCACACACAAGGTTTAAGAGCGCGACCTTCAGTTCTAACGTGATTATGTGAGTTCAGACTTGTCATATAGACTCTTGTGAATATGATCGTTGTTTTTAATCAGCTAGGCGGGGTGTCATTAGGCTTTTTATTAGGGGGGGGGGGAGTCCCTACATGGCTGAAGCACACTTGGAAAAAAAATGTGCAAACTTAAAAGGCAGTTAGCTTACAATTGAACGGATTCTTTTTTTAGGTAACATATTAAAATGTGTTTTTCGGTGGTCTCCTCTGAAACAGTGGGACTCTGACTTTCACTACTTCCACTTCTCCTCCAAACTCCTTAAAATGACTTGACTGAAATCACTGATCACCTTCTCCATATGCATTGGATTTTTTTATTTTCAAACTGATAAACACCAAGATGAATGTCCTGTAACTTTAAAGGCTTCGTCTGTGACTGATACTTCTCTGTCACAGCTTCTGTCTCCACGGTTGCACACGAACTATTAAAGAGTCATGAGTGAGCTTCACTGTTGCACTGGATGACGTCTTCCTTCGTCACCATGAACACACACTGGATCACTCAGTCCACACGCAGTATCCTGCCGGCCCTCACTTTAATGGAGTGACGTCTGGTCAAAAGTAATATGAACTGCTGAGAATTAGAAATAATAGAGAGAAAGAGTTTTTACCCCTCAACACAAGGCAAGAGTGAATCTTTGTCAAAAGCAGCGTGTCTATAGTTTGTGGATCATTTGGATTCAGTTTTCATTTATTTATCGTCTCATACCAATTTGTCGGCTCCCAGCCACTCCTCTAAAAGTGATTGTATTCATCAGTAATGCAGTTAGTATTGAGTATTGCAGTTCTGAACATGTATTCAGTCACATAATAGACCTCAAAGTTATAGTCAGAAAAAATGGATTTACTGGTAGTTTTTCTCTTTATTGAATTTCCTCTTGATTTAACCCACGTGTGATCACTCTGATACCCAGACCGCATGTTTCACCCTTTCAGTAAAAGCCTTCAAAGATATATGATGATTGGTTGGGATATAATACAGAAAACACAGACACGCGCACACACACACACACACACACACACACACACGCAAACACATAGCAAGCAGTCAAATGGAGGCCATGACTCACATATTAGAACTTGGACGTGGGGGCACTGTGTGCACATGTGTATGCGCGTGTGTGTGTGTGTGTGTGTGTGTGCGTGTGTGTGTGTGTGTACGCGTGTGTGTTTGTGCGTGTGTTTGTGTGCGTTTGTGTGCATCTGTGTGCGTGTGTGTGTGTGTGTGTGTGCGGGCGCGAGCTTCCATGTGTGTTTATATTTCTTAATGACTTTCTAATTCATGGCCAGCAGGAACCTGCCTTTATCTCTATTAGTTTAGTAGCCTGGCAAACAAAGAGAGTGTGTGTCCGTGGCACTGAGCCAGAGGAAGACTCAGCCGTAAAAGCACTTGTCCATCTGCGTCCCCTCCTCCGCCTCCTCCCCCACTCCCATTCCTCCTCTCGGGGTGTGAAACGCTCTCCTCCTCTCTGTTTGTAAAAGAAAAAAATATAAGTCTTGATTCCGGGCTCAGGAGTCCGCTTACTCAATCTAGAGGTATTGATTGTTCCGCTCGCTGATCAAGTGCAAAAAATAATATGTAGTGCGGATTGGGGAAAGGAGTGTGTGTTTGTGAAATCGGTAAATTAGTTTTGCTTTGCTGACAGTCTGGCGCCTCTATTCCATGTTCTATAAAAAGATATTAAGGCACAACGTTCCCATGAGATGTGGGTTGATTTTACACATCAAATTGTACAAGAAGGAACCAAAGACCGAAATACAAAAATTAGTGTAAAGTAGGAGGAGGTGGAGTCTCCTTCATTAAAGACACATACACAACATTGGTTTGTACAAAAGTGTCAAATACCTTTAGCTCCGACGATCAGCACCGAGACTCATCACATCCCTCACGTCATCTGGTTGGTCAGTCTGTGAATCTGTCCTCTCAGTTTGCAAATCATAGTTTGCGATGTCGTGCTCCGATTTAAAAAGCACGTGCACAACTTTACAATCTTTTGTCTTATGTCAGGTTATGGAGGAAGCTGTGGGACGTAGTGTTACATCGATAGGTAACGTGGAGTGGGGCGGACGAGGGGTTCGTTGAACGCTTCACTCCTAGTTCCCTAACAAGTCGGTTGCTCAGTTTACATCACCATGGACACGGGATGTAAACCAGGCAGAGGCAACCTCACAACCTCACCGCGTGCTTTGAGCTCTCGTAAGTCTCCTCAGCTTCACTCCGTCGCTGCTCACGTCTACTCACAGAGTGATACGGGCCTGTGCAAACTGATTCGACGTCAGAGCCGTTGTATACGCTCATTATACCACGGCTATGAACCAATCAGATTGCTTGATCTGAGCCACCCGTCTTATAATTGTTATAGTTACGCTTCATGTTTGTATCCATCCATCTGTATATCTACTGTCTGTGGTTATGGATACAGGTCAGCACATCCTGCAGACTCATTGGGACTTTGTGAGTCCTCACTTCCTGTCAAGAGCTCTGACCTCTGACCTCTGACCTCCTACATGTTCACAATGAAACAATAGTGACCTGAGGCCTGAAGCGCAACAGGAAGCGACAAAGATCCACACTGCTGACGAACAACTCAATGTGGGGTTGTGACTACGGACATTCATCACGTCACACATTTCAACTTTACAAATAGATTTATCTCTCTCTCTTTTTCTCTCTGTCTCTCTTTCTCTTTCTGTGTGTGTGTGTGTGTGTGTGTGTGTGTCTCTCTCTCTGGTAAAAAAAAGTCTTATTTGTTGAAATTAAAGATGTTTTTAAAAAATCTAAATCTCTCTCTCGCTCTCTCTCTCCAACACAGACACACAGAAGGTTGCTTTGCTGTTCTCCACATGCTCGTGTCTCACCCATATCCTCCTCCTCCACCACCTCACCTACCCCCGGTGTTGGCAAAGGCATTCGTGTGTGTGTGTGTGTGTGTGTGTCAGGCTGGCTGCTGCGTGGTGAGCATGCCCTCTGTCATTCATGCAGAGCAGCCCTGTCCAACTGTCACTTCCTGACAGGCCGATAATCAATCTCTTTATTAACTGCTCTGCTGCAGACCACCACCACTGAGGGGAGAAGGGGGAGGGAGGGGGGGGGGGGGGGTGAAGGGAAAGGAGGATGGAAGGGGAAAAGAGAAGAGCAGAACTCGTGCTGCAGCTTGGAAGTTGTTTTTTGTTTAGGAAATTGATTCAATGTTGTGCTTTTAAGACTCAGTATTTTGAAAAGCTTTTATTTTGAAAGGTCAAAGAAGGGTGAGACAAATTATGTTGATAATTGATGATGGTCACACTCACTGTCCGTCATCTCTGCTTCCAGTCTCCAGAGTCAAACGTCTGACTTCTCCCTCTTCCTGCTCACGTGATGAAAGGCAACCTGATGGAATTGTCATGTTGTGTCTCTTCAGTCATTATCTCTGCCAAGGAGGTTATGTTTGTTAGTTGGTTTGTTTGATCGTCAGCAGGATTATGCAAAAGAAAACAACTGCTGAATGGATTTCTACAAAACCTATTGGGAGGATGGGACATGGGCCAAGAAAGAGGCCATGCAATGTTGGTGTGGATCCAGACGAAGGGGCGGATACAGGAATGCTTTATTGCTTTCTTCAACATTGCAAGACTTTTTCTCAGGGTATAATTCATAGATCGAGACAAAAAAAAACAGGTATACTCAGGAGACAGAAATCCACGAGTGTGCGCAATTTGGTACAGATTGAATTTAAGGGCAGTTGGGCTTTGATGGACATATGTGCTCTACTGAGTGAAATTCTAGTCCAGTCTGATATTGTGGGCATGTTAGATTATTTCTACTGGGTAGAAAGCGAGCAGTGGTTCCACTAAGAAAATGTTCAGCCACGGTAGCCGCTGCTGGAAGCAAATAACATTTGCGACAAAAAATCTGTGAAATGCGACAAAAAAATGTTCCTTGGTCGCACTGGTGGGCCTAACACGAGGGATGGGAACAGAAACCCGGTATAAAAGAAAGACCATAGTATTGATAAGTTCCGATGTTATCAGTGCTGCTTACGGTATTCTAGAACTTAATGCATTCATCTATGATCAATCTCTGCTATTCCCAAGTCTGAGGAGGATCTGTGCCAACTCTCACTGCCCATCACACACGCTGACCTGATCCGAATGGCGCTGGAGCAGAGAGTGAACCGGTCCAAAGTCTAGTTGTACTTCACCCAAATCAATGGAGACAACTCTCGTTGCCACAAGTGTAACCGACGTTTTGCAAGTGAAGGCGGTAACACGAGCGATCTGTGAAATATTTAGTGAAAGTGAAAGTGAACTCTACTTCTGCTGGTCCCATTCAGAGACAACAGCTGCAGTGGGAGGAGACTGAGGAGAGGGTGAATGAGTGACACCTGACTGTGACCAGGTTAAAAGTTAAAGACCAACAACCCTGTACAACAGTAGAGTCCAACAGTCTGTACATATTGAGTTGTGGTACTTTTTTCCTCTGACCGGCTTCATGTCCCATCACTGAACACACATCATCATGTAAAAATAATGCTGTTCAGTGTTCAACTGTACGAGAAACAAAACATTTGTCCATTCTTTTATATTCTAATTTTGTAAATTTTCCGTTAAAGTACCCAATCGCCTTGTCCAATTTCCGTGGTATCAGAAATAATAATACAATTTTGCAGGACTTATAATAAAGCCAAATAAAGCTACCATTTACAAAATTTAGGTCCCTTCATCATCCTTAATGAAAAAGCACCTTTATTCCTGTTTACAGTCATTTACATAAAGTGTGAAAAAATTACCAATGTATATGGGAACTGTCAAGAAAAGGTATAATAGGTGTATTATTGAAGTGACAAAAGCCACAGTGAGACAAAAAGTTAGTCTGGAGTCCTGCGTCCTTCAGAAAAATATAACAATTGAAGGGGTTGGATTTCTGAATTCATCCAAACTGTCCTCTACCCTGTGCTACAGGAAATGAAGATCCCCATATTTTGGCTGGTTTCTTCTAGGTAGCCAGGGATTAGTGGTTGAGATGTTTGGAACTGGACTCCAGTTTGAGCTGTGGTAGTTTGACTGACCATGGGAACGGCAGTTGATCAGGCTCCTCCCCCTCTAAGGCGACACAATGATCTTATCTGAAGTGCTGCTCTCAGCGTCATGATCAATTCCCATGTTTGAAAGGACAAAGCTGCAGGTGATGACAGAGGAATCGGAGAGGAGATCTCAAGCTGCTGTCCTGACCTGCTGCTGCTTTTTGGGATGCTGTCCTATGCTGACAGCATCTCACCGCATCACTGCGATAATTTATGAGGCGGCAAAGTACATCAGGGATTGTGGTGGCCAGCAGCCAGGGAGAAGAAGAGCACGGCGCCTGGCCACTGCTCTGTCCTCCTCTTCCCCGGCCTCTGATTTCTTTTTTCATCTGAGTCACTCCACCTTATTTTTTCTTTTCCTCTAGTGCCAAATAATATATATATATATATATATATATATATATATGTATATTAATGATCAGAATAATGAAGAAATGTGATCAACAAGCACTTTAACACTTTACTTTAATGCTCTCTGTGTCTCTGCTT
The DNA here is from genome assembly GCF_022379125.1 of Scophthalmus maximus. Lineage (NCBI taxonomy): Eukaryota > Metazoa > Chordata > Actinopteri > Pleuronectiformes > Scophthalmidae > Scophthalmus > Scophthalmus maximus. The sequence continues at coordinate 22,391,863 of NC_061529.1, forward strand.
AAAAATAAATGTTGTTCTGCCAGGAACCATTGAATTAATTCATTCTCAGAAGAAATACAAGTTTGATCAGTTATGGATGGGGCAACTTTTACAGTATTGGCCTATTCAGGAAATGGACCTGCCCAGAGCAGACAGAGTCTGGTGCTGACTGTGATGCACTCTTTAGTCATGGTATGTTGACATAGTAGGAAAGACGGACCTTCTTCACCAGAACAAAGGGGATCTTGTTAAATCCTTGTTTTGAACTGTGTCAGACAGATAACGGCTCCTTCTGAAGCACCGTGTTGATCCTGTGGGAGACTTTAATGGTTGTGTTCTCGTGTGCCATCGACAGGACCAGTTTCTGATGGAGACTCAGACCAGACTTCGGTCAGAGATCCGCCAGAGTTGCCTCGCCAACGCCAGGCGCCTCAGCCGCCTCCCCACGGACCCCTCGGAGGCCGACGGGGCCCGATGACAGCACCACAGCAGCCTGAGATCACACACACACACAAACACACACTGGAGGGAAAATGGCAAACGCTTGCACAGATCACCTCAGACACCGCTCATGTCCCAGTGTCCCCAACCCAAACAGCTGACTAGCAGATATATGCGAATAATGATTCTATCTCAAATAATGATAATCATAAAACTCCAAATCTGGGTAATAAAGGCGGAGTAGAGCTCCCTAATGAAACGCGCGCCTCCCCGCTGCTTCCCAGCTAATGTTCCCGCCGAGCCGCTCGCCACTTTCCATAAAGCAATTTTGCAAGCCCTCCTCAAACATGAATCACCCAGAAATGAAGAGACCCCCCCACCAGTCCCCCCCCACCATCCAAATCCAGGCCACCAACTCCCTCCCCTTCGTACACACACACACACACACACACACACACACACACTTGCACTAGAGGTCTGTGTGTGTGTGTGTGTGTGTGTGTGTGTGTTCCATCTGTAGTAATCAGCAAAGTAAATGTTCATGAGCAACACAAATCGAAACAACTGAGCTTCAGTGAACAGAGGTGTGGAGGTGTGTCTGCAGCTGTGCATGAACTAAAGCCTACACGCACACACACACACACACACACACACACACACACTTTGTTTTCAGTTATTTATAGTGATTTTTAGTGAATAACATTCTCTGTCGAGTAAAAACAGTGAAAATAGTATCTGTCATCCACCCTCAGCAGAAACAGTTGTTTCTATGGGGACGTTGGCGTATCCATAAGCGTACTGCTAAAAAGTTGTATCGATGAAAATAATATAATGAATAATATATTTTAATGCTGAAAAACAGGGTCTGTTTGGGGGAGGGGGGCAGAGTAGGACGTCCACACAGTGGACAACATACTACATCAGTCATATTTCACTGGTTGCTCTGAGGAGCTACGACCAGTGTGCTAACGTGTTTCACCAGCTCACGCATTCCCAAAAGTGTTCCTGTGATATTAAATGATAAATGGACTATATTTACGTATATAGCAGCTTTTTTAGTTATATGGACCACTCCTGAGCCACAGATGTTATCTGTTGTGTTTCTTCTCTTTGTTTAACCAGATCAAAATTAGGGTCAGTCGGATTTTGAGATGATAAAGTGATGTTCACGGAGTTTGTAGTAAATCAACCTGTAAAACAAATCTGCTATTGACTGTAAAATATTTTCTGTTGGACTTCATGACTGTTGCAGCCGTTACAGTTCACACACGTCTGTCCGTGTTGATGTGAACTGACTGGAATTAAAGGTAGACTCCGTCATGTGATTTCACACTGAGGGTGTCGAGGCTCAGATGAGTAAAAATGTGGAACTGTCCAAATACTTTTGGCCGCGACTGTACCAGTCATGATTGAAGGACTCAGTTATTCCTCAATATATGAATACAAAATCTGCACTAATGGGCCCAATAAGCAGAGAGTCTGATGAGTGAACTGCTCTGGTCTAAAAGTCTAGGTGAACATCACCTGTGTTCATTTTCTCATTATATCATGACCATATCCTGACAATAATAAAATAGAATAAATAACCTTTTTGGTGTTAAAGGTGCAACTTCATATGTCATCATAACTTTGTCCTTGAAACTTCTCTGTCATGATTTTGTGACTTGGTCATCTTTATTATATTTCATTCATATTTGTTTCGCCCTCCACCAACACACCGGTGCTGACAGATGCAGAGGTTGACAGATTCGATCAGACGAGGGGAGATCTCTGCTTCCCTCTGTGTGTGGAAGCAGACTGAGAGCGGCATGTGGCGGCCAACTTGACTCAACCTCCGCTCCCCCAACCCAACCTGATGTTTCAGACTCCTTGTCTGGATCATCCTCCTCAGCCTCCTTCATCATTACCCATGTGGGCATGGCTGCCTCCCAATCTCCCTCTCCTGCAGCCAACATGGCCCCAGGACCGGTTCCAAGCCCAAACTCCAGTCCAATCATCGGAGCGAGCCTCCCTCCCTGAAGCCTGGGTGATCTGAACCCAGTCCAGTCCTGATGGCAGAGGCAGAGCAGGCAGATGCCTGGGCAGTGGGAGTAGGGCAGCGTCCATGGCAGGACCGGGGCTACTTCATCATACTTAGGAAGGAGTGAGGGCAAGGCATGAACATCAGCGTGAGCACACACACACACACACACACTCACGCACACTCACACAGAACGCAGAACGCAGAACTGAAACACTGTGATCACTCATTGCTCACTTGTCTTTAGCTCTTTACCATTTTCAATATGTTGACCCATGGCGATGACACAACCAGCGGGACGTCCTGGTGTGAGGACCAGGTAAGTGAGAGCTCAAATCACAGGACACGGGAAAGTAAAGTAACTGTGTAAACTTGATGGACTTTTTATGAAGTATAAGTTTATTGCATGTCCCAGCTGAGATGTGGGGGTATACAGATCAAATTATTCACAGTTGCTTGTGGGATTTATGAAAATAAATCCTACGATGTGTATGGGAATCAGAATTTATGTACAGTCCACTGAGAGAATAGATCTCACTAAATATCAGAAGTCAACGTGGTAACATTTACCCTGCTCCAGGGATCAGACAAGAGAGCAGGTCAGTGGGGCAGATGGACGGATCCGTCTGGACGTGGCAGGTGGAGAAAGAGGAACCTGGGGCACCAGGACGAGAGCAGCAGTAGACTTACTTCCACTGAAGGGTCTGGGGGAGTCTGGTGGGATGTTCAGCAGCAGACAAAGAGTGACCGACTGACTGACAGGACTCTCTGACATGACTACAAGAAAGGATGGGTAAGAAAAGGCCACAACAACATATTTGCAGATAAATATTTCATGAAAGCACTTTTATGCATGAAATGATGTGCATATTAAATGTAGCTATAGACATATTCACTGTCAGACTAGCACAGTGCATGTGGTGAGGGAGTGTGTGGACAGTGACCTAAGAGCCTGGTCCTCAGTCCACACTGTCTACCTCTCACCATGTCCAGCTCCGTCCTGCTCAGCTGCTGGACCCTGAATCAGTTGGAGTCCCGCCCTCGATTGGACCACAACCTCGTGGAACCAAATTTCACATTGCTTTGTTACAGTAAAACCTTTTAAACCTTCATCTAGGTTCAACCAAAATCTATAAACAGAAAGTCCTTAAACATGTACCTGCAAAAATACCTAATGATTTGAAACAAAAATTCAAATCATTAGACATAACACGGATGGATTTGGAATCAGACTCACAAGTTGACGAAAGGACCAAAATGTATCAAATTAAAGATTAGACATCGAAGGCTGCTAAAGAAGGCCCAGTGTGAAGTTCCTCCTCGCTCTGAGGTACAGAACAGGTCAGCGCTGGAGGTGATCACTCATCACAGTCTGAGCAATTAGGCAGGACAGTTGTGTACTGTACTAATGAACAATGGTTGAACGAAGCCTCCCCCAGTGCTCCCATCCATCACTCACTAACATCCCCAACTTTTCCAAGCTCTCTCTCACACACTCACACAAACACACACACACACACACACACACACACACACACACACACACACACACACACACACACACACACACACACACACACACACACTCACACACACACACACACACCAACACACTCACACACACACACACACACCAACACACTCACACACACACACACACACACACACACACACACACACACACACACACACACACACACACACACTCACACACACACTCACACACACACACACACACACACACACACACACTCACACACACACACACACACACACACACACACACACACACACACTCACACACACTCACAAACACACACACCTCTGGCTCCTTAAAACATGAGCATCCACCTCACACACACACACACACCGACAGGCGTGTCCTGCTGTTGCTGGGCTGCTGGAGGTGTTTCCACTGGTTTGATGAGTTTCTGGCCGCCGCTCGCAGCCTCCCTGCCGCTCGCAGCCTCCCTTCACCTCCTCCTCTTCTTCCCCTCTTGTCAACACAATCCCTCCATCCATCCGTCCTGAGGCCCGGGCCCGGCGGGAGCTGGTCCGCTCCTCGCGGCGTCCTCTGGGTGCTCTCTGCGCCTCCTCCGGTCCCCCTGCCACTGCACACAGTGTGTCTTTGGGCACCTGTGAGGACCTTTGATTTATTACATTAGTCCTCTGAACTCTTGCTTCTCACAAACTTTCTACTAAAAATGTCATTTAGTCCTTTTCCTAACCCCAAACCTTGTTTTTTGTCAAGGTGATAACAATCCTGGTCCAAGTCAGTCATGTGACACAGTCATGCTCAGCTAATGTCACAAACAGAAAAGAAATGAGCTCTAGTTCCAAGCTATTACCGAGGTTGACCGGCTGAGAGTAAATGCTGGTATCCTCGCCGCTACAAGCCCCACCCCAAAGATTCCTGTACTTTTAAACAGAGCAACCAACGTTATAATGCATCTGCAGGTGGATTTGAACTTCTCTCTTCTTCTCTACATGAAACATGTTCACCATCACCTCTTGTCATTTCCGTCTGTGAGGAATGGGCGATGACTCTAAATACTAGGACACAAATTTAGAACCCACGTGATCCAACTTTGTACAGACGATTCTACCAGGAGATCCACGTCCATCCCCACTCGTCATCTCTGACAACTCATCCAAGTGAACAGCTCTGGTAGACACTGGCATTAACACTTCACTCTGACTACTACTACTTGTTTACCATGTCCACCGTTTGAGTCCAGCATGTTCATATTCCAACATTTGGACCAAAGAAAGGGGATGAGTTTGCTGGTTATTTGTACTGGATATCTCATGTAACCTGATGACGGTTTCTGGATGTATCATATCAATATGTATATGTTTATATGCAACAACAGGAATTTCTAACTTGTGTACTGCACATCAGACGAGTATGGCCAAAGATGACTGACAGATCACTGCAGACGTTCTCGTTTGATAAGAGCCAAGAAGCTCCTGGTACTCATTAGTGGAGAAGAGGAAGCAGACTGCTCCTCTTCCTCTCTCAGCTTCTTGCGATGACACATGCTCATTTATTACGGGGGAAGTAGGAAGTGAAAGAAGGAGGGCTTCTTCTGCAGGGCTCTTGTGGCTGTGCCAGCTTTTGGGAAAACAGACGACAGGTGAGTTAAGGCTCCATGTATATACTGAACTCCCGATGAAATCGACATTTGGCTCACTCACAGAGGCGACGGAGGTCCTGACAGGAAGTGATGGAGGGGAGGAAGTGACTGAACTGAGCAATAGCAATGTGAAGATATTTTTTGTTTGAGGTATTTCAGGACATACTGCTGAATGTGTGCTCTGCTCCCCTGCTCTGTTCAAACACTGGTCACAGCGATGGTTCCGTTCTGCCCGGACATTAGCACGTGGAAAGGCGTTACCTGCAGGAGGGAGCACCTGCCTCGGTGTTTCTGGAGCCGGGAGCGGGAGGTGAGGACGAGATAACTGTAGTGAGGGATCAGTCGGTCAGAGGAACCCAGCGGTCCAGAGTCGTAACTCAGATCTGAACACACACACACATTAAACACACCCTTTGTGACATTGTAGCAGCATGTCCATTCAAAACAGTGATACATTCATACTGAATGCCCCTGCTGCTGCCTCGACACCTGCCTCGGCCCTGTGCATCCATTTTGATACATTTACGTTCGAAGAGGTGAGGTGTCTGCCGCCGTCGTCTGCCTTTAATCAATGGAAACGTTTTTGCGGGCCCTCCGGAGAGCAAGCGGAGCCCAAGATAAATATTGTCAGAAAGGAAAAATGTGTCGTCCGCCGCAAAAGAGGGGGGGACATAATCATATTCAGAAGGAGACCCCCTGCCGAGACGCCAGGCAAACTGTTCCTTAGCAACAAAACACATTTTCCCTCTCAGAACGAGGCTGGTGGCAGGGTGTGTGTGTGTGGGGGGGGGGCTCAACACTTAAACCAGGAGTTTGATGCGTGCCAATCTGTCTTGTCTATGTTGGTTTGACATTGTACATTTCATTTGTGTGTTTGTGTGTGTGTCAATCAGGCAATGTTGTCGCGTGTTTGTCATATGTGTGTGTGTGTGTGTGTGTGTGTGTGTGTGTGTGTGTGTGTGTGTGTGTGTGTGTGTGTGTGTGTGTGCGCGCGCGTGTGTGTGGATGTGGATGAAGGGGTTTCAGGGATCAGCCACCACAGTGAAACTACGACATAGTTGAACAGATCAGTGGTGTGTAGTGACGTCACGTGTAGTGACCACGTGACCCTGAGGGGGGAGACTCCGCCCCGTGATGAACTGTCGTACAGGGACACGAACCAACTGATGTGACGGTGCTGGAGTCAGCTCATGAAAGCTTTGACACTTTTTGTTCTCAGTCCTCGGATCCACAGCAGGTTCCCCACTTCATGTTTCTATGGAACAGTGGACGGTACATGCAGAAGGACTGTGAGGTCATCGAGCGCTCGGGGAGCCTTCGTGACTGAATCTTCAGAAACTCACAAGCCATGTTTCATTTTGTCTTTTGTTCATGGTACATGTTTTAAATCCAAAATTGTCCGTTCATTCAGACCAATGCAAACAGAGCAGAGACATTTCCCTCCAGCATCACCTCGTCAGTGAGGAGGACGCAGTCCTGACGCTGAAAGACGATCCAAGACTGACACCTAGTGGTACAACACTGGTATGACTCACAGGACACGGGTCAGAGCAGACGTGTCCAAACACGCAGCCTGAAGGTCAGAGGTCACTCCTGAATGTGCCCACATGTGTACACATTTGAGCTGCATTATTTTGTTTTGCTTTACTTATTCACTTACAGTAAAATTCTAAAATGACACACTTCAAATGATTTAGTCATGAGACTATATTTTCTGCCTGGTGCTGCAAATCTAAAGTACTGTTTTCATGACACGTGCCCCCGTTCACGGAGTCAAACAGAGTGACATTTATTCCTAGAACAGGATTCAGGATCCTGGAAAAGGCCACAGGACACATTTGGGATGATTATGAGGTGTTCACTTTTTGGAATTTTTCTCTCTTTGTAAAATACTGGTTGATTTGATTTTATATCAGGGACAGTTACTACATGGTCTCATTTAAATAACACCATGTGGAAATGTCTCTGATGGAACTGATGACAATAGACATCTGAAGTGTAACCAGGGCAACCAGGGTTTGTATTGTATCTTACAATATGTTTTTTTTATGTAAAACATGTCAATATATGTAAATACAGTGGGGTGAAAAGTGCCATATTTACCATTGAAATGTTATTCAGTAGAAATAATTGTAAAATAGAAATATTGTAAGTTTAGTCCCACTACAAATGAAAGGGGTAGTAAGGCTTCCTCCTGCTGGACAAACTGAGCAACATCACCAGCCACACTACAGACACACTGGTGGTTCGTTTGGTTCACGACAGAAATTCTTCAGTTGGTCACATGCACTGAGGGACCGCGGGACCTCAGTCAACACCACGGCTACACTATCGTATTTATTAATATGCCAACTCCCATGTTAATCTATGAAAGGCCACAGAGAAGACACAACACGTCTTCTCCACCAGTTACATGACGGCTGCACCTCAATAAAACACGTACTAGATCTTGCCACGTCCTGCCTGTGTGAACTACAGCCGACCCATTTGTCGCAGCCTAGATTCATTCTTTGGTCTAAACTACAGCCACGACCACCCAACAGTGATGCGCTCCATTACTGCAGTCTGAGGGGAAACAGAGCGACCGCAGGAGTTTGTGAATGACAATACGTGATTTCAGCAAGACTCCAAGGCTAAACTGCGATGCCAGTATGTGTTTCTTCTGTCAGCAGAGGTATGGGGTCTTCTCCCTGTTCCATCAGTTCACTTTCACAGATCATCACCTCTCATTGTGGATTCATTGTCAAGAATCAACACTATGAGCCTGTCAGACACTCGACAGGGATTAATGATCTCTTTATGACCCTTTTTTAATACCAGACAAGATAAAGAGCAGAACATGAGTGATAAAAAATCTTTAGAAAAGTCAACTGTAGTGTACATGAGTGTAATATATACTTCGGTCAACGATGTTCAGATTGTTCACTCAGACACAGTCGACAATAAGAAGAGGTGATGAGCGCACGAGGACACAGTGTCATCCTGTTTACCTGGGACTCTCCCGGGCTGCAGTCACATTACAGCGTCACAATGTTTCCCAAACAAACTCGACTAATTTCCCCGCCTGGTGATTAAGTATGTACAATGAAATTATTTGCTGTTCTGTCGCAAACCAATTATGTGCACTTTGGAGTCGAGAGTGGCAACGTGAGTGAGACGCAAACGAGCTGCCGTTCGTAACGTTCATCCTTCCTGGGTATCAGAAGCCAAATCAGAGCAATTATGACCCGATCGTGTCTACTTTGGTTCATTACGCACATTAACTTCATGATTAGCTCTCGGTTTCATGCGCGCGATGATTGTCTCTTTTCAGGTGCTTTTAAAGAATGACCGGTGAGCTAATACAAACAGACCTAATCAAAGTCCCAGCGTCAACTGAGGGACACAGTCACAAAGACTCCAGGGGGGTTTCCTCCTCCAGTCTTTAATATCCTACAGAACTCAGCAACATTAGGAGGAAAACAAAAAGGCTTTTATTGCTGTAGTTTGTTCTGCATCTGCGACATGTGTGGGTGAAGTGACCTCCGCCCTCAGTAGTCAAACGGATTGTTTTTGAACAGGAACTCCGCCTGGAATGAGACAGACCAGATCACAGCATCAGAACAAAGTCCAATTACGTTCAACTGTTACATGTAAGTGTCAGCTGGTGGAGAGCGTGGTACCAGGAAGTCCACGGGGTCGGCGGGTCGTGCTCTGCAGCACTCGATCAGACCCTGGGTCAGCGTTGGCATGACGTGCTCCGTCAGGTAGCTCCTCATGGGGACGGACTTGGCCTCCAGCAGCTGCTCCTCCTGCTGCCTCACCGCCTCCTGACGCTTAGTCTGACACAGACAGCACACACACACATTAATACTCAATAAAAAGAAATACATACAAAGGGCAATATCCTCATAGTTTTGTCCATCATTTCTCTCACGTCTGGCAACAAACCCAGATCTGAAATGTTGGTCATACTTTCTCTTTTTTCACATAATCCAGCAGGGCAACTGTATTTGTACAGCACTTTTCATACACAAGGTATTTCACAGGAAAATAAAAACAATCAAAAATACCGTAAATATATAAGGAATACAGACGAGAGGTTCACAAGATTAAAATAGAGGAAATAATATATGAATGTTCAATATATATATATAAATAAAATAAAAGGTCAGTGCAAGGGAATGAGAACAGTAAAAATACATAAATAATGTAAATAAAATAAGAACATCAGATTTCATTAAAAAAATGAAAATAAATGTTTTGAGACCAGATTTAAAAGAGTGTATGTTTGGTGGCGAACCTCAGATTTTCCGTGATTTTGTTCCAGACATAAGGAGCATGAAAAAACAAAGCAGCATCTCCGTGCTTTGTTCTGACCCTGGGACCGTCTGAAGATCTGACAGGTCAATAACCCTGGAGGAGATCCGAACCCATTAAGTGCTTTATAGAAAAGCAGAAGAATTTTAAAGTCAATTCTCTGGGACACAGGAAGCCAAGGCAGTGTTTTCAGGACCGGTGTGATGTGGTGAATTATTCTTGTTCTGGTCAGAAACCTGGCAACAGCATTCTGGATTAATTGCAATTGTCTTGTGGCTTTCTTGGGGAGACCTGTACAGACGCCGTTGCAGTAATCGTTTCTGGAGGTCGTGCTGAGGTGTTGATAGTCAGTCTGTGTAACTGTGTTGATGTGTGAGCTGAGGTCAAGGTCAGGGTCAGAATCCAGCAGCAGCAGCACCTACCCACTCCTCCCAGTGAGCCGCCGTGTGTCTGGCCTCCTCCGCCTGCCTCTGCTCCTCCTCCGCCCTCTCCTGGGACTCCCTGCTCATCTTCTCCTCAGCCTTCCTCCTCTCCTCCTCCTTCACCTCCGGGATGCTCTGGCCGTAGTTCCTGGGCTTGCCCAGGGTGTCGCAGATCCTCTGGATCAGCAGCCGGCCGTCAGCCTCACCACTGCTGTTGACCTCTGGAAGGGACGACAGTCAGTAAGGGTTGACTCCATGGCAGAAAACACAGTTACAGAGTGCTTAAACACTAAATTATTAGATTACAGTAGGATTAGAACTTTTTTGTAAGCACAACACATAATATAACACACAAGGGGTGTCGGTGTGCTGCATACAAACCTGCTGAACTGGAAAAAAAGTTAAAGTTGGGGTGACACAAGAAATTCTGGGAGAATATGAATGTTCTCACTCAAGTTCAATCTTTCTGCAAAATTCACATTCTGACCTGCGGGTGGTGCTGGACCAGAACTCGTTAAAGTTTGTGTTATGTTTTCTCTAACACGTCCTGTAGAAACTCCTAATGCAGTATCGCTCATAAACCCCAGAAATATTAATGTCTCAAAGATGGTTTCTGTAAAAGGTAACAGGACTGTATATAGCACTCTCCTCGTCTATTTAGAAGTCGACTACGACACAGAGAAAGACTAAAGTCTCAAGTGGGATTCATTATTAGGTCATTCACAGCTGTTGAATACCGAGGCACAGAGAGTTGATGTCCAGCTCGTCGAAGAAGTTGAGCACAGTCTCGTCCTCCGTGCTGTCCTCTCTGTAGGTGGCCAGGCGTCGCAGGAAGAGCTCTGGATCGTAGCTGAGCTCCTGCACCAGCGCCTCGGGCAGGTTCATCACTCGGTCATTCAGGAAGGTGTCTGACGCCTCCAGGCGCAACACTAACTCTGAGACACACAGGGAAACACAACACATATTTCAACCTGCTCTTTGTTGCTTGGTCATTATCACCCTGTAGATCCGAGTGCCGGTCACAAGGTTCAACAGTGTCAATGACAGAGACCTGGCATGATCCTCTTGCTGTATGAAGAACCCTGGGACGTTCCATCCTCTGACTCGTGTTCTTCAGCTGAAGAAGAATTGAAAGATGCGTCAGATTCATGTGACTGTGACACTCATACAGTAGAAGCTCGAAGTTGGCGCCTCACCACTGAACAGCTGTTTAGCTTGTTCATATGTGCTGGGAAGGTCGTCCAGAACAAAACCCTGATTTCTACACGGGTTGGACGTCAGCTTGTCCTTCACCATCTTCACCAACAGCTGGTCGTCCAGAACACCTGAGGGCCGCACATATCAAAATGATCTTAGTAAAGTCCTCGCTATCCCGACCTTTATTCTACAGAAACAATGGATGCTACATGTACAATGTCTCAGACATAGTCGACCAGTCTTTATGACTCCATAACCCCGTTTGAAACATGGCCTTTGTTTTAATTTTAACACCAAGGTAAAAAATAGAAGACTATTGGAATGTGCCTTATCGGCTGAAGTCCACTGAGTAGCTACTTGTCTGAGCTTTCAGCTCATGGTTCTCATCACATACTGAAGAAAATACAAAGACAAAGGTTGCACACCATCCATATGTAACCACCACATCCCTTCACTGACAAACACTTTGAGATGTGATGAAGAAATCTCAAAATCAGTAATTTACAGACAGAAGACAATTCGTTCAAAATCATATCACTTAATGATTGATATTATATCAGCAGGCCACTATCCCTCAACTTTTATATGTACGGCTGACCAATCACACGAGGAGCAGCAAGAAGCAGGGAGCTGCTGCTCGAGGGCATGTACAGTAGGCCCATGTGGTAGTTCTGAGAGTGAAAGGATTTTGAACATTCTCTCAGCGGTCCACACCTCCACCCGGCTCCATGCTCTCCTTCAGGCTGTCCAGCAGCTCTTGGGCCTCGGCAACCGAATCCTCGTTCTCCCCATCTACATCAGAATTCATCACAGCATCCTCCTGGACGTGGGATTAGACACCGCTGGACGTTTAGTCACAACATTTACAAGCAGATTTACAATGATCTACAGCCAGTTATCAATACTGTGACATGTGAGGATGGGTCACACAAGTCTGTGTCACGAGGGGGCTCACTAGCTGTGCGATGGTTTCAGAGAGGGTCTCCTTCAGGGTGATGTGGTGGAGCTTGTAGCGTTCGCAGATCCGTCTGGAGACGGTACTTTTGCCCACTGCAGGAGGACCCAGTACACACAGGCGGACGGGCTGGAGGGAACACACTACTGTACATTACAGGTTTGCACTAGTGAGACAACTGTCGTATCGCGACGCATCGTGCTGCACCCACCAGCAGGCCTCGGGTCAGCCGGTACTCCTCCACCACCTGCTCCATGTTGTCCACCAGGCCAGAGTCACACACCCAGCTGATGGAGAACAGCTCTTTCAGGTACACCGCCTCCATGCGAAGGTCGACCAGCATGGAATCAATTTCCATCATCTATCACAGATCAGCAGATCTTAAATGAATATCCTACAGTCAGCGAATCATTCTGTGTAGGTTCATCACTACAACCTACACCTTTCATATTGTCACAATGTTTATTCCTTATAGACATTTTAACTACTGGTGTGTGTTTTACTGTGAGTGGCATGAGAAGATAAAAATCAGAGACAGCTACTTTAAGTCTGATGAAAGTCAAACTAAAGAAAACAGAAAGCCTGTCCACAGACATCAAACTAACATCAGTCCTCTCATCATCCCTAAAAATGGTGAACTATTCTCTGAACAGAAATGTTTGAGTTGGACAGTTAGTCTGGTCATACACTGAAGTCCTGTGTGAGGGCGGCTTCTTCAAACGGCCTCTTCCTGATCTTCCCTGGTCCGAGCACAGAGGCGACGGTCTACAGGATTGGAACAGGCCTCATCACATGTTCAGATTTCTGTGATGTGTTGAATGATTTCTCAATGGGTTGCTGGTCATACCTTCACAATGTCTTCCATGGTGTTGTTGGAGGAGTCCACAGCGAGCAGGTAGTATGGTTTGGGTTGAAGCTCAATCACGTTCTTAATCACACTGAGTGGACAAAAGGAATCAAATGTTTTTAGTGTCTCAATGCACTGGTCTCAAATGTAAATGAAAATAAAGATTTGTATGAGTGTGACAGTGGGCGTCAAACCTTGCCAGGTCATTGATGTGAATTGTGGGAACGATATTGTTGCCGTCTCCATAGACAGGTATTGCGTGTTCGTGTCCGAGCCATGAGGTCTAAAAATGTTGAGTGAGGGATGGTGACTCTGTCCAGGTGATATTCATACATCACATGATTCTTTGTGATTTTGGAGACATTCAGACTTTTGAACTATGGCCATGTTCAAATCTCCACTTGAAACACAACATTTTTTCTTTTATGAGATTTTTTAGTTTGTCTGAAACCTTAGTATGAAGTCAACAGTTAAGTTAAGTTAACAATGCTTTTTACAAACAATGTGTGACATATGTAACAATGATAACCATACACAACACAAATGTTAACAGCTGTAGTTTTCTATTGCATAAAAGACAAAGACCAAAAGATGCCCCTTGAAAACTAGACTTTCTGTTGACTGACCAGACCAATGACTCAAATTTGACTAAAAATAATACGGATTGTTATCATCAACAACTAGATCAGAACCAGATGCCAACGTGTTCCCGTTAAGAATAAGTATAATTTGGATTTCAGTTGCTGAGAATCAAGTGGAACTCTGTTTCAGTGATATTTTCAGTTCCTACTAACTAAAAAAGAATCTCATTGTTGGCCGAAGCAACAATCAACATGATCTTTAAATCTCACCTTGAAGAAGAAGTGAAAGACCTGTTCTCCCATCCCATACTGCAGTCCTGACGCCAACACGTAGGTGGAGAACAACGTTCTGTCCTGACAACAACAGCAACGTAATAGGTTCACATGTCTCCATCTCCACTCTCCTATATGACAAAGAACAAGTGAGGAATGTGACACTCACAGTTTTACCCATTTTGACCACTTCCTTCTCCAGGTCCAGGTGCTGTTTGAAGTTGGGGTGTGCTCTTCTTCTCCAGAAGATGTCATCAGTGAAAGGAAGCTCCAAGTCCTCCTGTTGCACAACAACAGAGTATCACACGGATGTGAAGAGCTGTTGACCAATAACTGCTGAGTCTCTCTCTCTCAGAACAGGAGTTGATTGAATAATAGAAGGTACATCTGAAAACTTCAATATCACTCAAACGATGAATTATGATTCTTCTGACACAATTAATAGATGAATGAAGAAACACAACAGCTCTTTTGTCTATTGTGTGGGGGATGTTGATAACACTAGAGAGATTGACCAGGAAGAGCCTCGGGGTCCTCCGGGAGGAGTTTGAGATGGTCACTGGGAAAAGGGAGATCTGGCAGACGGCAGACGAGTGGCAGATAATGGATAGATGAATAAATGTTAAATCAAGACTTTATCAACGCTGTGCTAGTATGTGCATCATGTCCAGGACAGAGCCATATGCTCACATTCCCATTCAACACTGGCAAGAGCTACGACCCGGTAGCTATTCTGAGCAAAAAATTATTGGAAAACCGAAGAAACGGCAAAGATACAAGACTGTGGACATATTTATTTTAAGAGCGAAGGAACTAGTCGTCCCATAATCCATTGTGAATGCCTCTCAAATGACTTACAACAGACAGTTTAGCTTCTTCTTAAAATTTAACCTTCATCATCATCATCACTGTAGAGCTTATATTGTTGATCAGAATCTTGTGATGTGTTGCAGCTTGTGTTTTGTGGTTCAGTGTTACTCATAACTCATGCTGAACACAGTGTACTACACCAGAGAAGCAGCACTCGTGTCCACTTACAGGATCCACAGGCTTGCTGCAGGCCCACGTCATCACCGTGGAGATGAGGATGAACATCTTTGGTCCAGAAAAAATCCCCATTTCGTTGTGAAGAGCTACAAGTACAACACATGAGAAGTCAATACCTGGTTTATTAATGGTGTTAATATATCTAAATATTCTCTGCCAGCTGCTTTTCAGGTTCTGCTCGTGTGTTGGCTGGAGATGATCTGCTTAAATAAAAATAAGGACATCTAGCTGTACACTTCCATCCATCCAGCATCTACCGCTTTATCATTTAAGGGTCGCTGGGGGCTGGAGCCAATCCCAGCTGACAGAAGGCGAGAGATAGGGTTCACCCTGGACAGGTTGCCAGCCTATCACAGGGCAACATACAGAGACACACAACCATTCACTCTCACATTCACACCTACCGTCAATTTAGAGTCACCAGTTCACATATCCCTAATGTGCATGTGTTTGGACTGAGGAAGGAAGCTGGAGAACCTGGAGAAAACCCACATATAGACAGGGAGAACATGCAAACTCCACACAGAAAGGGGTAAGGAAGCTTCACACTGAGGCAGCTCCTCACTGAGGAAGCTCCACACTGAAGAGGAAGGTCAACAATGAGGAAGCTTCACACTGAGGAAGCTCCTCACGGAGGAAGAAGCTTCACACTGAGGAAGAAGCTCCTCACGGAGGAAGCTTCACACTGAGGAAGAAACTTCTCACTCCACACTGAGGAAGCTCCACACCAAGAAAGAAACTCCACAGTGAGGAAGAAGCTCCACACTGAGGAAGCTTCACACTGAGGAAGAAGCTTCTCATTCCACACTGAGCAAGCTCCACACCAAGGAAGAAACTCCACAGTGAGGAAGAAGCTCCTCACTGAGGAAGAAGCTCCACAATTAGGAAGCTCTACACTGAGGAAGAGGCTTCTCACTGAGGAAGCTCCACACTGAGGAAGAAGCTCCTCACAATGGAAGAAGCTCCTCACTGAGGAAGAAGCTCCACACTGAGGAAGAAGCTCCACACTGAGGAAGAAGCTTCACACTGAGGAAGAAGCTCCTCACGATGGAAGAAGCTCCTCACGATGGAAGAAGCTCCACACTGAGGAAGAAGCTTCAAACTGAGGAAGATGCTTCACACTGAGGAAGAAGCTCCACACTGAGGAAGAAGCTCCACACTGAGAAAGAAGCTCCAAACTGAGGAAGAAGCTCCACACGATGGAAGAACCTCCTCACGATGGAAGAAGCTCCTCACTGAGGAAGAAGCTCCTCACTGAGGAAGAAGTTCGACACTGAGGAAGAAGCTCCTCACGGAGGAAGTAGCTCCTCACTGAGGAAGAAGCTCCACACTGAGGAAGAAGCTCCTCACAATGGAAGAAGCTCCTCACGGAGGAAGAAGCTCCACAGTGAGGAAGAAGCTCCTCACTGAGGAAGAAGCTCCACAATTAGGAAGCTCCACACTGAGGAAGAAGCTCCTCACAATGGAAGAAGCTCCTCACTGAGGAAGAAGCTCCACACTGAGGAAGAAGCTCCACACTGAGGAAGAAGCTTCAAACTGAGGAAGAAGCTCCTCACGATGGAAGAAGCTCCTCACGATGGAAGAAGCTCCACACTGAGGAAGAAGCTCCAAACTGAGGAAGAAGCTCCTCACGATGGAAGAAGCTCCTCACGATGGAAGAAGCTCCTCACTGAGGAAGAAGCTCCTCACTGAGGAAGAAGTTCGACACTGAGGAAGAAGCTCCTCACGGAGGAAGAAGCTCCTCACTGAGGAAGAAGCTCCTCACGATGGAAGAAGCTCCTCACGATGGAAGAAGCTCCACACTGAGGAAGAAGCTCCAAACTGAGGAAGAAACTCCTCACGATGGAAGAACCTCCTCACGATGGAAGAAGCTCCTCACTGAGGAAGAAGCTCCTCACTGAGGAAGAAGTTCGACACTGAGGAAGAAGCTCCTCACGGAGGAAGAAGCTCCTCACTGAGGAAGAAGCTCCACACTGAGGAAGAAGCTCCTCACAATGGAAGAAGCTCCTCACTGAGGAAGAAGCTCCTCACTGAGGAAGAAGTTCGACACTGAGGAAGAAGCTCCTCATGGAGGAAGAAGCTCCTCACGGAGGAAGAAACTCCACACTGAGGAAGAAGCTCCTCACGGAGGAAGAAGCTCCACACTGAGAAAGAAGCTCCTCATGGAGGAAGAAGCTTCACACCAAGGAAGAAACTCCACAGTGAGGAAGAAGCTCCTCACTGAGGAAGAAGCTCCACAATTAGGAAGCTCTACACTGAGGAAGAGGCTTCTCACTGAGGAAGCTCCACACTGAGGAAGAAGCTCCTCACAATGGAAGAAGCTCCTCACTGAGGAAGAAGCTCCACACTGAGGAAGAAGCTCCACACTGAGGAAGAAGCTTCAAACTGAGGAAGAAGCTTCACACTGAGGAAGAAGCTCCTCACGATGGAAGAAGCTCCTCACGATGGAAGAAGCTCCACACTGAGGAAGAAGCTTCAAACTGAGGAAGAAGCTTCACACTGAGGAAGAAGCTCCACACTGAGGAAGAAGCTCCACACTGAGGAAGAAGCTCCAAACTGAGGAAGAAGCTCCTCACGATGGAAGAAGCTCCTCACGATGGAAGAAGCTCCTCACTGAGGAAGAAGCTCCTCACGGAGGAAGAAGCTCCTCACTGAGGAAGAAGCTCCACACTGAGGAAGAAGCTCCTCACAATGGAAGAAGCTCCTCACTGAGGAAGAAGCTCCACACTGAGGAAGAAGCTCCACACTGAGGAAGAAGCTTCACACTGAGGAAGAAGCTCCTCACGATGGAAGAAGCTCCTCACGATGGAAGAAGCTCCACACTGAGGAAGAAGCTTCAAACTGAGGAAGAAGCTTCACACTGAGGAAGAAGCTCCACACTGAGGAAGAAGCTCCACACTGAGAAAGAAGCTCCAAACTGAGGAAGAAGCTCCTCACGATGGAAGAACCTCCTCACGATGGAACAAGCTCCTCACTGAGGAAGAAGCTCCTCACTGAGGAAGAAGCTCCACACTGAGGAAGAAGCTCCACACTGAGGAAGAAGCTTCAAACTGAGGAAGAAGCTTCACACTGAGGAAGAAGCTCCTCACGATGGAAGAAGCTCCTCACGATGGAAGAAGCTCCACACTGAGGAAGAAGCTTCAAACTGAGGAAGAAGCTTCACACTGAGGAAGAAGCTCCACACTGAGGAAGAAGCTCCACACTGAGGAAGAAGCTCCAAACTGAGGAAGAAGCTCCTCACGATGGAAGAAGCTCCTCACGATGGAAGAAGCTCCTCACTGAGGAAGAAGCTCCTCACGGAGGAAGAAGCTCCTCACTGAGGAAGAAGCTCCACACTGAGGAAGAAGCTCCTCACAATGGAAGAAGCTCCTCACTGAGGAAGAAGCTCCACACTGAGGAAGAAGCTCCACACTGAGGAAGAAGCTTCACACTGAGGAAGAAGCTCCTCACGATGGAAGAAGCTCCTCACGATGGAAGAAGCTCCACACTGAGGAAGAAGCTTCAAACTGAGGAAGAAGCTTCACACTGAGGAAGAAGCTCCACACTGAGGAAGAAGCTCCACACTGAGAAAGAAGCTCCAAACTGAGGAAGAAGCTCCTCACGATGGAAGAACCTCCTCACGATGGAACAAGCTCCTCACTGAGGAAGAAGCTCCTCACTGAGGAAGAAGTTCGACACTGAGGAAGAAGCTCCTCACGGAGGAAGTAGCTCCTCACTGAGGAAGAAGCTCCACACTGAGGAAGAAGCTCCTCACAATGGAAGAAGCTCCTCACGGAGGAAGAAGCTCCACAGTGAGGAAGAAGCTCCTCACTGAGGAAGAAGCTCCACAATTAGGAAGCTCCACACTGAGGAAGAAGCTCCTCACAATGGAAGAAGCTCCTCACTGAGGAAGAAGCTCCACACTGAGGAAGAAGCTCCACACTGAGGAAGAAGCTTCAAACTGAGGAAGAAGCTTCACACTGAGGAAGAAGCTCCTCACGATGGAAGAAGCTCCTCACGATGGAAGAAGCTCCACACTGAGGAAGAAGCTCCAAACTGAGGAAGAAGCTCCTCACGATGGAAGAACCTCCTCACGATGGAAGAAGCTCCTCACTGAGGAAGAAGCTCCTCACTGAGGAAGAAGTTCGACACTGAGGAAGAAGCTCCTCACGGAGGAAGAAGCTCCTCACTGAGGAAGAAGCTCCACACTGAGGAAGAAGCTCCTCACGATGGAAGAAGCTCCTCACGATGGAAGAAGCTCCACACTGAGGAAGAAGCTCCAAACTGAGGAAGAAACTCCTCACGATGGAAGAACCTCCTCACGATGGAAGAAGCTCCTCACTGAGGAAGAAGCTCCTCACTGAGGAAGAAGCTCCACACTGAGTAAGAAGCTTCACACTGAGGAAGAAGCTCCACACTGAGGAAGAAGCTCCTCATGGAGGAAGAAGCTTCACACTGAGGAAGAAGCTTCACACTGAGGAAGCGAGCTGCTCACCTGTCACCGCCCACAAGGCTTCCTCCAGCTGGTCACTGTGCTGGCTGATGTTGTAGATGACGACATCACAGTCCCTCAGCTTTAGAAGCAGCTCCTCCCGGTCCAGGTTCTTACACACACACAGAGTTTGTCAGGGGTTTGCAGGTGGTCGAGGCCTTCAGCTCCTCACAGACAAGAGAAGTTCTTACCTCATACTCCTCCAGAACAAACGGTCTTTCCTCGTCACATTTCTCAGAAACACTGCCAACGACCTGAAGAGTTCCTGACTCCACCGCCTCCTCTTCCTCCTCCTCCTCGTCCTCCTCCTCCTCCTCCTCAGCCTTCAGCTCCTCCTCGGGCTCAGCGGGAGTTCCAGCGACATGTTCACACAGAAGCTGCAGACACGGAAGCGGACACGTTCGCTGACCGAGTGTGAGCCGGCGGCCGGAAGAACACGAGCTGTGCACACGAGCTCATATTTACCTTGGCGATGTTTCTGGAGGAGTACGAGTCCAAGCTGTTGATAAAAACTCGTTTCGGTGACTTCTTGGTCTTCTCCATCCGCGGCTCCTCCATGTCGGCTCGCGATCAGCGGGAGGTGTTGTGGAGCCGTTGCCACGGCGACGAGGGTCGTGACGCCACACGTGACACATGACGTGACACATGACAAGCGGAGCTTGATTCGTTCTATCACAATCACTTGACCAGTGACGTCAGAAGCGACTGCGTCGAAATCAGACAGGTGAAGTTCGAGACAGATCAAAGCCAGTCACCCGTCACTGACCAATCAGATCACTGGAACAACACCGTCCTCATTCTACAGGAACCGGACTGGGACGAAAGATCCCGCCCACTTTTAGAACGGGTCCGGAAGGAAAAAAAGAGGAAACAAATCAAGAGGTCAAGTTCAACACAATGTTCAGATGAAGCTTGTCACTAGGGGCGGACTCATTTTTTTATATTTATCTATTCCTAGTAGTTCTCACTTTTCTCAGATTCAGAATCTAAATAAGGTAGAAATATTATAAATTATATCTTATATTGCCGTAATCTTTTAAATATAAACTATTAGTCCAACCATACACCACTGGTACAGACGTGAGGACTCGTCACAGTATCAGTACAGTACAGCCTCTGGAGCTGTGAATGCTTTGTCTTTTGTTTCAGGAAATACACCATGAAAAACCCAACCACTTCTAAAACCATACTAAAGAAAAAGTCTGAACATTCCATTTTTTCAAAATTAAAATCCAGGACCACAAGTAGAAACACGACTTGTGACATTAGAGGAAAAAGAAAACACCTTACATAACACATTATTTAGTTTATTATTAAAATCATTTTATTCTCTCAACAAAAAAAATCACATTGTAAAATCAATGACATTTACTTCCAACAGTGCAGTGTGCCCTCTTCTTCCTTTAGTTCTGGATAACACACTCAAGTATCGAATCAATGCATTCATTAAGTCAATAAATTAATGAGCATTTTGACAGCAAAGTGTAAATCATTCATTCATTCAGCCACCACGGCAAAGTTATCGAACTGAGCCAGTTCAAAGGAGCGTGTTCCGATGGCCGCCCAGCCGTTGTTCGGGGTCAGGACCACGGCGTTCTGCCACAGGGGGAATCCATTCAGCAGCCCCGACGCAAATTGGCCCTACAGCACAGAGGGAGCAGTCTGGTCACACACAAAAGCTCCAGGAATGTAACGTGAACATGATACAAGGTCAAAAACAAGGTAATTTTTCTTTAGTTCTCTGTGATCATCAATGCTGCATAAATACATTCATGTGAAGGATAAGTCAGGAGTTATGTTTCTGAAGGATGGTGGGGGGTTCTCAGGGGTTTATTTTCACAACTTAACTTCTATATACAGTATATGGTTGTGTATAAGTTTTCTTTTTTCCGCAGTGAAGTTCATGGTTAAACCGTAAAATATCAAAGAAGCTTTGTCATAAGGTTTTGACAACTTTCTTTATATATCCACTATCTCTGCATGATACTGCTATGAGGGAGCATGTCCTGGCTCAGTGCTGTAACCACCAGGTGTCACTGTGGAGCCCATCACTGATGTTCCACCAGTGACCGACAGAACCAAGCTCACACTGTTCAGCTTCACCAGTCAAACAGAGAAGAAAGTGAAGGTTGTTTTAATCACATTGTTGAATCCACATTTAAAAAACCTGAGGAATAACAGACAAAGAAAGAATCGTACATTTTCCATTGTACAACATGAAACGGTGTCTTACTTTCACTGTGAGTGATAAGGTGAACCAGCCATATGTGTGTGTTCCAGACTGACCCTCTGCAAGAACCGTCTGACCCACTGTTGAGACAACACACACACACACACACACAACGTATTCAACTTTCTACTTAATAGTAAACATTTCATTTTTAAAATTGTGTCAAACACTGAACTTATATTAAAACCCTAGACCCCACTTAATAAAATGTGTGTGTGTGTGTGTGTACGTGTGTGTGTGTGTGTGCGTGTGTGTGTAATGAAGTACAATGCTCATACTGACCAATGTCATTGGTAACTTTGTAGGTGCCGTCTGCAAACACCCAGAAGAAGACTCCTAAGGCGCTGCGGACCGCCTGGCCTCCTTTGTTCACCCGGGCTGCGATGAACACACCCCCGGTCATCACGCTCTCCATGAAGACGTCACACGTCACCGTCAGGTTCTGCCTGTGACAACACGACGACACGTCAACACACAGGCTGAGAACTGAGTCTGGGATGTGGTCAACAGGTGATGACGATGTAATCCTCTCACCACTGATAGTCTCCTATGACACTGATGGTCTGGTCAGCATCGGTTGCCCACGTGACGGGTCTCTGAGTCACAACCTGTCGCAGGGTGAACACGTGAGGTCCGGGGTCTGTCAGGTTGATGTGGTACTCAAAGACCCCGGTCTGGTCTGCAAAGTCTGGAGCTTCAGTGAACGGAGGGTTCCCTACAAGACAGAATATTTGTTCTGAAACATTCTGCAAAGTGTTGTTTGTCTCTGTGCGTGTGTGTGTGTGTGTGTGTGTGTGTGCGTGTGTGTGTGTGTGTGTGTGTATGTGTTTCAGTCATATATACTTCCCCCAGATAAGCTTTAATCAAGTGATTTTTGAATTGACTGAACCTGCCAAGCGTTCTCTTGGTCTGCATTGTGTGTTGTGACACTTACGAACACTGAAGTCGTCCTTGTAGACTTTGGGGAAGCGCGCTGAAGCAGGTGGTTCGGGGTAACTGCCCTTCTGTCCTGTTGTGATGGTGGTTAGCGTGTAAACCTCGTCTTCAGCCAGATTTAAAGTGAAGGATCCATCTAATAGCTAAAAGACAGTTAATGAGACCTGTAGCTCGGTGTGAACG
The DNA here is from genome assembly GCF_022379125.1 of Scophthalmus maximus. NCBI lineage: Eukaryota > Metazoa > Chordata > Actinopteri > Pleuronectiformes > Scophthalmidae > Scophthalmus > Scophthalmus maximus. The sequence continues at coordinate 22,414,881 of NC_061529.1, forward strand.
TCACCTGCAGGAAGGTTCTGGACTCCGCTGCCGTTACCTTCACTGGAATTAGCTTCTCAAAGAAGGACGGCTTCTTTGTCTTGAAGTTGAACTGTGACCGCCACACGTGCAGCTCCTTGATAGAGGCCTGGGGGAAACAAATCACCTTGAACAAAACACAAGAAACACTCCCTGACTTACAGCAGATTGATGAGACTCTCAGAGGAACTTACAAAGGATCCCTTCAGCTGGAAAGTTGCATTCTGGGATGTCACGTTGAACGGAGGGAGGGGAGGTCTTATGCACACTGAATGGTCATGAGTCTGTAAAGGAAACAATCAATCATGTAGAGCGAGAGCAGTGGCTCCGTGTTCGCGGCCGGACGAGTGCAGTGAAATCATCAACAACAACAACTAAGAGCAAACAAGACAGCTTCGAGGCAAAAAGTAAGACGTGAAAACAGGAAAGCCTAACTTGCCATGGTTTCTATGACAACAGTGAGGTTTCCTTTCCCGTCAGTCAGGGCAACATAACTCCCCCCCTGTCCGAGGTGTCCAACAGTCTGCAGGTAGCTCCACCCCGGCTGGCTGAACTGTGTGGTGTGGGCTGCACAGAACAGACCACAGCAGAACATTGTATCGACTACTGATCAATCCAGTTCTTTTCTCAAGGACAAGAATCAAACCAACGTCACAGAGGCCCCTGTGACGTTGGTCCACGATCCAACTACACTCAGCTGTCGGGCCGAAACCAAGACGACAGTTTGAGTTTAGAAACTAAATGTCAAAGAAACTGCATTGAATCACAGGAGGAGAAGAGAGGAACTCAAAGTCTGCAGGGAAAATTCCAAGTCACCAGGAGGAGTGGAGGTGAAATGACACTCACTGAGTGCAACGTGCATTTTCCTCTGGTGTTGCATTGTTATGAGTTATTAAATCATTAGACTGTCGGGAGGTGACGGCAGACGATTGGCCATGTCACACTTCCCTCTGAACTACTGAAGTTACTTCTGAGCGTTGAACTGGTCTCCTGTGGCTGACCACTGTTGAGGAGTGATTCAGACCTGTGATCCAGATCGGAGGTTCCACCACGTAGTGTCCGCTCCAGGGCTCCTCGGCCGTCATCAGCCCGTTTCTGCCAAACGGCAGCTCCTCGTAGTAGCTGGCGACCAGGTTCCAGGAGATGGTTCTGGAACAAGATTCACCATCAGCGACCAGACACTGACCGTCACTCTACACCTTACTCTCAGTGTGCTGATGATTATACAACTTAAACATGCAATTCTATCCGAAGGTTAGTAAAGTTGAAAACTTGATTTTGTAACTTTTCCTTCAAATGAATGGAATATTAACACGAATACCATCGAATGTCCAATAAAGGTCCAAAGTGAAAAAAAAACAGAAATGATGATCAAAGTTGCTCGTGTGTTTTCTCACGCAGTCATGTGACCGTTGACGTAGTTCTGGTTGAGGATGCGAGCCCAGCAGCCTCCTCCCACCTCGTCGTTGAAGGTGCTGTAGTCCTCTGAAGACCATAGCCGCTTGTGGGTCTCCAGGGCCTCCAGCACTGTGGTGGTGCCTGGGTAATGGGCCCTTGCCATCACACACACACGCACGCACGCACGCACGCACGCACGCACGCACGCACGTATGCGCACGCACGCACGTATGCGCACGCACACACACACACACACACACACACACACACACACACACACACACACACACACACACACACACACACACACACACACACACACACACACACACGCGCGATTTTAATACAAAGCATAAGACGTGTTAGTTAACGTCTCAGCAACGACGAGGTATTTAACAGAATGTCACTGTTTACACGTGTCTAGTCAAACACTAAGCGGCAGTTACAGCAGAGGGAAAGTAACTAGCAGTTCATGGACAGTCTCATGACGACAGTCTGCCCACCACCACCTCCGCCTGAGGTATGAACCTATGAGTAAGACAATATGTGTCCATGTGCCCGTCGCAGGAACAGGAAGAATTTATAGTCACCAGGGAGTTAAAGATTCCAGAAACTAGTATTATAGAGGCAAAATGAGCAGACATCCCTGAGTGCAGGATGATTAATCAAACAGTTGACACGTTTGTCAAAAATATTAATGATTGTGAACACAGTACAGTGTCTTGAACGCTGCAAACAGAGATACTGACAGGCCCAGTAAAAACTAATGGAGTTTTCCCAGTTGGCCCACAGACCAGTTCCACTATGAACCAGGAAGAAAACATTTTCAAACAGCTCACTAAGACTAATGTTAACTGGAATGAGACACTGGGACAGTGAGCCGTCTGCAGACATCCAACCAAACAACAAAAACATTCAATTCATTCACACAAGTCTTGTTTTATCAATATTGTTATTATTCTGTACAGTGGGGGTGTCACTCATATAACTGAAGGGTTTTATCTGTGATGGAGGTTCACACACTACAAGATCCTTCACCAGGAGAAATGTCTCCAAGGTACGTTTTGTCACGAAAACACGCGAGAAATGACACTGGAAAATATGTGATACACGTGAAACAGGAATCTTTTGTCACTGTCCCGACGGACGTCAGAAAGAAACTGTTCAATATATTGCAGGATACGCTTATGTTGACAGGTCAGACACAGGAAGTAGTTTGAGTGGACGCTCTCTGTGTTGTGTGGACAGAGAGAATTAACTTGACGTGTTAATATGTGGTTCTGCAGTAAAGGAGCTGGAGGTTACACTCATCAACACGACAGAAACAAGTCCTGCAGATAGTCTGCATGATGATTTGTTCAGAAACACAGGAAAGGAGAAGGCAGAGAATATGGGTGAAGAGAGTTAGAAGCAGAGTGTGAAGACAACAGGATCCTACCCTATCACGTCTACAGCTGCACTCAGCTCGGGGTCTAGCAGCAGAGAAAAGGCAATGGGCTCCCACAGGTTGTCACTGGCTATGATCCCAACCGTCTCCAGACCGTTTTTATCCAGAGTGTACCGTAGCAGCTGGTGCAGTGAGAGTACAGAAGACACTGGTTCAGAGCTAGGACAACTCGGACTCGGTTTGGCTTTACAGTATTCGCCGCAATCACGTAAAACATTCACAAGACTGTGCCCACCTGAGGAACATCCCTTGAATTGGGACACCTATTTCATGCTGGAAAGTCCCTAAAGTAAAACAGCGACGAGGACTGTATGACCTTTTCTACTGTTGATGTGAAAGGTATTCTATTTTTCTTAACTCTGGCTGCACATTAAAAAGTTTTTGTTATTTATTCTGATGTAACAGTTTGTATACTGTTACTGTACTGTTTAAAACTTTAAAGATCTTTTACTTTATACGCTGTGACTGCACTTTACCAGCTATTTCAAGGAAGGATATGTTGTTAATCCCTTTATTTCTATAACCTATGTAAGTTGTTATTACTTAAAGGCACAGGACGTATCGGTAATCGTATCGGCCAATACGCAAAGTCCAGGTTTTGGTATCGGACGGGAAAACGGTATCGGAACATCTATTTTTTTTCTGCCCAGTCCTACTTATAATTGTATGTCAGGTTGTCGCTGTAGACATCCCCCTTCATATCCCACAACAAAGAAGAAATGTGTTGTTTTACATGATGGCAGCACTGCACTGCACCATAAGGTTCCCAACATGTGGGTGTACTGGGTGGGAGCATGAACATATGCAGCTACAATGTTTGTCTTTTAAATCCAACAGAAAAACAGCCACAAACATTCAGCTCACAGTCACCGGATTAGCAACACAGTCACACGTCCTGCGGTGGCCTCACAGTGGCGACCTTCCAGCCACACATTGATTCTCTAACTGCTGTACCAAGTTAGCAGTACACAAGTTAAGTGTTTCATCCCATGCCCCCACTGTACGTGACTGCAGGCCGACTGTACTCACCCAATCACCTCGACAGAGTCATTAAGGCTCGAGTCATTGATCATAGATTTAGTGATGGTCCAATCACCGTCTGCAGCGATGAGGCCAACACCAGCTAGACCCACTTTATCCAGAGTGTTCCGGAGCACCTAGATCAACAGAGATATGCTCTCAGAGGAACCCAGCTAGATGTCTGTGGCTGTTTTTCTCCCAGTTTACCCATAATGCACCAACAAGTATCAGTCAAACCAGTGGGCAGACATTGAAAGAGAAGGAGTCAGGATTACCTTGATGTACTTGCTGTCATAGTTTCGCTCATTCCAAATCTAAAGAGAGGAAAGTGAATTTGAGTTAGACTCCAAACTTTTCTCGGTTCTGTAGGAACTCACTGTTCAATGTTGTCATGGACAAGATTCAATGCAACGGAACGTTCCAGTGAGCGAACACAGGTCATGTTTGATTAGAACAGGCTCCCACACATTTTGAATATTATAAGTTATTCTATACTATATTATTATAGAAGTAAATATTATTATGTAAATAAATCAATTTAAAATCCAACTGTAACATATTACATTCTGACTGTTTGATATTACGTTGCACTTCATACACAGAAAGTCATGATTTCTCAAGAAGGTAGATAGTGATGTTCATGTGCAGACTGATATCGAAATATTGATACTTCCAATTACCTGTTCTAGGACTGATTCTCATATTAAAAGATTGATATTTAAACTCAGTAATTTTGTGTTAATGTGTATTTTATCATCAACAGGACAAAGTAACTATCTGTCACCATCACCAAAGTGGATTCTGATGAAGTTAATATTTAATAATCATAGCATTGTGTTTCAAAGTAGACATAATTAGTATAGTATAAGTATAAGTTTATGACAACCGTGTGAAATATCAGATTTATAAGGCGTCTCCACAGAGAAGCTGACATTGTGTGTTATGTATTTAATTTGTATACTACTGTGTTAAATATCTGACACCCTGTGTAACAGATTAGGATTATTCATCTGGCCTAGTCCCTGTATGATGCGAAACACAAACTGCTTCTGCTGCTCTGTGATCCTGTTGGCAGAAAAGAGAACAGCATATTGTGTTTTAAGGGGCTAGAGCAGAGTTGGCGGAAGGAACCACACCATTGTGAAAGGGTAGGACATTTTTAAGTCCTAATGGAAGTTTTACTCTACATAACATGGCACGTACCCCAACATATTGAATGTCCAGGTCATGGTACTGCTTGGCACCGAGGATCCAGTTCACCACATAGGCTGCAGTGATGTCTGGAAAGTCGTAGGGCCAGTTCTTACCGTGGCCCACCCAACCAGGAAACGCCCAGGGCAATCCTGCACCAACACACACATGCAGGGGTGAAGATGCTTTGTGTTACACTAATGTACACCATCATAAAACTGAGGTTTTCAGACCAATGTACAGGCTTTCAGACAACACAAGAGTTCTTTTTATCCATTTGGGGAGGTAATGATGTCATAATGGAAATGTTTCTATGTACTACATTTTCATTTGATCCATCTTTCTTTAGATCAGCCGTTTGTGTGAAGGAAGACATGACTGTGATGGTCTTACCTATGAGTGTGATGTTTGGGTTCCTCTTCTTGGCTTCTCTCATGAGCCACCACTCGTAGCCCCGGAAGTAGTTCTCATCGTTCTCGTAGTGCATGTGGGACGGCTCTGTTCCGTCTGAAAATGGTAACAGTCTGATGTAATGTCAAATCATGAGACAGCACAACTTGAAGGAACGGTGAATGAATACAATAAAAAACTTTCTCTGCTAGATTATAAAACAATCACGTGGCACTGAATGAGATCTGATCAGAGGTGAGGTATAGTTTTCACTATCAATAATTCAAAAGACTAAAGGACAGATTTTCACCAAACTTGGTTGGAATATTACTTGGAAGGTATCTCAGATGACTGACTTTGGAGCTGATCAGTTGGGGTGGAAGACACAGGCGCTCTTGGAGAGTAAAGCTAGTGTTAAACTGAGCTCTGTCTGCCTGTTGGGACCTGTGTGCTCATCACATGAACGTGTTTCTGATCTTTTTTTGCCATTAGAAATAATGTGCTACAGGGCAGAGTGGTGCTATTGTCATGTGTGGTCTAAAAGCACAATTTGTGATTTTCCTCCTTCTGGCAGCTCATTTCACTTGTTCAGTTTTCACTTGCGATGGGATGTGCCCTCCTTCTTCTAACAAGTAGGTAGAAAAGTTAATGAATTGTTAAGATAGTAAACGTCTCTCACCAGTAGTCTGAGCATCTCCTCCAATCTCCACCTTCAGTATGTGTAGCGAGGCTCCAAAGTTCGGCTGAGGACAGTGAAGAAGACATGGTGAAGAAGACACAGTGGTGAAGAAGAGAAAGTGGTGAAGAAGAGAAAGTGGTGCAACACACACACACACACACACACACACACACACACACACACACACACACTCTGGCTTCAGATTTTACTTTGAACAGGAAGTCCAGGATCTGGCTGCGGTATGGCTCCAAGTAGTTCACCAGCAACCGAGACGTCGCCTGGAGGATGAAACATGACCTTCGTAAGCAGCGGTGATGACAGACAACACAGACACAACACAGACATATACAAAGACACAACACAGAGACAACACAGAGACAACACAGACACATACAAAGACACAACACAGACATATACAAAGACACAACACAGACACAACACAGAGACAACACAGAGACAACACAGACACATACAAAGACACAACACAGACATATACAAAGACACAACACAGACACATACAAAGACACAACACAGACACAACACAGACACAACACAGACACATACAAAGACACAACACAGACATATACAAAGACACAACACAGACAGAACACAGAGACAACACAGACATATACAAAGACACAACACAGAGACAACACAGACATATACAAAGACACAACACAGAGACAACACAGAGACAACACAGACACATACAAAGACACAACACAGACACAACACAGAGACAACACAGACACAACACAGAGACAACACAGACATATACAAAGACACAACACAGACACAACACAGACACAACACAGAGACAACACAGACATATACAAAGACACAACACAGAGACAACACAGACATATACAAAGACACAACACAGAGACAACACAGACACAACACAGACACATACAAAGACATATACACAGACGGAACACAGACGGAACAGACATATACACAGACGTAACACAGACATATACACAGACACAACACAGACACAACACAGACATATACACAGACATTTACACAGACGGAACACAGACGGAACAGACATATACACAGACGGAACACAGACATATACAAAGACGGAACACAGACATATACACAGACGGAACAGACATATACACAGACACAACACAGACATATACACAGACACAACACAGACGGAACAGACATATACACAGACACAACACAGACATATACACATACGGAACAGACATATACACAGACGGAACAGACATATACACAGACACAACACAGACATATACACATACGGAACAGACATATACACAGACGGAACACAGACGGAACAGACATATACACAGACGGAACACAGACATACACACAGACGGAACACAGACACAACACAGACAGAACAGACATATACACAGACGGAACACAGACGGAACAGACATATACACAGACGGAACACAGACATACACACAGACGGAACACAGACATATACACAGACACAACACAGACAGAACAGACATATACACAGACGGAACACAGACACAACACAGACAAATACACAGACACAGACGGAACAGACACAACACAGACATATACACAGATGGAACACAGACATATACACAGACGGAACAGACATATACACAGACACAGACGGAACAGACATATACACAGACGGAACACAGACATATACACAGACACAACACAGACAGAACAGACATATACACAGACGGAACACAGACACAACACAGACAAATACACAGACACAGACGGAACAGACACAACACAGACATATACACAGACGGAACAGACATATACACAGACGGAACACAGACGGAACAGACATATACACATACGGAACAGACTTATACACAGACGGAACACAGACACATCCAACCCGCGGACTCCCTGAGGAACCCGGAAGTAGGTGAGCGGCGGGCAGCACTCACCCCTCCGCCGCTCAGACCTCCAATCCCGTCGAACACCCGCCCCAGTCCCTCTCGGTCGTCCAGGACATAAGCGTGAGAAGAGGAACCGAGACCCAGGGACAGAGTCAGACAGAGGACCACCGCCGTAGAGACACTCCGCTCCATCCCGCCGCGGTCTGTGAGAGCTGCGCATGCGCGTGGCGGAGCAAGCACTGTGTATGTCACGTGACACCGCTACCGAGTGGTCACGTGCTCTCATGACGCCTCACTACGAGGGAAGGGAGGGAGGGGGGGGGGGGGTGGATTCATCAATGTTTCAAATACGACCACTGCAACTTTTTAACACAAAACAAGAATGTAGCTTTTTTTTAAATGAAGTCTGCAACTTTTAAAGTGCAAATCAAATGGTAAAATGCACACATTTTCTGCTCTGAAATGACAAATATATTTTCACTGTGTTACGTGCAACACTCTGATGAAAATGTGGTTTATTTGACTTCTGGTAGCTCACTTGGTAGCACTGGCTATGAGGCTATCACATTGTCAAACCCTCAGATTTCTTAACAGAGATTTAAAACAGACACTGATTCAAAATTCTGATCTGACTTTGTAAACTGATGGATTTAAAGATAACAAACACCTGGATGCGCTGTAGTGAGAGGTCGGAAGGTGATGGAAGCAGTTCACTGTCTAAAGGCACCTCGACAAGCATCATCTCTCACTCAAGCCTGCACTCTGGCTATAAAGATTAAAGTTCCCTCCTTCATGCTTTGGCCCATGTTTTCACAAGGTAACCAGCATTGTGGGTGACCCCAGCCACCCGTCACACAGGCTCTTCAGGCTCCAGCCATCTGAGAGAAGGTACCAGAGTCTCCGAGCCTGTTCCACCAGACTGGCAAACAGCTTTATTCACCAGGCTGTCAGGAAGCTCAACAATTTATTGTATATATTACGTATCTTATTTTCTGTTTTTCTTTTTGTGTTGTACTATTGCACCATGGGTCAGAGACAAACGGTTTTTCAATTCCTCTGTATGTCGGGAACAATACTGCAGGAATTGACAATAAAGTTGACTTTACTTGACTAAAGAAAATGGGCCTCTCTGAAGGGGTGCAGCTGGGAGAGCTTGTCTTTCATATTCACTTCATTGTCATTTCACCGAGTACTTGCATACACAGAAGAAACAAATAATTGTTCCTCATTTGTTTTGACATCAGTGCAATTAATATATTATATCTCTAAAATGAAACTAACACTAGTTCAGTGGGAGCCCCATACGGGCTTGGAGTAAACCCAAACAAGCACATTATCTGTTAAATAACTTAATCACCCAGTGAAGCGGAAAGTCCTTATCTATAAGAACTTGCCATTTGTAGCAACAAATGTAGACTCAGATCCAGCGGGGCGATATATCATCGTAGTAGGGCAGATGTACGGACATCCATTCATTATTTGCAAACATTTATGCACCCCACTGGGACGACCAGGAATTCTTTAGTAATGTTCTTTCATTTCAGTTTCATTCTTGGAAGTGATTTAAACATTGTTTTATCACCAGTTCACACACATACAGTATTGTACCAGTTTATCAAGATAACAACATAATAAAAATATCTATAATGTTACACCATCTTTACTCCACATCAGCTCTCACAAAAAACTTATTTTATATAAACAGTACATAAAATTCCTTGTCTACGAGATTATTACAACATAATAAAGAGCTCAAGACACAAACCCAACATCCAAGTTAACCTAATTCCTTAAATTTAATACCTTGAAATCTATAAAATACATTAAACACAATGATAAAACATGTACACAGTACAGCAACCCAGACTTCTTACTGCAAGTGTGGGGTAAATAAAAAAATGTTTCAATCAGATTTAGCCACAGACCATAATCATACCATGTAATGTTCACAGCATCAAAAGATCGCATTTCAAAATAAAATTGTCATTATTATATAAAGCTGTAAAGAAGAACCAATTCACAAAGTTATTGCCTCTAAATTATACAAATAGCAACAAAAAAATGCAATTCATGCTCAAGTTAGTATCTGAAATTACATAGAATATGAATGGGTTTTTTAGGGTTAGGGTTAGGGTTATAAACCCTCAATTTCTACATTGCAAAATGTTGACTGTGACTTAACTTATTTACTTGCCCTTTTAAGTAATTTCATTTTTGCATCAATTTACTATTATTCATTTCTCTTATATTTCTACAGTTTTTATTGAAAGTACCAAAATCACTTTCAAGATTAAAATAGTCATCCATTATCCATTAATCTAGAGTAATATTGTACTGTACCTCAATGTACACAACTGTGACAAAGGATGTGATTCATCATTTTGCACTTTGTACAGAATAATAAGAATTTGTTAATTGATTGATAAGTTGTTTGGTATAAAAACATAATCATCAGTTATTTGGATATTCTTTGTAATCTGTTTTTTGTAGCAGTTACTAATTTGAGAGGAAAAAAAATCTCCTGCAGACAAATCGATTCCCAGATGAGTGCATGTTTGTGGGAGGAGACCTTAAAGGGGCAGTAAGCGATTCTAAAGCAACACAGGTCTTGTAAAAAGTAGCGAATATTTCCTGAGGGTCTGTTAGCTGTCGGCTCTGTGTACACGCCAAAAAAAATCCAGCTCAGTCCCAGGCTCTGTAAATTAAAAAACAAAAAAACGGTCAGACCACACCCTCACGACACTGTCAGTGCAATTTGTAAATATCACTCGTCGACACCTTAAGAGACGGGCTAGCGAACGGGGCTCAGGGCTTTTATCCTATTGGTCAGTGTGTCGGTCTCCCATACCCGCGGCCTGGCCAGAGCAGTAAAATCACAACGACAACAAAGAGAGAAACAAGCTTTCTCCAAAATCGCTTACTGCCCCTTTAAGTCAGAGGATAGAAGGACCTTGACCAAAAGTGCAGCCACATATATTTGACAAGTTCACCTGCCTCTGAATACCCAGAGTGCCTCAATGTCTCACTGCAGAATACAATTCCCATGTTCCTTTGACTCTCTGGTTAGGTTCATTTCTCTGTCCACCTCAGCCTTCAGGGCGTTCCTCCTCTGCTGCTCTGCTGCCTTGCGCTCCTTTGAAAATCTCTTCTTCTCTGCCTTTGAAGCCTTTTTTGCTTTTGTGAACATCTTTGCTGTGTAGTACCCACCGTCGTTCTCAAGGGTCATTCTGTTAATTTTTTCCAGGAGCTGATCAGTCTGTCCCTGGTCTTTCGCCTGGTTGTCGAAGACATGATATCGGCCATAGCAAACCTCAATGAGCTCTTGGAGTTCTCCACTCTTTGAAACAAAGCTTTCAATAGTTTGTTTCTTCAGTTTGTCTCCATGTGTGAACAACACTAGCAAATACCTAACTGCCTCCTCTCCAAAAGTACTTTGAATGATCTTGACGGTGTCCCTCTCCTCCTGGGTGAACCTGCCCAGCTTCACAACCATCAAGAAGGCATGAGGACCAGGAGCAGACAGAGAGATACATGTCTTGATCTTCTTCAACACTTCCTCTTGAGTGAAATTTGTGTCAAACAGCCCCGGGGTGTCTATGACAATAACCTTTCGACCTCTGACCTCTCCTTCAGCTCTCTTGCATTCAAATGTCCAAGAAGAAGAAGACAGTTCAGACTGAAATGCTTCTCAACCTAAGATGGTGTTTCCTGCTGCACTCTTCCCCGCTCCGGTCTTTCCCACCAAAATGATCCGGAGTTCATCACTCTTCTTCTGCCTCCGAGATCCTGATGAAAGAAAACACAGCAATGTCTTTGTTGTCAGCTTTTTGTTCTTTTGCTACTGGCACTGTATAACATTTTTAAGTAGAATGCAGGATTGTCTTTCGCAAATAAATGTGTCCCTCCAACAAGCGCTCTGTGTGTATCCTAATCCTGATATATCTTCTATACTTCTAACACTGGTTACACAAACTATTAGAAACACATCAATGAGCCACATTGGGTAATATGTTCCTTCAGAATGGTGAACTCACCAGTGGACTGTATTTTATGAAGCGTTATTTCTTGTCCTGTCGGCCATTCAAGCACTTTCACAGTACAGTGTAGGTACTACATTTTCACACTCACACATTCATACAGTGTACTATTTACACATTTTCTGTTACATTCATACACTGTCGAATGAGACATCAATATCTTGCCCAAGGACACTTTGCCATGCAGACTTGGATAAGTTGGGATCGAACCGCCGACCTTCTGGTAAATGGATGACCACCCCAGTGGCAACACCATGCACAGCCACATCCCAGGAGGAGCAGTGTTTAAACATGTCACATGAAACAGGAGCGCCATGCAGATATGTGTCATAGTCAGTAGTTACATTGTTTTACACAGGCTGGGAATTTTACCTGTGATGTTGGGGGGGGGGGGGTTATTTTCTGTAGTTACAATTTACAGATGTCCCCTAAACACCACACGTAATTCTGGTGTGTGGATTTAAAGGAGTTTGTTGGAAAGGGTGAAATTAGATGTTTTAATGTAAATTGATCTGAACTGAAGCCAAGTGAAGCCACTGTACATCTACAACCAAGTAGAGCCTGTATGGGAATCATGGTGTTGGAAACATCTTTCATGGACACACACGCACACACATCATCATCGTCTTCATGGGCCCCACTTAAGGGGGTTTGGGGTCAGCAGAAGTTAGTGCCTTTGTAGGAGGTTAAAAGGGCAAAGATTTCCATTGTTTTCTCTCCTGACATTGCACCACTGTAATATACAAAGTATGGTTATTGTTATTTTATTGGGACTTGATAGCACATACACTGTGCTTCTGAACCAAATACTCACTGGTGCAGCACATGTGCAAAATGCTGTTTTGAAAACTTTTGATAACATCTATATTGAGCACCTGTTCTGTTTTAAAATCAATGTCCTCAGTTGGAGCCAGTGGGTTTGGGGTTGACACCTACAGAGTTGGTTGACCTTTTCGTACCTAATGTAGCTTTCCAGCCTTTTTTGTCTGATCACCTGCCTGTGTAGATTCCCTACTCTTTTGTGAGTTTTTTTCTTTTTTCTTTGCTTGACCCTTTGGTGTGTTCATTTGAACCCTTTCTTACCTGCTGCTCACTCCAGCCATGAATTTTCAAGATTATATTGCGCTTTTTTTCAAATGACAGCTCAGATTTAGGGTTACAACTTCTCAGCTGCCCAGTCTCCTTAACGCATGTGGTGATAATTAATACTAATCATTTAAGACGTCATCTCAGGAAACTCAATTTCTTCAGCCCTTAAGGTCTCTGTCACATGAACATAGTTCAATTTAGATGCTACAAATGTACAATCATTCAATCACAATCCATTGTGGACAGTTTATGATTTTAATTATATTTCACAAGTATTATACAGTCAAGACTCCGTGAAAGATGCATCATAATACAAGATGATTAACTTATTCAGCTATAAACAAAAGGTGATTAAGATACTTTACAGTATGTTCTACTGTCCTTACTGCACATGGCAACGCTCAGAGACTTTCACTGATAAAGCACCAATGGTCGCTCCAACAGCTGCTCCAGCTGCAACTCCGACTACCATACCAATCGGACCTCCTGCAATTCCAATCAGACCTCCAACGGCAGCACCACATGCTGTTGCAATAGCAATCGCTGGGGCAGCAGTGAACTCATTTGATCTTTCAGCTCTGGTCCTGGCTTCATTCTCGTATCTCACATGCACCCGTCTCTCCTCCCTGTGGTAAGCCCTTGCAGCCAATTTTGCTCTCAAATCGTCCAGCTCTTTCTGCCTCTGCACTTCCATCTCCTTCAGGAGTCGCTCTTTCTCCTTCTCGATGGCTTCCTCTGCTCTTATGAACATTTCATTGGTGTAGTATTTTCCATTGTTAGCCATGGTCATCTTGTCAATTTTGGCCAGGAGTTCGATGGTTTGTACAGGGTCTTTGATTTCATTGTTAAAGACGTGGTAATGGCCGTAACACCTCCGGATGATGGTTTGCAGGTCAGCACTCTCTGAAATATAGCCCTCTATAGTTTGCTTCCTCAGCTGGTCTCCATGAGTGAACAACACCATTGTGTATTCAGCAGCATCTTCGCCAAAAGTGTTCTGAATCATTTTGATGGTTTCCTTCTCCTCCTGGGTGAACCTGCCCAGCTGAAGAACCACCAGGAAGGCATGAGGACCAGGAGCAGACAATGAGATGCACATCTTGATCCTCTTCAAGACTTCTTCTTGGGTGAAATTAGTGTCAAACAGTCCTGGAGTGTCGATGACAGCAACCCTTCGACCTCCAACATCCCCCTTGGCTTTCTGGCATTCAGCCGTCAAAGAAGACGGAGACAGTTCAGACTCAAATGCTTCTCTCCCCAAGATGGTGTTTCCTGCCGCGCTCTTCCCCACTCCAGTCTTCCCAACGAGGACAATCCTTCTTTCATACGAATCTGTGGCACCTCGGAACCCTACCGGACAGAAATACACCATATCACACAGGGCGGCATTGTTAGAGGCTGTGTAAATAATAATCCAGTTGGAAAAAAAGCTGATTATATTTTTGGAAAATTAATTGTAAGAGACACCTCTCATGGGACAAGATCATGCATTTTTGATGTTATCCAGCTTTCCATCACCAACAAATAACAAATTCACCCCCCTTAATGCACTGGTTGGGGCCAATTAAGTGAATTTCTTGCATAAATACTTCTGTCACTTTAAATGTGAACGACTACATGCTGCACTATGAAAGTAAAAAAGAACTGACCCACTGAAATCGTGTGCCGTTATCCTCTCACTGAAAAGTATCAAAGGCTTTTGTTGGAAAGCTTCCCTATCAATGTCAGTTCAGACTTTAAGGTGCTTCTGATGACATACAGAATCTTTACATCTGTCTGATCTCCGCTAATTCATGTCCCATTACCTGCTGCACGCTCACAATCCTGTCTGTCTCCAGAGTTTGAAAGAGGTCTGCTGGCTTCAGGGCCTTTTCCCACCAGCTCCCCTTTCTCTAGAGCAATCTCTCTACTGACCATAGGACTCTGCTGAGGAACATAAATCCTAAACCAATTCTCTCAACCTTTAGTTATCACCTTATTCTCTTTTAGTTTCAGGCTTTGTACCTGTTCTGATCATTTTTCCACTGGAGGGCCTCAGTCTCAGTGAATCTGTTCTACTCAGTATAATATTTACAGAATATACCGTGTTGACTGTAAACTTTTTGAAAACCATTGAATTACTTTGTTGGTTTACATGAGAGCTCAGGCTGTGAGGTTCTTCCTGTTCTCCATTCCTCTCTCTCTCTTTCTCCTTGCAGTCTTCTCTTTTCTCTCTCTCTCTCTCCCTGTGTCCTCTCTCTCTTGCTCTCTGCATTTATTTCAGCCTCAGGGGGAAAGCTCCATCAACTTTTGAAGGTTTTAAATGTTTGACTCTGGTGAAAACAGATAAAACAAAGGCTAAGAAATAAAAGATACCAGATGCTGAAAAAAGGGAAGAATGCCACCAAAAACGAAACACGGCGGCGCTGCGAAGAGGAAAAGGAGGACATTAGAATAAACTTTATGACGGAGGAGATAAGCAATCACGCCAAACAAACATAACTGGTGGAACTAATGGATGAGGTGAAACACCTTTAAACGCTTAACAAGGAAAAGAATAATAAGATTGAACATTTGTTAAAAAGGATATTGTTCCGACTTGGAACAATACACACGAATGGAGGATGTGATTATGACTGGACTGGAGGGAACTGTCATGGATGGGTGCGTACCTGAATGAACACCTGACCAAAAAGAATGTGAACGCCGCCTGGCAGGCACGCATTCAACCGAAGCAAAACAAACTATACAAGCCAACTGGACGAGAAATTGTAAAGTGATGATTTGTCTCAATGGACCTCCGGAAAGTGGTAATGGTGAGAGAGATGAAAGACCTGAATCTGTACAGACAATGACAAACACATACACAGGACATACAATCACACTCATTTAAGTGGACTGCTGCATGACTGCAGATCAGATAAGGATTATTCCTTTCCATTTAAAGACATGGAAGATGATGACTTTGGAGAACTTGGATCATCAGACTTTGTGAGTAGCAGTGTACACGAGAACTAGAAAAACCTAAATTTGAGAACGTTTGACTTCACAGAACACAAACTGTATGAAATGGAGAATGATATTGATCCTGAAAATACATTTTATAACAACATGAACTGCACCTGTGAGTATTGTACAGATGAACAATTCATAAGCAATATAATAATGGACAGAATATTCTCAATCATACGTTTCAACAGCAGAAGTCTCTAAAATCAAGGACTATCTGAAACAATTCACCATGTTTAGTGTAATTGCCGTATCGGAGCCTTGGCTCAGAACTGAGAAGGAAGCAGATGTTGCACTTGAGGGCTAGGAGGTGACGTTGCCCTATTTGTGAATAATGAACTGAAATGCAAAATTGGAAAAGAAATGTCGATAACAATAGAACATGTCATGGAATGTGTTACTGTAGCAATAGATGTGGAGAAAAGAAAGAATATAATAATAAGATGCATCTACAGAACACCAGGATCTTGTCTTTGATACATATATGTGTCTAAATTGTTTAATCTTGTCTTGTTTGCTGATGATACAAATCTGTTTTGTTCTGTTAAAAAGCCTTGAGCAGCTTCTGGATACAGTGGAAACAGAGTAAGATACTTTTAAGAGATGGTTCAACATTAACAAGTTATCACTGGATGTAAATAAAACCAAATATATATTATGTGGCGTTGTCATAGGTGAGCTGGAAATCACATGTTAATCATATTAAAACCAAAAAATCAAAGTCCATTGCAATATTGAACAAAATAAAATGAATAAATTCATTACAGATATCGTATAGTTCTTTTATACTTCCAAACTTCTTGCTTCAAAAGAGAGCGATCAGAATCAAAAACAGAGCTGATTATCGCGAACCGACAAATAAATCATTTATAAATTCACAGGCACCTAAATTTAGCTTAGATTTTTAAGTAGCATCATTAAAGCATGTTACCACACTGTATCCAGAGGTCGTTTCACATAAGAGAATGTCCATATGAAATGATGTTCACTAAAACAAAGACCAGAACAAATGTAAAACAAAGAAGTGTTTCAGTTTATAGAGTCAATTTGTGGAATGGTTTAGAAATGGAAATGAAAGTGTGTAAAACACACAACAGATCAAAAAAATTATTCAAACAAGATGATCAACATTAAGAAATCTTCTTAATGTGTGCATGGTAACACACATTTAGAGATTAACAGATATAAACCAATAACTCAAATTATTTGGACTCTTACCTTGATATTTTACCCCACTCATGTTGAAAAAAGCAATCTTTTCGTCGCGCGTCTTGTAATATATGATTTTTTTCTTCCTGACGCTTGCCTCCACAGGGGCGTTCCCCTACTCTGCTGGAATGGCATTTCTAAGCACAAGGAAGTACAGCAGGTTTTTTGTTTTTTTACATTTACACAATCACAGAGCAGGTATAATGTCAATGATTTCATTTGTTTGTGTTTCATGTGTGGAAATTAGCTAATAACACATAGAACATGTCAAGCCTTCCATCACACAGATATCATTTCTTGTTTTGTAATGAACCCAACTATGCTCCAATTTTAAGAGAAAGGTTGAACAAAGTATGTGGAGTAAAATTTTTCTTCCCCTGTTATGCGACAAAACCAGTTATACTGCATCCACTCCAGTACCTTACGGGAACAAGTGTTTCCTGAACAATCGGGCTGGAGCTCATCCCACTGTCACATGCTTGATAGTGCAGTCAACACATTTATGTATGGGCCACATTTGATCAAACATGATATGAAGTGACTTTAGGCAGCTATTATATTAAATACAAGAACATTAGCTTACAGTGACTTTTTGACAAACTCTTGGTCTTGTTGACTGGAATTGGTGATGATGAGAACAAAATTTACTCACGCTGCTGTGTTGCAAACACAGTCCTGTAAAACCCAAAAGGTCAATCTCTGCAGCTTCACTGAGTGAGTATCAAGGACATGTTGTACAATGAGTCCAGTGGGTAAATGAACTGCGGCATAGTTGTGACCACAAAAGCCTGAGTAGAGTGAGGTCTACTGTAAATCCAAGAACCTAAGAAAGTAAAGAGCTCTAAAAGACTCGGACTCCCGGCAGCGACCTGCATCTCCCCCCACGGGGATGCGATCTCCGACACAGTCAACGCTCATCCCTCATTGGGAGAGTCTGTGACACCAACGGGGGGTTATGAGACGCCTGGTGGCCTTTGATAAGGATCTCTGCCCTGGGGTTGTCCCAGCCAATACATTTGAACTGTAAACACCCAATCAGTAAACAAGAATTTCAGGCCACACGAATCAAGCTCTGATCTCCTGTGAGTATCGCAAGCAATTCTGCAAATGACACAACTTGGTCAGGTATTTGTTAGTCTTGCATGGTCAGACTTCAGTGGGCACTGGCTGCTCTTTATTTGTGATTTTATTGATGATGATCAATCCCAATCTTCATCCCAATAAAGTAATACAAATTGTGAGGAACTAAGTCCATTATTACCTGCTTAAATTGACTAAAAGCTGTCACTAACAACTTAATGTCAGCACATTAGCCTTTAATTGTATATTTTATCAAGGTGTGTTTCAGTGATCGTGATTTATTTAATTTAATTGCTGCCATTACCAGTCTATTGCTACAACAAAGGATCATTTGGGGGCTTCATGTTAAAATAAGCAGATATTTAAATAAACTCTTAATTCAACTACTCAGTTTCAAAGAGTAGCCTCCCCCCAAAAAAATGTGAGAAGTGACAACTATTAAGTATCTTGAAAAAGGTTAAATAGTTTCTGTAAAGTAAATGCACCATTAAAATACTTCAAGAAGATACTCTTTATCATTGAAAACCTGATTAATAAACATAATTTGGCTCTTTTTATTAACAAAATTAGCATTATAGTGGTAGCACAAGGCACCATCTCTATCCAGTCCATTTCCAGTCAGCTGAGAGTTTGACCCAGAAGATGGCTAGGAATATTCCTAGAATATGAATTCTCTGTGACATCCCCCCCTCTACTGTTATGTCTCTATGGAAACAACACCCACCAGCGCTCTATACATAGCAACTAAATCAAACATATGTGTGTCATACTTCATTTGACGGATCACGTCACTGGCTGGGGTTTACAAACATGTCACCTTTGTGATGTTTGACTGATCTTGACAGAGGCCAACACATTTTGACACAGCAGATGTCAGATCCCTGAACACAATCAAATACTGAGGTTTATTATTTTGACTCAATTGGACAGAAAGCATTTTAATAAATTTTACATTTTTGCATTAATAAAACAATTATTAGAGATGCACTGTCACGCAGGAAAATTGACTGAAAACACAAAAGCATGACAGATATCATACAAAGTCAGATTTCTTAAATAACGTGTCAACAGTTCAGCAGCAGCAGGGTCCTATGTGCATAGTTTCTGGTAAGTAGAGTATCGTTCAATATGTTTGATTTTGAGATGCAAAAAATGTGCAGGGTCCTGTGGAGGTGAGTTAAGCAGGGATGGTTCGGGAGGTTCTTTTCTTGGCTGCCATGCAGGGCTGCGATGGACAGCTGACAGTCTGTGACCCCTTTCAACAAGACGGATGACATTGCAGCCTCCTGGGCAGAGGTTGAACTGGACCAGTATTAAAAGAAATGTTTTTGTTAAGCTTGAAGCAGATGAGAAAATAAATGACTATGAGGTTACGCTTTCCTCTCTACCTTGGTGGTGTTTACATCCACAGATAAACAGTGAAGGAATTGTGGTCCTCCAACTGAACTGAGGTCAGAATAATGCCAGTTGACAACTT
This sequence comes from Scophthalmus maximus, assembly GCF_022379125.1. NCBI lineage: Eukaryota > Metazoa > Chordata > Actinopteri > Pleuronectiformes > Scophthalmidae > Scophthalmus > Scophthalmus maximus. Next base: position 22,434,775 of record NC_061529.1, read on the forward strand.
TCCACTGCTGGGTCATAAAAAAAACTCCCTGGCTGCATTTGCTGTATATTTAGGATCGTCCTCCTGCTGCATTGTCGTAAAATTGGTAAGAATATTTGAAGAAAGGGGCAACATTTGCTTCACTGTTCACCCATTATGGATGTAAACACAATACAATGATTTACACCAAGTCAGCACTTATTTTCAGTCATCCATCAAATCTGGAAGCCATAACAATGTAAATGTGTCATGGCCAAGTGATGGATTTTACTCTCTAACGTTACTTACTAGCTGCTATTTTCCCTCGGCTGTTCCCATGTTATCCTGGTGCCCTTAGTCCATAATTCAGGTCTCAGTGTCCTTATCCGTGCAGGTTGGTTTTGCAGTAGTCCTGCAAAAGCAGACGCCAATCCAATGCAATCTCTCCCGTGGGTGGCTTGCCATCTTCATTCCCAGGCTTCGAGCGTGCAAACACCAAACCATCCTCACACTTAAACCTGGCCTGTTGTACAACAGTGCAATATACATACAAATGTTTTAGTCTTGCATATTTTGGAACAAAATGAAATACTTGAGGAAGATAAACAACTAGATACAGGTTAATGGTAAATTAAATCTGAACCTCCCCCTTAAAATTACTGTGCCGTTCACCTCACTTTAATAACGAGGCTAAACTTGACCATGCCTGTCGCATGTAGCTTCTCCATTCACTTTACACAAAGAAGAACAAAATAATCTCACTGAAATATGATAGAGCTTAGAAAAGTAATAGCCATCGAGTGGTGAGTGAGCCAGATTTGTTGATGTGAAAACGGTGTACGTAGCTCGCCCTCACCTATTCCACTGGTCCTTTGAGCTTTTAGAATTTGGGAGACTCCATTACATTTACCAGATGGCTGCAGTAGGTTTGGGTTGTTGTGTTTGGACCCCGAAATACAGAGACTGAGGCAGGGATGTTGTCAAGGGTTTTTATTGAGAAAAATAACTAATAGTCTCTGAAGAACTGGCTGGCTGACGTAGCAGGTAAAGAGGGTAAACAGACCAGAAGAATCACGGGACCTGAGAGCCGGAGAACGCTGGCCCGCTGGACACTGTGCACATGCAAAAAATACTACAAAACTTGTAGTGTGCGCACATTAGAAAAACCTGGGTGACTATAAACATAGAAGAAAATAGCCACAGATCACTACCGACTGCAACGGGATAATCTGGCACAGGAGTGGAGTCTTGACCAGGCTTTCACTTGTGGAGTGATGAGGAGAAGAGTTCCCTCAGCTGCACCTATACTGCCAGGGAGAGAAACAAATGACAGAGCAACTGATTTCTGAACCAAGGTAATGCATTGTAAAATACTAATTAACATGAACACATTTGAAATGAAGGGGGGCTATTTATAGTATTTCTTAAATAATTGTCGAGAAAAGAGTAAAATGGAGTTGAAGTCATAGGAAAGTCTACATTTAATATATACCACCATGTCAACATACAGTATATAGCTTAAAGATGCACATCTGTGCACAGGCTGGTTATACTGCTGTATAGATATTATGAAGTAGCAGATGACGCTGTGTTGAACACACTCTTCAAATGTATTCCTTTTCTACTGTAGATGTCTATGAGTGATACTTGATTGTTTTTAGTTTCAATCCAGATTTTTCAACTACCATATTATTATTATTATTATATGTAACTAAAATATAATTAAATATAAGCTCATAAATAAAACCACTTAATAAATAAACTAACATTATGCTAAAATAAAATATGGTCACCATAGAAAGGACTGTGACTTACCACACTGTAAACACTTTGACTAAACAATGTACTGAGCACCGGACGTGGCCTAGCGGTCACTGCAGCAGTAGAGTAGCATTGCAGAGCTTTGTCAAGAGGTTAAACTCATGTTTTCCAGCTCCACAGTGCATGAAATCTCTGCTCGTGCTTCAATTCCTCAAAAAAAAAAAGCCTTTTTAAATATTCAGTATTTATTTATTCTCTTATTTCCATCAACTTGAGTTGTGTCTGGACTTTGAAAGAAAACCATAACCTTCATTCGTTATATTTGTTTATACATATGTTACAATGTTTGTTATATGTACTTTAATAAATATTTTGAGTTTTTTCTATTTCCATTTCTTTTTTTAATTTCTACTTAGTGCAATTGCTGAAACAAAATACTAAAAGTCGACATTGAGTTGTGTGTTATTCAAACATTTCTGACATATTAACACCTGTGCTGTTTTATTTAATGTTATGAAAAGTAATGTGACCACTCTGTCCCCATTTATGCTTACTGACTCAGATATGGCGTCGAGGTGGATTCAAGTCTTTTATTCTGCAATGGGACATACAACCATTCAGTTTAGGAAGATGGATCGATGGATCGGCACAGCTGGCTCCCACCACAGCATGAAAATCCTACTCTGCTGTAGGTTACTATGTTGGCTTGAAAAACATTTTGATCATATAGTGATAATAATCTTACAATAAAATAAACTTACAAATGAAATAAAATAAATTAAAATGATTGTGTACCTTGTACATTGACAATTACACGGCAACAATAATATCTAGACAGTTGTACCAAAACTAGAATGGATTCCCTACAATAGAAAAAAGACTTTAATCCCATGCTCGCAAAGGCCATAGCTTTTTAGAAGGGAATAATTCATTTAGAAATTGTCCTCTGCTGCCACCCTCAGGAATGTTACAGCAACTGTAGGCAAACTGGCCCCACTCAACAAGCACAGATGTTCCTCTGCACATTACTGGTTATTGATTGCACATGCTGCACTATTTTCCACTATAACTTTTTCATGTAAATTCTTTACATGTATTTTCCTCAGTGTACAGGAATGGAAAATACACACATGCTACATGAAAGAAAAGTCGGACTCGTCGTCGTCTGCCGCTTCAAACCAATGCTGGCTTTTCTACACAAGTGCTGACTCCCAAAGTGACCACGCCCCCACAGTGAGGTAGATATTCACACCACCTGGTGAGAGAAATATTGAAACCAACTCCACTGACGCCTGAGAGTGGAAAGATATCCCAGTAGTCAAATGCACAACAAATAAGGCCTGTGAAACTGGAAATAAATCTAATTTAGGGGTGCTAACCACAACAGAGCCTAACTCAGAATGAGACTGCAGAATGGACGGCTTCTAAACTAGAAAATGAATAAATCTAACTCAAGAATACCAATCACAAATGAACTCAGCCTAGAAACAGTTTAAAAAGACAAACTGAGAACCCCAAACGACAGACAGAGCACAGTTGAGCACATCAAAACAACTTCAAAAGTTCAAATATTACAGAAGACAAACAGACTTTGACATTACAATGTCTTGAGACAAAATCAACGTTTTCTCTGCTTTGTATTTCCTCAAAGTAAAATAACTTTAAATCTGATTGCCTTACTCATTTGGAGCCTGTATCAAAATAGTTTATTACAGTTTTTCTCAGTCGCTTTGGTAGATTTCTCGAATCATCCTCAACATTTGCAAAACAGTAAGTGCATTTCTCAAAACAATTCGTACAAATAGCAAAACACCATGGATTACCTGCAAAAGCCAGTCTCTTGCTCAAAAGCCTTAGTTCATCTCTCAAAAGTAAATATCTGTGTCAATGAACATGTCAGTGCCATCAGAATGACAAGTCCTTGTGTCATTGTGTACGGATAAGACAGTAAAATTGCTGAGTCATGTTGTCAATATAACAGTGTACTCTGGAGGGATGTTCTGATGTAAACTAGGGCGAAAGTTTTGATGACAATTATTGTAAATTGTAGGCACCTAAGTGTATGTGGGAGTTTGATTGCAAAAGACTGGACAAGATTCACATTTACGCTTTGCTGCTTGTACTGTAATTTGTTGACAGACCATGTCATTGCGATACAGAAAGGAAAAGACAGCACTGCATAGCACAAAGAAAAAAAAGAAAAAACAAAAGTAGAAATGTGAACATAGGACAATCTCCTTAGGGAAAACTGTACATGCAGTGCTGTAGGAATTACAGTGCAGTCTTCCTACACCTCCTGACGTTCCTATCTGCTGGGCCACAAATTGTCATCCACATCACAAGGAATATCTTCTCTTGCAATGCAGGGTGGAAGAATCTTTTAGAGTGTCTTATCCAGCCTCTGCAGGCATCTGCTGTGATGTCATCACACGCTGCATCCATGGCAGCCAGAAGGGTCATCTTTGTATGTGGCTGGCGATCATTTACATTCCATCTCCATGCTGAGAAAAATTCCTCAATGGGGTTAAGGATGAGAGGGTGAGAGGAACTCCATCAGCATCCTGTTTTGGGCCACAAACCATTGCCTGATGATGTTGGAGCGATGGAAACTGACATTGTCCCAAACTATCACATACTTTGGCAGGTCATCTCCAATCGGACCCCTCCCTTGTTCAGGGATGAGATCCCTTTAGAGAGTGTCTAAAAAGGTGACAGGACGCTCTGTATTGTATGGCCCAATAATGGGAATATGTGTTAGCACACCATCCTCAGAGATAGCAGCACCCATGGTTATGTTCCCGCCCCGTTGGCCTGGCACATCAACTGTAGCTCTATGGCCGATGATATTTCGACCACGCCTTCTGCGTTTCGTTAGGTTGAAGCCAGCCTCATCCATGTAGATGAAGCTGTGTGGTGGTTCCCTTGCTTCCAGTTCCATTATACGCTATATCCAGAAGACACAAAATGTGTTTTATGAATTACATGCATTTTCATTTTCGGGCAAGATACAGTTACATCAAATGTATACAGCACATATTGCATATTCTTTTCTACAGCCATAGCAAATGTGTAAAGGTCACACTTACTGTACTGTATATCACTATACGATGTTGTACTGTTTACTGTGAGGTACAGTTGCTGCATGCTCACATGTTTTACCTGTACATACTGGTAGCACAGCTCCTTCACTCTTTCACCATTTCTTTCAAATGGAACAGTGTACAGTTGCTTCATATTCATTTGGTGTCTTTTCAGCATCCTGTCAATGGTTGAGATGCTGACTCTTTGGATGTTTTCAAAGATGTTGTTGTCCTCTATAATGGCACTCTTTATCTTCCTTAGTCTTATGGCATTGTTTTCTACAACCATGGTGCAAATAGCCTCCTCCTATTCAGGTGTGAAAAGGGGGCCTCTGCCACCCCTGTGAAGTTGTCTTGCAGTCCTATGTGGAAAAAATATAGTAATGCAAAACACAAAATTGAGTACGATATAATGTCACTGTTTAAAGTATACTTACTGTATATTGTTAAATGCAAGTGGAATACTGTAATATTGTATGAATCATTACAGAAAGTATACAGTATTACAGTACAGTGCTTATTGTTAGATTACATACCTGTTCTGTCGACGAAAAGTCTGAATGATTGAGGACACAGTTGTTCTCCCAACATTTGGCTGCACCCTTCGACTAGCCTCGGCCATTGTAAGCCCATGATTGAGAACGTGGTCTACAAGTGCGGCCCTTATCTCATCAGGAACGTGCATATTTCCTCGGCCTCTTCTGCCTCTTCCTCTGTTTTGCCTCCCAACTCCTCCACCACGCAGCCTCACTCCTCTTCCTCCTCTTCTTCCTCTTCTTCTCTTTGGCTGTTGACCCCTTCCAATTCCTTGTCCTTCCATTGTCGGACTTTGTAACATTGTGTTGTGCTCCAGCTATATATATACCTGCCAGTTGATGGTTCATGAGATGCACCTTCGTTAGAGAAAGTCAAGATTCACCTGGGAGCAATTTACCATTTCAGGACAGATTTAGAAAAAAAGTCTAATGGAAATGTATAGAAATATGCTTGACAAATTATGACACCTTGTTCAACCATTTTGCATGTAAAGACTTATGCTATGAACTAATGCCTAAATGTTGTGGGGGGTGAGACTTTTCAACAGAGACCCATTATAATACATTTTGATCAACATGACATAAGCAATTGATAATGTAGGAAACAGCGGAGAATTGTACATAACCATTTGCATGGATGTACCAAAGCATTTGCAACTTGTTCAGAGAAATGAGAAACTGCTTTTTTGATGTGCACAAGTGACACAATGATGTGAAGATTGAACAGGTAACTTTGAGAATTTCAATTCTGATCTGAGAAATGTACCAAAGCGTCTGAGAAAAACTGTAAGAATAACATTTATATGTGAAATATAAATTATTTCCTACTTACTTCACGTTCTACTGCTCCAGAGCAGTTGAACGTGTCACAGAATGTGCTGGAGCCTTACCTCGTCTGTCTGATAAAACACACAGCACAAAAAAAAAATCAGGACTGTATGTAAATATAAGAATGCACCTTAGATTATTCAGAAGCAGTTAAATTGCTTCAGGCCTGTGAGAATTTCTTTCAAAAAGGGACAATAAGAGGGGTTGTGTGACAGGTTGTGGGACTTTGAAATTGCGCATACCATAATTTTCGGACTATAAGCCGCGCCTTTTTCCCCCATTTTTCGACCCTGCGCCTTATATAACGATGCGGCTAATCTATGGATTTTTACAGCTAACGGCCACTAGGGGGCCTCCTAAATCTAACAGGTTACAGTCCACCAACTTTAACTCTACGGGCTCTATGACCGGTCCGCGGTCCACGGTTAAAGCAGCGAAAAGCAACTTTCGCTCAAGTTTGCGAGTGGATCCTGATGGCGTGGAGGAGTTTCAAAACATCCACGATCACCAACAGGTTCCGAAAGCCTGGACTGCTGCGTGATGAAGAGGAGGATACCGCCACAGATTCAGCTGAGGCCCTTCAGAGCCTGTTCGATTCCGACAGTGACGAAGAGGAGTTCGTTGGTTTTGAGAGCGACAACGAAGGAGAGAGGAGAGTGGCTGACGAAGCCACCCTGAGCCTGTTCGTTTCCGACACTGAAGATGAGGACTTTGGTGGTTTTAGTACGTTATGCAAAGATGCAACTTGTTTGTTGAAATGAAATAAATGGGAGCTTCCTCAAGCAGCCATCTCTTTCCCGACAATCCCCTCTGTGCACGAACTCTTACATATGGTAATTAAACATTAAAACACGTGCGGCTTATAGTCCAGTGCGGCTTATTGACGTACAAATCATTAAATTTAGCTGCTGCGGCTTAAACTCCGGTGCGCCTTATAGTCCGGAAATTACGGTAATTAAGCGGTGGATACTAGATGGCAGTGGCGGCCCTATGCATCTGGAGGCCTGTTTCAATGATTAGTATTGGGCGCCACCCACATAAAACATAAATGAAGTGATGGGCTGCAAACCCGTGTCCTCGGTATGGGAGTCCGATACACTAACTATTAGGCCAAAACTGCAGCGTTGCAGCGCCACCCACCAGCCTGTCTCTTAATGTGTCGACGACTGATGTTTAAAAAACTGAACTCGTAGTGCTGTGTGGTGTGACCCCAGCCATTTGTTTTGTTTTTGATTTACCAAGCCGAAAACACTGATTATTTTTTCCGGCACACACACACAGAACCGACAGTTAGCTTTAGAATCACTTACTGCCCTTTAAGCGTAAGAAACTTTCTCCGCTCACTACAGTCACAGGCACTGTCACCATGAGTAGGAGTATATATACATACACAATATACATACAAACAGCATGTGACTTGGGGCCCCCTGGAGGGTGGGTCCCATTTCAATTGGAACGGTTGAAACATAGGTAAGACCGCCTATGCATGAAAGATTAGGTAGGTTAATACATAAGGGATTGACATGTTTTCAATTTCTCCTGATTCCTCAAGTCATTGTCATTTGTAAGTGTTTAAATGATTTTCAGATTTCCCAGGTTCTGTAGAAAGGTGCAAAACTTCTCAAAAATGTCACGTCAGATTTCTAGGGATGCACCAATTGTTAAGTTCTGGGCATATACTGATGTTTAAGATAACAACTTGACAACTGAAAGCTGATGCAGATACAATGTTTGTTTTTTTAAATCCCAATTTTGATCTAGAGATGTGTGACTCTGGCTGTCGCAATAACCACTATATGGCAATTATGTTGTCAAAAATATAGATATATTTGTAAATACCAATACTGAATATTTGAAATGTATGAGTGCTGTGGTGTACAGTCCAGACAGGTATTGTATAGCCCACATGCCGCAATGTTGTTTTTCACTGCTGTTCCACTGCATCCAGTGATACCATTGTTCTGTCTTCTCCACAGTGCACCTCCTGCCTTAATTCTGTGTCTTGGCTAGCTCAGTTTGAGATACCTACCTTCTCCATCTGACACTGAGCTCATTATAGAAGCTGCAAACTAGCAGAGAACATCTCCGCCTTCATGGCCAACCCTTCACAAGCACAAAGGGAGCAGGCTGCTGAGGCCGTGGTCATGAAGCACCCATGTTTGAGGGTGTCCTTCAGTGGTTTGTATGGTTGGCACAACAGCCTGAAGTACAAGATGGGTAACTACAGAGCAAAGGTCAGACACCTTGGACTACCTTAGCTAAATGTAAACAGTCTGAAGAGAAAATCAGCTTACGACAGAACTCCAGCAAAAACTTGAAAAAGGCAAAGAAATCCGGGGTAAACTACTTTCCACCTCCTCCTCAAGGTGAGAGTGATGAAACCCTTGAAGAAGATAGAGTGGAGCTTCTCTATGAGTGCAAGAAGAGGGGCAACAACAAAGTCATTATTGAGAAGATGGCAAAAACCTTCCCAAATTATGTAATTCTCAAGAAAGCCCCTGTGATTGACCTTAAAGCTCAATGGCCTGCACTGTTTGAGTTTTCCCAAATATGTTGAACATTTAATCCAGTCTTTGTTAATACGGGCTGTTGGCGGCAAAGATTCACATTGATCAGGTCCACTCAAGAGCATGTCGTTGAGAGAACAACCTTAATGTATTGCACAAGAGCTGAAGACTACCCTTATCTGGTCTGGTTTCTATGGATGATAGACACCAAACATTGGTAGGTACCAGCACTCTTGGTCCTCCTTTCGCTGTGGAGCTGGCTCTGCTTGCTTTGCGTCAAACATCTTTTGCATGAAGTGGAGAAATATTTTCTCATTTGTGGTTTCTTCTTTTGAGTACGTCGTAAAGATGGGAGACACTTTACGGCTTGAGGTCTGTTATTTTGAAAGCAGGTCCGTGGTGACCAAAAATGTAAGGGGTCAACCCAGGTGTTTGAACACTCTTTATACACCTCTTGCTCTAGTGTCTCCATGAAGACTTCATCTTCAATTGACCAAGCTGTTTTTCATCATGATGTCTTCTCTGAAACACCTTGCTGCCAAGATCATCTGTCTCTCTCTATAGATGATGCATGGAGCTTTGAAGACGCGGACCTGGAGTGTAACATGAGGCAGGAAGCGAAACCATATGGTATTTTTAGGACGTTGAATATGCTTATTTGCGGGCAAGCTTGCTCAAATACACACAGGTGACATTCATCCTGTTTACGGACGTAATTTACACATTTTTCTGAAGATTGAAGCGTTTGATGAATCCGACGAGGCCTGTTCGTACGAACTCACGGTACGAACTAATGAAGGAGAAATTTAGGATTAGAATACAAACATGTTCTTGGGTGAGGCCCAATAACTACTTTAAGCTTCATCAATGGCCTTAGACGCTTCACTGCTATTAGGGAACCAATCAGGACAATCCGATCAGATACTCAAAGGGTTGAGGTGTGGCACCATAAATAACACTGATACTCAAACAATTGCTAGTATAGCTTAGTCGGTTACACCGCTGACTTTGGAGTTTAGCCATGGCCAGACCGGAAATGACCCCTGACCCTCTGTACCAGTGTATGTCCTTAGGCAAGGTACCTCTGATATGAGTCAAAAATACATGACCAAAATGAATGTATTGTAATGCAACTTTAAATCAACCCTGGAAAACGGGCGGCGCCAGGGGTTAGCTTTTTGACCTAGCAACACCTAGGATTTCATTATGAAAACTGAATTTTTTTTTATAGAAAAACACATCTTTAAATAAATTCATTACTAATAATCATTTAATGATGGTTTCGGAAAATAATTATTTTCATTGATTTTTAGCAAATATATCTATAAAATAAAACCCAAGTGGTAGTCTCGCGACAGCGTGTCAGGGGTCCTGCCATAAGGAAATGGCTTTGGATGTAAACAAGCTGGAGTTTTGACATCAACTCTAAAGTTCAGCTCGTGACCAGTGAAACACGGAGGCAACAGCTGGAAAATGGAGATGTTACCGCAAAGTAACTGCCCTGCCTCCAAATGCCCGGTGTGTCGAGTCACTCTGCCTGGACACAGCTGGGCACGGACTCAGTACAACCACTCGGTGTCCCGCATTTCACTTTGTCCACCAACCCGCCTCTGAGACTGGCTAAATATCTCTGAAAAACGGGATCCGCGGCAGGTCGTACCCCAGCCCGTACACCGCCTACATGAGCCTGAACATGGGTGGAACGCTGCCGGCGTCCCCCTTTGATAGCCCGGTCCTCCACGGTCTCCAAACCGGTGCAACTCCAGGCACAACACAGCATCGAAACATTGGTGAACAGGGAACATGGAAAAAAAATTGGCTACTTTTTAAACTTTTCAACAGGTGGCTCCAGAACATGACGGACACCATCGGAGATTCACACATGATCCACGAGATCAGGAATGGCATCAAAAAAGGTCTCCTGAAGAGGTACAGCAGTGAGGCAGAGAAGGGGCTGCCTTTTCTCACAGAGGAGAGATTCGAGATTTACAGAGGGGTGACTGTCCCTTTTAAGTTTTAAATGCTCCAAGTCTGTCAAGTGTGATTCTTGTAAAAAGCAATAGTACAGTCTTGGTTGTTTAAGTATTTTTTTTTTCCTTTTTATAGGAGTACTATTAATAGGAGCTACTAAAACCAACTAATTAACATTAACTCAAGATACATCTTATAGCTGTGGTATTTTATGAGATCAAATCCTTTAAGTTCACATAGTTAGGGCCCGAGCACGAGGTGCGCGGACCTGGGGCATTGCATGCACCAGGGCCGCATGCACCGAGGTGCAAGGCCCTATTGTTTCCGTAAGGATTATTAGGGCCCGAGCACCGAGGTGCGCGGACCTGGGGCATTGCATGCACCAGGGCCGCATGCACCAGAGGTGCAAGGCCCTATTGTTTCCGTAAGGATTATTAGGGCCCGAGCACGAGGTGCGCGGACCTGGGGCATTGCATGCACCAGGGCCGCATGCACCGAGGTGCAAGGCCCTATTGTTTCCGTAAGGATTATTATTATTATTATTATTATTATTATTCTTGTTCAGACGCGGTCGCTCATTTTGCACCCTGTTCCCATATGCGAAAACGGACGAAAATTGGCACACACGTTAAGAACTGCTCCCGCTACTCAGGCCCAGAGGCCCGGCACTGGGTGTGGCCCAGGGGCTCCACAGCGCCCCCTGGAAAAATCATCAGGTATAGGGAAAAAAATTTCGGTGTATCCTACATAAATGAAATTTGGGGGGCAGATACATCTTGTCGGGACTGACAAAAAACCTCTTGGCAAAATTTCCTATGACCAACAGGAAGTCGGCCATTTTGTGTCAAAATCCATATTTCACGTGCCATAATTTCATGAACTACTCCTACAAATTTCACATGAGCAACTTCAAATTTGTCGTGTGTCATCTAAAGACCCATGGGATGAAACGATATCAAAAGTTTGAGTGTACGTCAGAGCCCCCCGCTGTGACGGCGTGGCGAAAATGTGGCGAATTTCGATCCCTCGCCATGAAAACGGAAGTCGCTCGTAATCGAAGGTACATGCTCCGATCGGACCCAAACTTCTCAGGCATGATAACAATCTTGCCCTGAACAGTTTACCATGTCAATATTGGACAAAGGTCATAGCGCCACCTACTGGCAACAGGAAGTATAATGTTTTTACACTTTTACGTCCTCTGTCTTATAGGTTGACCACATCAACGTCAAATTTGGTCAGCTAAGTTGTAAGAAGTTGCTGACGTGGTACTATGAAATTTGTGACCATGTGTCAAACGCTGTCGCCATGGTGACGCCTTGTTCGCCATAAAATACGAATACATATTTGAGGCACTTATGATGCTTTGTGTCTCACGAAACTTGGCAGACATGTTCAGAGTGGTAAGTGGATATGTCCGATATGTGTCTTTTGTCCAATTGTGTCAAAATGGCTCCATAGCGCCCCCTACAACACTTAAAAGTCAATTATCCCACCTTTAAATTTGACGTAGAAGAACCAAATTCGGTGGGCTCATGTACCTCCCGACGAACTACCAAAAAGCCTCTTGGAGCAATTAGCTCCGCCCAACCGGAAGTCAGCCATTTTGATTTTACCTAGGCGTGGGCGGCGAACGGAAGGCGTCGTACTTTCGCGAACTCCTCCTAGGCGATTCATCGTATCCGTCTCAAACTTGGGTAACGCGTAGAGGAGGCCTTCCGGATCAAACGATATCAAAAGATTTAGTCCACATCGAATGGCGTGGCCGCGGTGAAGCGTGATTCGCCACGAACAGGAAGTTGCTCCAAATCAAAGGTACATGGTCTAATCTAATCCAAACTTCTCAGGCATGATAACAGTCCCGCCATAAACACATCTACATGTCAATTTTGGACATAAGTCATAGCGCCACCTAATGGTAATAGGAAGTTTGAAATTCTTCTTTTACATCCTGTGCCTCGCAGGTTCAATGGAGAAACCTCTAATTTGGTCAGCTTAGTTGTGAGACGTGGCTGATATTGTACTGTGAAATTTTTGACCATGTGTCAAACGCTGTTGCCATGGTGACGCCCTGTTCGCCATCAAATACCGATACATGTTTGAGGCACTTATGATGCTTGGTTTCTCACGAAACATGGCAGACATGTTCAGAGTGGCAAGACAATATGTCCAATATATGTCTTTTGTCCAATTGTGTCAAAATGGCTCCATAGCGCCCCCTACAATATTTCAAAGTCAATTCTAACGCCTTTAAATTTGACTTAGAAGAACCAAATTCGGTCGGCTTATGTACCTCCCAACGAACTACCAAAAAGCCTCTTGGAGCAATTAGCTCCGCCCAACCGGAAGTCCGCCTTTTTGATTTTAATAGGCAAACGATGGAAAACGATGGAAAAACAAAGGTGTCGTATTTTACCACCAGCTCCTCCTTGGTGGATAATCGAATCCACCTCAAACTTGGGCGACGCATAGATGAGACCTTCCCGATCAAACGGCGCATGGGGTTTTATTGTCCACATCGAAAGGCGCGGCCGCTGCGAAGCGCGATTCGCCATGAACAGGAAGTTGCTCCAAATCAAAGGTACATGGTCTAATCTGATCCAAACTTCTCATGCATGATAACAGTCCCGCCATAAACACATCTACATGTCAATTTTGGACATAAGTCATAGCGCCCCCTAATGGTAATAGGAAGTTTGAAATTCTTCTTTTACGTCCTGTGCCTCGCAGGTTCAATGGAGAAACCTCAAATTTGGTCAGCGTAGTTGTGAGACGTGGCTGATATTGTACTGTGAAATTTTTGACCATGTGTCAAACGCTGTTGCCATGGTGACGCCCTGTTCGCCACCAGATACGGATACATGTTTGAGGCACTTGGGATAATTTGTATGTCACAAAACTTGGCAGACATGGTCAGAGTGGCGAGTCCATATGTCCGATATGTGTCTTTTGTCCAATTGTGTCAAAATGGCTCCATAGCGCCCCCTACAACATTTCAAAGTCATGGCCCCCGCCTTTAAATTTGACGTAGATGAATGAAATTCGGTCGGCTAGTGTATCTTCCAACGACCTACAAAAAAGCCTCTTGGAGCAATTAGCTCCGCCCAACCGGAAGTCAGCCATTTTGGATTTTACCTTGGCGTAAGCAGTGAACGGAAGGTGACGCACATTGATGAACTCCTCTTAGGCGGTTATTCGGATCTGCCTCAAACTCTAGCAACGCGTAGAGGAGGCGTCCCTGATCAAAATATATCAAAAGATTTAGTCTACATCGAAAGGCGCGGCCGTGGTGAAGCGCGATTCGCCATGAACAGGAAGTTGCTTCAAATCAAAGGTACATGGTCTTATCTGATCCAAACTTCTCAGGCATGATAACAGTCCCACCCTCAACACATCTACATGTCATAATTGAACACAAGTAATAGCGCCACCTAATGGTTATAGGAAGTTTGAAATTTGACTTTTACTTCCTCTGCCTGGCATGTTCACTGGAGAAAATTCAAATTTGGTCGACTTAGTTGTGAGACAAGGCTGATATTGTACTGTGAAAGTTTTGACCGTGTGTCAACCGTGAGTCGACCTTTTTGATGTTTCAACCTGTAGTCTGTCGGTGCCACGAACCGAACCCGCCGGGAAGACGGCATTTTCAAAATGAGGACGCGGGGAAGAGAAATCGGCGCGTCCCGACCGGCCGTCGCGAGACTCGGCGGACGCGTCGAGAGCGGCTGCCGGCGCGTCCCCGACGGCGAGAGTGCGAGGGCCCGATCATCGCTGCTCGCAGCTTTAATTATTATTATTCTTGTTCAGCATCGTTCACTCATTTATACGGCACTTCCCATATACGAAAACTCTTGAAAATTGGCACACACGTCAGAAACTGCTCCCGCTACTCAGGCCCAGAGGCCCGGCACTGGGTGTGGCCCAGGGGCTCCACAGCGCCCCCTGGAAAAATCATCAGGTATAGGAAAAAAAATTTCGGCATATCCTACAAAAATGAAATTTGGGAGGCTGATACATGTTGTCGGGACTGACAAAAAACCTCTTGGCAAAATTTCCTGTGACCAACAGGAAGTCGGCCATTTTGTGTCAAAATCCATGTTTCACGTGCTATATTTTAATGAACTACTCCTACAAATTTCACATGAGCAACTTCAAATTTGTCGTGTGTCATCTAAAGACCCATGGGATGAAACGATATCAAAAGCTTGAGTGTACGTCAGAGGCCCATGCTGTGACGGCGTGGCGAATATGTGGCGAATTTCGATCCCTCGCCATGAAAATGGAAGTCGCTCGTAATCGAAGGTACATGCTCCGATCGGAACCAAACTTCTCAGGCATGATAACAATCTTGCCCTGAACAGATTGCCAGGTCAATATTGGACATAGGTCATAGCGCCACCTACTGGCAACAGGAAGTAACAAGTGTCTACACTTTTACGCCCTCTGTCTTATAGGTTAATCACATCATCGTCAAATTTGGTCAGCTAAGTTGTAAGAAGTTGCTAACGTGGTACTATGAAATTTGTGACCATATGTGAAACGCTGTTGCCATGGTGACGCTTTGTTCGCCATCAAATACGAATACATATTTGAGGCACTTATGATGCTTTGTTTCTCACGAAACTTGGCAGACATGTTTAGAGTGGCAAGACAATATGTCCGATATGTGTCTTTTGTCCAATTGTGTCAAAATGGCTCCATAGCGCCCCCTACAACACTTAAAAGTCAATTATCCCACCTTTAAATTTGACGTAGAAGAACCAAATTCGGTGGGCTCATGTACCTCCCGACGACCTACGAAAAAGCCTCTTGGAGCAATTAGCTCCGCCCAACCGGAAGTCCGCCATTTTGATTTTACCTTGGCGTAAGGGGCGAACGGAAGGCGTCGTACTTTCGCGAACTCCTCCTAGACGGTTCATCGTATCCGCCTCAAACTTGGGCAACGCGTAGAGGAGGCCTTCCAGATCAAACGATATCAAAAGATTTTATCTAAATCGAAAGGCGTGGCCGCGGTGAAGCGTGATTCGCCATGAACAGGAAGTTGCTCCAAATCAAAGGTACATGGTCTAATCTGATCCAAACTTCTCAGGCATGATAACAGTCCCGCCCTGAACACATCTTCATGTCAATATTGGACATAAGTCATAGCGCCACCTAATGGTGATAGGAAGTTTAAAATTGTACTTTTACGTCCTCTGCCTCGCAGGTTCACTGGAGCAACCTCAAATTTGGTCAGCTTAGTTGTGAGACATGGCTGATATGATACTGTGAAAATTTTGACCATATGTCAAATGCTGTTGCCATGGTGACGCCCTGTTCGCCATCAAATACGTAACATATTTGAGGCACTTATGATGCTTAGTTTCTCACGAAACTTGGCAGACATGTTCAGAGTGGCAAGTTGATATGTCCGATATGTGTCTTTTGTCCAATTGTGTCAAAATGGCTCCATAGCGCCCCCTACAACATTTCAAAGTCATGGCCCCTGCCTTTAAATTTGACGTAGATGAACGAAATTCGGTCGGCTAATGTATCTTCCCCTGACCTACAAAAAAGCCTCTTGGAGCCATTAGCTCCGCCCAACCGGAAGTCAGCCATTTTGGATTTTACCTTGGCGTAAGCAGTGAATGGAAGGCGACGCACTTTTACCACTTCCTCCTTGGCGGTTAATCGAATCCACCTCAAACTTGGGCGACGCGTAGATGAGATCTTCCCGATCAAACGGCATATAGGGTTTTATAGTCTACGACGAAAGGTGCGGGCGCAGCGGAGCGCGATTCGCCACGAAACGTGATGTGTTTTTTCACTGTGTCGGGGATGCTTCTACAGGCACGAAACACAGCACACATATTACAAACGAGGACAGGTTCGATCGGACATGAGTTTTGAGTTCGGCCGTTGCAAAGCAGCTCCGTAGCGTCCATTACAATACAAAAAAACTAAGCCACCCGCGCGTATGAAATGTCACCGGCGAACGTATCTACAGGCTGAAGTCTGTCAGTGCCACGAACCGAACCCGCCGGGAAACGGCATTTTCAAAGTGAGGACACGGGGAAGAGAAATCGGCGCGTCCCGACCGGCCGTCGCGAGACTCGGCGGACGCGTGGAGAGCGGCTGCCGGCGCGTCCCCGACGGCAAGAGTGCGAGGGCCCGATCATCGCTGCTCGCAGCTTTAATTAGGGCCCGAGCACGGAGGTGCGCGGACCTGGGGCATTGCATGCACCAGGGCCGCATGCACCGAGGTGCAAGGCCCTATTGTTTCCGTAAGGATTATTATTATTATTATTATTATTATTATTCTTGTTCAGACGCGGTCGCTCATTTTGCACCCTGTTCCCATATGCGAAAACGAAGGAAAATTGGCACACACGTTAAGAACTGCTCCCGCTACTCAGGCCCAGAGGCCCGGCACTGGGTGTGGCCCAGGGGCTCCACAGCGCCCCCTGGAAAAATCATCAGGTATAGGGAAAAAAATTTCGGTGTATCCTACATAAATGAAATTTGGGAGGCAGATACATCTTGTCAGGACTGACAAAAAACCTCTTGGCAAAATTTCCTATGACCAACAGGAAGTCGGCCATTTTGTGTCAAAATCCATATTTCACGTGCCATATTTTAATGAACTACTCCTACAAATTTCACATGAGCAACTTCAAATTTGTCGTGTGTCATCTAAAGACCCATGGGATGAAACGATATCAAAAGTTTGAGTGTACGTCAGAGCCCCCCGCTGTGACGGCGTGGCGAAAATGTGGCGAATTTCGATCCCTCGCCATGAAAACGGAAGTCGCTCGTAATCGAAGGTACATGCTCCGAACAGACCCAAACTTCTCAGGCATGATAACAATCTTGCCCTGAACAGATTGCCATGTCAATATTGGACATAGGTCATAGCGCCACCTACTGGCAACAGGAAGTATAATGTTTTTACACTTTTACGTCCTCTGTCTTATAGGTTGACCACATCAACGTCAAATTTGGTCAGCTAAGTTGTAAGAAGTTGCTGACGTGGTACTATGAAATTTGTGACCATGTGTCAAACGCTGTTGCCATGGTGACCCCTTGTTCGCCATAAAATACGAATACATATTTGAGGCACTTATGATTCTTTGTTTCTCACGAAACTTGGCAGACATGTTCAGAGTGGCAAGTCGATATGTCCGATATGTGTCTTTTGTCCAATTGTGTCAAAATGGCTCCATAGCGCCCCCTACAACACTTAAAAGTCAATTTTAACACCTTTAAATTTGACTTAGAAGAACCAAATTCGGTGGGCTCATGTACCTCCCGACGAACTACCAAAAAGCCTCTTGAAGCAATTAGCTCCGCCCAACCGGAAGTCAGCCATTTTGATTTTACCTTGGCGTAAGGGGCGAACGGAAGGCGTCGTACTTTCGCGAACTCCTCCTAGGCGGTTATTCGGATCCGCCTCAAACTTTAGAAACGCGTAGAGGAGGCCTACTGGGTCAAACGATATCAAAAGATTTTTTCCACATCGAAAGGCGTGGCCGCGGTGAAGCGTGATTCGCCATGAACAGGAAGTTGCTCCAAATCAAACGTACATGCTCTAATCTGATCCAAACTTCTCAGGCATGATAACAGTCCCGCCCTAAACACATCTACATGTCAATATTGGACATAAGTCATAGCGCCACCTAATGGTGATAGGAAGTTTGAAATTCTTCTTTTACGTCCTCTGCCTCGCAGGTTCACTGGAGCAACCTCAAATTTGGTCAGCTTAGTTGCGAGACGTGGTTGATATTGTACTGTGAAATTTTTGACCATGTGTCAAACGCTGTTGCCATGGTGACGCCCTGTTCGCCATCAAATACGGATACATGTTTGAGGCACTTGAGTTGATTTGTGTCTCACGAAACTTGGCAGGCATGTTCAGAGTGGCAAGTCAATATGTCCAATATGTGTCTTTTGTCCAATTGTGTAAAAATGGCTCCATAGCGCCCCCTACAACATTTCAAAGTCACGGCCCCCGCCTTTAAATTTGACGTAGATGAACGAAATTCGGTCGGCTAGTGTATCATCCACCGACCTACAAAAAAGCCTCTTGGAGCCATTAGCTCCGCCCAACCGGAAGTCAGCCATTTTGGATTTTATATGTCTAAACATGGAAAATCAAAGGTGTCGTACTTTTACCACCTCCTCCTTGGCCGTTAAACGAAACCACCTCAAACTTGGGCGAAGCGTAGATGAGACCTTCCCGATCAAACTGCCCATAGGGTTTTATAGTCTACGACAAAAGGTGCGGGCACAGCGGAGCGCGATTCGCCACGAAACGTGAGGTGTTCTTTCACTGTGTCGGGGATGCTTCTACAGGCAGGAAACACAGCACACGCATTACAAACACGGACAGGTTCGATCGGACATGAATTTTGAGTTCGGCCGTTGCAAAGCAGCTCCTTAGCGCTCCTTACAATATAAAAAAACCAAGCCACCCGAGCGTATGAAATGTCACCAGCGAACGTATCTACAGGCCGAAGTCTGTCGGTGCCACGAACCGAACCCGCCGGGAAACGGCATTTTCAAAGTGAGGACACGGGGAAGAGAAATCGGCGCGTCCCGAGACTCGGCGGACGCGTGGAGAGCGGCTGCCGGCGCGTCCCCGACGGCGAGAGTGCGAGGGCCCGATCATCGCTGCTTGCAGCTTTAATTATTATTATTATTATTCTTGTTCAGACGCGGTCGCTCATTTTGCACCCTGTTCCCATATGCGAAAACGGACGAAAATTGGCACACACGTTAAGAACTGCTCCCGCTACTCAGGCCCAGAGGCCCGGCACTGGGTGTGGCCCAGGGGCTCCACAGCGCCCCCTGGAAAAATCATCAGGTATAGGGAAAAAAATTTCGGTGTATCCTACATAAATGAAATTTGGGGGGCAGATACATCTTGTCGGGACTGACAAAAAACCTCTTGGCAAAATTTCCTATGACCAACAGGAAGTCGGCCATTTTGTGTCAAAATCCATATTTCACGTGCCATAATTTCATGAACTACTCCTACAAATTTCACATGAGCAACTTCAAATTTGTCGTGTGTCATCTAAAGACCCATGGGATGAAACGATATCAAAAGTTTGAGTGTACGTCAGAGCCCCCCGCTGTGACGGCGTGGCGAAAATGTGGCGAATTTCGATCCCTCGCCATGAAAACGGAAGTCGCTCGTAATCGAAGGTACATGCTCCGATCGGACCCAAACTTCTCAGGCATGATAACAATCTTGCCCTGAACAGTTTACCATGTCAATATTGGACATAGGTCATAGCGCCACCTACTGGCAACAGGAAGTATAATGTTTTTACACTTTTACGTCCTCTGTCTTATAGGTTGACCACATCAACGTCAAATTTGGTCAGCTAAGTTGTAAGAAGTTGCTGACGTGGTACTATGAAATTTGTGACCATGTGTCAAACGCTGTCGCCATGGTGACGCCTTGTTCGCCATAAAATACGAATACATATTTGAGGCACTTATGATGCTTTGTGTCTCACGAAACTTGGCAGACATGTTCAGAGTGGTAAGTGGATATGTCCGATATGTGTCTTTTGTCCAATTGTGTCAAAATGGCTCCATAGCGCCCCCTACAACACTTAAAAGTCAATTATCCCACCTTTAAATTTGACGTAGAAGAACCAAATTCGGTGGGCTCATGTACCTCCCGACGAACTACCAAAAAGCCTCTTGGAGCAATTAGCTCCGCCCAACCGGAAGTCAGCCATTTTGATTTTACCTTGGCGTGGGCGGCGAACGGAAGGCGTCGTACTTTCGCGAACTCCTCCTAGGCGATTCATCGTATCTGTCTCAAACTTGGGTAACGCGTAGAGGAGGCCTTCCGGATCAAACGATATCAAAAGATTTAGTCCACATCGAAAGGCGTGGCCGCGGTGAAGCGTGATTCGCCACGAACAGGAAGTTGCTCCAAATCAAAGGTACATGGTCTAATCTAATCCAAACTTCTCAGGCATGATAACAGTCCCGCCATAAACACATCTACATGTCAATTTTGGACATAAGTCATAGCGCCACCTAATGGTAATAGGAAGTTTGAAATTCTTCTTTTACATCCTGTGCCTCGCAGGTTCAATGGAGAAACCTCTAATTTGGTCAGCGTAGTTGTGAGACGTGGCTGATATTGTACTGTGAAATTTTTGACCATGTGTCAAACGCTGTTGCCATGGTGACGCCCTGTTCGCCATCAAATACCGATACATGTTTGAGGCACTTATGATGCTTGGTTTCTCACGAAACATGGCAGACATGTTCAGAGTGGCAAGACAATATGTCCAATATGTGTCTTTTGTCCAATTGTGTCAAAATGGCTCCATAGCGCCCCCTACAATATTTCAAAGTCAATTCTAACGCCTTTAAATTTGACTTAGAAGAACCAAATTCGGTCGGCTTATGTACCTCCCAACGAACTACCAAAAAGCCTCTTGGAGCAATTAGCTCCGCCCAACCGGAAGTCCGCCTTTTTGATTTTAATAGGCAAACGATGGAAAACGATGGAAAAACAAAGGTGTCGTGTTTTACCACCAGCTCCTCCTTGGTGGATAATCGAATCCACCTCAAACTTGGGCGACGCATAGATGAGACCTTCCCGATCAAACGGCGCATGGGGTTTTATTGTCCACATCGAAAGGCGCGGCCGCTGCGAAGCGCGATTCGCCATGAACAGGAAGTTGCTCCAAATCAAAGGTACATCGTCTAATCTGATCCAAACTTCTCAGGCATGATAACAGTCCCACCCTCAACACATCTACATGTCAATATTGGACATAAGTCATAGCGCCACCTAATGGTGATAAGAAGTTTAAAATTGTACTTTTACGTCCTCTGCCTCGCAGGTTCACTGGAGCAATCTCAAATTTGGTCAGCGTAGTTGTGAGACGTGGCTGATATTGTACTGTGAAATTTTTGACCATGTGTCAAACGCTGTTGCCATGGTGACGCCCTGTTCGCCATCAAATACGGATACATGTTTGAGGCACATGAGTTTATTTGTGTCTCACGAAACTTGGCAGGCATGTTCAGAGTGGCAAGTCAATATGTCCAATATGTGTCTTTTGTCCAATTGTGTAAAAATGGCTCCATAGCGCCCCCTACAACATTTCAAAGTCACGGCCCCCGCCTTTAAATTTGACGTAGATGAACGAAATTCGGTCGGCTAATGTATCATCCACCGACCTACAAAAAAGCCTCTTGGAGCCATTAGCTCCGCCCAACCGGAAGTCAGCCATTTTGGATTTTACCTTGGCGTAAGCAGTGAATGGAAGGCGACGCACTTTTACCACTTCCTCCTTGGCGGTTAATCGAATCCACCTCAAACTAGGGCGACGCGTAGATGAGATCTTCCCGATCAAACGGCATATAGGGTTTTATAGTCTACGACGAAAGGTGCGGGCGCAGCGGAGCGCGATTCGCCACGAAACGTGAGGTGTTTTTTCACTGTGTCGGGGATGCTTCTACAGGCACGAAACACAGCACACATATTACAAACGAGGACAGGTTCGATCGGACATGAGTTTTGAGTTCGGCCGTTGCAAAGCAGCTCCATAGCGCTCCTTACAATACAAAAAAACCAAGCCACCCGCGCGTATGAAATATCACCGGCGAACGTATCTACAGGCTGAAGTCTGTCGGTGCCACGAACTGAACCCGCCGGGAAACGGCATTTTCAAAGTGAGGACACGGGGAAGAGAAATCGGCGCGTCCCGACCGGCCGTCGCGAGACTCGGCGGACGCGTGGAGAGCGGCTGCCGGCGCGTCCCCGACGGCGAGAGTGCGAGGGCCCGATCATCGCTGCTCGCAGCTTTAATTAGGGCCCGAGCACGGAGGTGCGCGGACCTGGGGCATTGCATGCACCAGGGCCGCATGCACTGAAGTGCAAGGCCCTATTGTTTCCGCAAGGATTATTATTATTAGGGCCCGAGCACCGAGGTGCGCGGACCTGGGGCATTGCATGCACCAGGGCCGCATGCACCGAGGTGCAAGGCCCTATTGTTTCCGTAAGGATTATTATTATTATTCTTATTCAGCATCGTTCACTCATTTTACACCCTGTTCCCATATGCGAAAACGGATGAAAATTGGCACACACGTCAGAAACTGCTCCCGCTACTCAGGCCTAGAGGCCCGGCACTGGGTGTGGCCCAGGGGCTCCACAGCGCCCCCTGGAAAAATCAGCAGGTATAGGAAAAAATTTTTTGGAGTATCCTACATAAATGAAATTTGGGTGGCAGATACATCTTGTCGGACCTGACAAAAAACCTCTTGGCAAAATTTCCTATGACCAACAGGAAGTCGGCCATTTTGTGTCAAAATCCATATTTCACGTGCCATATTTTAATGAACTACTACTACAAATTTCACATGAGCTACTTCAAATTTGTCGTGTGTCATCTAAAGACCCATGGGATGAAACGATATCAAAAGCTTGAGTGTACGTCAGAGGCCCATGCTGTGACGGCGTGGCGAAAATGTGGCGAATTTCGATCCCTCGCCATGAAAATGGAAGTCGCTCGTAATCGAAGGTACATGCTCCGATCGGACCCAAACTTCTCAGGCATGATAACAGTCTCGCCCTGAACAGATTACCATGTCAATATTGGACATAGGTCATAGCGCCACCTACTGGCAACAGGAAGTAACATGTGTCTACACTTTTACGCCCTCTGTCTTATAGGTTGACCACATCATCGTCAAATTTGGTCAGCTAAGTTGTAAGAAGTTGCTAACGTGGTACTATGAAATTTGTGACCATATGTCAAACGCTGTCGCCATGGTGACGCCTTGTTCGCCATAAAATACGAATACATATTTGAGGCACTTATGATGCTTTGTGTCTCACGAAACTTGGCAGACATGTTCAGAGTGGCAAGACAATATGTCCGATATGTGTCTTTTGTCCAATTGTGTCAAAATGGCTCCATAGCGCCCCCTACAAAACTTAAAAGTCAATTATCCCACCTTTAAATTTGACGTAGAAGAACCAAATTCGGTGGGCTCATGTACCTCCCGACGACCTACGAAAAAGCCTCTTGGAGCAATTAGCTCCGCCACACCGGAAGTCCGCCATTTTGATTTTACCTTGGCGTAAGGGGCGAACGGAAGGCCTCGTACTTTCGCGAACTCCTCCTAGGCGGTTCATGGGATCCGCCTCAAACTTGGGCAACGCGTAGAGGAGGCCTTCCAGATCAAACGATATCAAAAGATTTTGTCTACATCGAAAGGCGTGGCCGCGGTGAAGCGTGATTCGCCATGAACAGGAAGTTGCTCCAAATCAAAGGTACATGGTCTAATCTGATCCAAACTTCTCAGGCATGATAACAGTCCCGCCCTGAAAACATCTTCATGTCAATATTGGACATAAGTCATAGCGCCACCTAATGGCGATAGGAAGTTTGAAATTCTTCTTTTATGTCCTCTGCCTCGCAGGTTCACTGGAGCAACCTCAAATTTGGTCAGCTTAGTTGTGAGACATGGCTGATATGATACTTTGAAAATTTTGACCATGTGTCAAACGCTGTTGCCATGGTGACGCCCTGTTCGCCATCAAATACCGATACATGTTTGAGGCACTTATGATGCTTTGTTTCTCACGAAACATGGCAGACATGTTCAGAGTGGCAAGTCGATATGTCCGATATGTGTCTTTTGTCCAATTGTGTCAAAATGGCTCCATAGCGCCCCCTACAACATTTAAAATTCAATTATCCCACCTTTAAATTTGACGTAGAAGAACTAAATTCGGTCGGCTCATGTACCTCTCGACGACCTACCAAAAAGCCTCTTGGAGCAATTAGCTCCGCCCAACCGGAAGTCAGCCATTTCGGATTTTACCTTGGTGTAAGCAGTGAACGGAAGGTGACGTACTTTGACGAACTCCTCCTAGGCGGTTATTCGGATCCGCCTCAAACTTTAGCAACGCGTAGAGGAGGCATCCCTGATCAAACGATATCAAAAGATTTACTCCACATCGAAAGGCGTGGCCGCGGTGAGGCGTGATTCACCATGAACAGGAAGTTGCTCCAAATCAAAGCTACATGGTCTAATCTGATCCAAACTTCTCAGGCGTGATAACAGTCCCACCCTAAACACATCTACATGTCAATATTGGACATAAGTCATAGCGCCACCTAATGGTGATAGGAAGTTTGAAATTCTTCTTTTACGTCCTCTGCCTCGCAGGTTCACTGGAGAAACCTCAAATTTGGTCAGCTTAGTTGTGAGACATGGCTGATATTGTACTGTGAAATTTTTGACCATATGTCAAACGCTGTTGCCATGGTGACGCCCTGTTCGCCATCAAATACGTTACATATTTGAGGCACTTATGATGCTTTGTTTCTCATGAAACTTGGCAGACATGTTCAGAGTGGCAAGACAATATGTCTGATATGTGTCTTTTGTCCAATTGTGTCAAAATGGCTCCATAGCGCCCCCTACAACATTTCAAAGTCAATTCTAACGCCTTTAAATTTGACTTAGAAGAACCAAATTCGGTCGGCTCATGTACCTCCCGACGACCTACCAAAAAGCCTCTTGGAGCAATTAGCTCCGCCCAACCGGAAGTCAGCCATTTTGGATTTTACCTTGGGGTAAGCAGTGAACGAAAGGCGACGCACTTTGACGAACTCCTCCTACGGGACACGGGTAAGGGAATTTTCCACTTCGTGGCTGAGAATGAATGGGCATTTTCCTGCCATTGGTCAAAGGTCATCACAATGGACTTGCGTCCCTGTTAGGGTGTCATATGGCTGTGACTAAGATCACGAATTGGACGCAAAGTGTGCCGAAGCCACTGCGCCTGTCGGTGGCGCTATCACTCCTTTCTGGGCTGGGGGGGGGGGCCCCGGGTATTGCCGTTGGACACAGGGGCCCCTACCACTTCCCTAACTCGTACACCTGTCCAACTGATGGACCTTTTTGTCCACTTCATTCACTTTGTAAATTTTTGGGTGTCCGCTTCGTGGTACATTTGTCGACATCGCAGAACTTGTCATGGTAGTACAGTACGGTACAGTAAATATGTCCAATCGGAGGAATATTTGTCCACTCTGGGTAAATGGCCCCCTTTTGCCCAAAACTCGCTTGCCGACTCTGGGGCGGGGTACCAGGGGCCCCCGGGGCCCCCGGGGGCCAAAAGTCCAATTAGCCCAGAAGTCACTTGCCGACATCGGGGGGGAGAGGCCTGAGGGGGGCCCGGGAGTACCAGGGGCCCCCGGGGGCCAAAAGTCCAATTAGCCCAGAACTCACTTGCCGACATCGGGGGGAGAGGCCTGAGGGGGGCCCGGGAGTACCAGGGGCCCCCGGGGGCCAAAAGTCCAATTAGCCCAGAACTCACTTGCCGACATCGGGGGGAGAGGCCTGAGGGGGGCCCGGGAGTACCAGGGGCCCCCGGGGGCCAAAAGTCCAATTAGCCCAGAACTCACTTGCCGACACCGGGGGCTTGGGCACAAGGGGCCTCCGGGGGCCCCCGGGGGCCAAGAGTCCAATCGGCCCAAAACTCACTTGCCGACTTTGGGAGGAGGGCCCGAGGGGTGCCGGGGGGTACCCCAGGGGTACCAGGGGCCCCCAGGGGGTACCTGGGGGCCCCCGGGGTAGGTTGCACTTCCACCGAGTGGACATGTTCCCCCCACTGAGGAGGACTGTGCTGGCCGGGTGGAAAAGACCACCTTGCCTTTGTCCAGTTGGAATACCCTGACCTCAGCTCTAAGGTATTTTGAAGTGTACGTACACTTCGCCGCCTATTTTTAGGACCCCCGGGGAGCCGGGCAAGGGGGGGTTGGGGACGTCCACTCCGCGACATGGGCCGCTTCTTGCCACTGGACGGTTTCCGGAGCCCGCTTCCCTAGGGTGGGGAAGAGAAATCGTCGCGTCCCGACCGGCCGTCGCGAGACCCGGCGGACGCGTGGAGAGCGGCTGCCGGCGCGTCCCCGACGGCAAGAGTGCGAGGGCCCGATCATCGCTGCTCGCAGCTTTAATTATTATTATTATTATTAGGGCCCGAGCACGAGGTGCGCGGACCTGGGGCATTGCATGCACCAGGGCCGCATGCACCGAGGTGCAAGGCCCTATTGTTTCCGTAAGGATTATTATTAGGGCCCGAGCACGGAGGTGCGCGGACCTGGGGCATTGCATGCACCAGGGCCGCATGCACTGAAGTGCAAGGCCCTATTGTTTCCGCAAGGATTATTATTATTATTATTAGGGCCCGAGCACGAGGTGCGCGGACCTGGGGCATTGCATGCACCAGGGCCGCATGCACCGAGGTGCAAGGCCCTATTGTTTCCGTAAGGATTATTATTATTATTCTTATTCAGCATCGTTCACTCATTTTACACCCTGTTCCCATATGCGAAAACGGATGAAAATTGGCACACACGTCAGAAACTGCTCCCGCTACTCAGGCCTAGAGGCCCGGCACTGGGTGTGGCCCAGGGGCTTCACAGCGCCCCCTGGAAAAATCAGCAGGTATAGGAAAAAAAATTTTGGAGTATCCTACATAAATGAAATTTGGGAGGCAGATACATCTTGTCGGACCTGACAAAAAACCTCTTGGCAAAATTTCCTATGACCAACAGGAAGTCGGCCATTTTGTGTCAAAATCCATATTTCACGTGCCATATTTTAATGAACTACTACTACAAATTTCACATGAGCTACTTCAAATTTGTCGTGTGTCATCTAAAGACCCATGGGATGAAACGATATCAAAAGCTTGAGTGTACGTCAGAGGCCCATGCTGTGACGGCGTGGCGAAAATGTGGCGAATTTCGATCCCTCGCCATGAAAATGGAAGTCGCTCGTAATCGAAGGTACATGCTCCGATCGGACCCAAACTTCTCAGGCATGATAACAGTCTCGCCCTGAACAGATTACCATGTCAATATTGGACATAGGTCATAGCGCCACCTACTGGCAACAGGAAGTAACATGTGTCTACACTTTTACGCCCTCTGTCTTATAGGTTGACCACATCATCGTCAAATTTGGTCAGCTAAGTTGTAAGAAGTTGCTAACGTGGTACTATGAAATTTGTGACCATATGTCAAACGCTGTCGCCATGGTGACGCCTTGTTCGCCATAAAATACGAATACATATTTGAGGCACTTATGATGCTTTGTGTCTCACGAAACTTGGCAGACATGTTCAGAGTGGCAAGACAATATGTCCGATATGTGTCTTTTGTCCAATTGTGTCAAAATGGCTCCATAGCGCCCCCTACAAAACTTAAAAGTCAATTATCCCACCTTTAAATTTGACGTAGAAGAACCAAATTCGGTGGGCTCATGTACCTCCCGACGACCTACGAAAAAGCCTCTTGGAGCAATTAGCTCCGCCCAACCGGAAGTCCGCCATTTTGATTTTACCTTGGCGTAAGGGGCGAACGGAAGGCCTCGTACTTTCGCGAACTCCTCCTAGGCGGTTCATGGGATCCGCCTCAAACTTGGGTAACGCGTAGAGGAGGCCTTCCGGATCAAACGATATCAAAAGATTTTGTCTAAATCGAAAGGCGTGGCCGCGGTGAAGCGTGATTCGCCATGAACAGGAAGTTGCTCCAAATCAAAGGTACATGGTCTAATCTGATCCAAACTTCTCAGGCATGATAACAGTCCCGCCCTGAAAACATCTTCATGTCAATATTGGACATAAGTCATAGCGCCACCTAATGGTGATAGGAAGTTTGAAATTCTTCTTTTATGTCCTGAACGGAAGGTGACGTACTTTGACGAACTCCTCCTAGGCGGTTATTTGGATCCGCCTCAAACTTGGGCAACGCGTAGAGGAGGCCTTCCGGATCAAACGATATCAAAAGATTTACTCCACATCGAAAGGCGTGGCCGCGGTGAGGCGTGATTCACCATGAACAGGAAGTTGCTCCAAATCAAAGCTACATGGTCTAATCTGATCCAAACTTCTCAGGCGTGATAACAGTCCCACCCTAAACACATATACATGTCAATATTGGACATAAGTCATAGCGCCACCTAATGGTGATAGGAAGTTTGAAATTCTTCTTTTACGTCCTCTGCCTCGCAGGTTCACTGGAGAAACCTCAAATTTGGTCAGCTTAGTTGTGAGACATGGCTGATATTGTACTGTGAAATTTTTGACCATATGTCAAACGCTGTTGCCATGGTGACGCCCTGTTCGCCATCAAATACGTTACATATTTGAGGCACTTATGATGCTTTGTTTCTCATGAAACTTGGCAGACATGTTCAGAGTGGCAAGACAATATGTCTGATATGTGTCTTTTGTCCAATTGTGTCAAAATGGCTCCATAGCGCCCCCTACAACATTTCAAAGTCAATTCTAACGCCTTTAAATTTGACTTAGAAGAACCAAATTCGGTCGGCTCATGTACCTGACGACCTACCAAAAAGCCTCTTGGAGCAATTAGCTCCGCCCAACCGGAAGTCAGCCATTTTGGATTTTACCTTGGGGTAAGCAGTGAACGGAAGGCGACGCACTTTGACGAACTCCTCCTACGGGACACGGGTAAGGGAATTTTCCACTTCGTGGCTGAGAATGAATGGGCATTTTCCTGCCATTGGTCAAAGGTCGTCACAATGGACTTGCGTCCCTGTTAGGGTGTCATATGGCTGTGACTAAGATCACGAATTGGACGCAAAGTGTGCCGAAGCCACTGCGCCTGTCGGTGGCGCTATCACTCCTTTCTGGGCTGGGGGGGGGGGCCCCGGGTATTGCCGTTGGACACAGGGGCCCCTACCACTTCCCTAACTCGTACACCTGTCCAACTGATGGACCTTTTTGTCCACTTCATTCACTTTGTAAATTTTTGGGTGTCCGCTTCGTGGTACATTTGTCGACATCGCAGAACTTGTCATGGTAGTACAGTACGGTACAGTAAATATGTCCAATCGGAGGAATATTTGTCCACTCTGGGTAAATGGCCCCCTTTTGCCCAAAACTCGCTTGCCGACTCTGGGGCGGGGTACCAGGGGCCCCCGGGGCCCTCGGGGGCCAAAAGTCCAATTAGCCCAGAACTCACTTGCCGACATCGGGGGGGAGAGGCCTGAGGGGGGCCCGGGAGTACCAGGGGCCCCCGGGGGCCAAAAGTCCAATTAGCCCAGAACTCACTTGCCGACATCGGGGGGAGAGGCCTGAGGGGGGCCCGGTAGTACCAGGGGCCCCCGGGGGCCAAAAGTCCAATTAGCCCAGAACTCACTTGCCGACATCGGGGGGAGAGGCCTGAGGGGGGCCCGGGAGTACCAGGGGCCCCCGGGGGCCAAAAGTCCAATTAGCCCAGAACTCACTTGCCGACACCGGGGGCCTTGGCACAAGGGGCCCCCGGGGGCCCCCGGGGGCCAAGAGTCCAATCGGCCCAAAACTCACTTGCCGACTTTGGGAGGAGGGCCCGAGGGGTGCCGGGGGGTACCCCAGGGGTACCAGGGGCCCCGGGGGCCCCTGGGGTAGGTTGCACTTCCACCGAGTGGACATGTTCCCCCCACTGAGGAGGACTGTGTTGGCCGGGTGGAAAAGACCACCTTGCATTTGTCCAGTTGGAATACCCTGACCTCAGCTCTAAGGTATTTTGAAGTGTACGTACACTTCGCCGCCTATTTTTAGGACCCCCGGGGAGCCGGGCAAGGGGGGGTTGGGGACGTCCACTCCGCGACATGGGCCGCTTCTTGCCACTGGACGGTTTCCGGAGCCCGCTTCCCTAGGGTGGGGAAGAGAAATCGGCGCGTCCCGACCGGCCGTCGCGAGACTCGGCGGACGCGTGGAGAGCGGCTGCCGGCGCGTCCCCGACGGCGAGAGTGCGAGGGCCCGATCATCGCTGCTCGCAGCTTTAATTATTATTATTATTCTTATTTTTCAGCATCGTTCGCTCACTTTTCAGGCACTTCCCATATGCGAAAACGAAGGAAATTTGGCACACACGTCAGAAATTGCTCCCGCTACTCAGACCCAGAGGCCTGGCACTGGGTGTGGCCATGGGGCTCCATAGCGCCCCCTTATGTAAGGGAGTCTTTTCGGGTGCAAATAGTGACAGCTCTGAATCGAAGGTGCTTGGTCTGATCTGTACGAAACTTTTTGGGTATGATAAGACGACCGCCCTCAACACATCTCCATCTTAATATTGGCCATAAGTCATAGCGCCACCTACTGGCAATTTAACGTGACAAATCCTACTTTTATTTCCTCTGCCTCGCAGATTCACCCGATCAACCTCAAACTTGCTCAGTACACTTATACATATTTGACAATGTCATATAAAAAAATCGGTGACGTTTCGTCGGAAGCCGTCCGCGCGGCTATTGAAAAACTACGAGCTAACGGCTAACAAAATTGGAATCATCATAACTCAACCATATTTGGACAAATCTTTACCAGATTCCTCATGAATGATAACTGTCCCACCCTGAACAGATTCCCATGTCAATATTGGACATAAGTCATAGCGCCACCTACTGGTAACAGGAAGTATGAAATTCTTCTTTTACATCCTGTGCCTTTCAGGATCATTGGATCCACTTCATATTTGGTCAGCTTAGTTGTGACACATGGCTGATGTTATACTGTGAAAATTTTTGAAACGACTCAAACGCTGTTACCATGGTGACGCGTTGTTCGCCATAAAATCCGTTACATATTTGAGGCACTTATGATGCTTTGTTTCTCACGAAACTTGGCAGACATGTTCAGAGTGGCAAGGCGATATGTCCGATATGTGTCTTTTGTCCAATTGTGTCAAAATGGCTCCATAGCGCCCCCTACAACATTTAAAAGTCAATTTTAACACCTTTAAATTTGACGTAGAAGAACCAAATTCGGTGGGCTCATGTACCTCCCGACGACCTACCAAAAAGCCTCTTGGAGCAATTAGCTCCGCCCAACCGGAAGTCAGCCATTTTGGATTTTACCTTGGCGTAGGTGGCGAACGGAAGGTGACGTACTTTGACGAACTCCTCCTAGGCGGTTATTCGGATCCGCCTCAAACTTTAGCAACGCGTAGAGGAGGCCTTCCGGATCAAACGATATCAAAAGATTTTGTCTAAATCGAAAGGCGTGGCCGCGGTGAAGCGTGATTCGCCATGAACAGGATGTTGCTCCAAATCAAAGGTACATCGTCTAATCTGATCCAAACTTCTCAGGCATGATAACAGTCCCACCCTCAACACATCTACATGTCAATATTGGACATAAGTCATAGCGCCACCTAATGGTGATAGGAAGTTTGAAATTCTTCTTTTAGGTCCTCTGCCTGGCAGGTTCAATGGAGAAACCTCAAATTTGGTCAGCGTAGTTGTGAGACGTGGCTGATATTGTACTGTGAAATTTTTGACCATGTGTCAAACGCTGTTGCCATGGTGACGCCCTGTTCGCCATCAAATACCGATACATGTTTGAGGCACTTATGATGCTTTGTTTCTCACGAAACATGGCAGACATGTTCAGAGTGGCAAGTCGATATGTCCGATATGTGTCTTTTGTCCAATTGTGTCAAAATGGCTCCATAGCGCCCCCTACAACATTTAAAATTCAATTGTCCCACCTTTAAATTTGACGTAGAAGAACTAAATTCGGTCGGCTCATGTACCTCTCGACGACCTACCAAAAAGCCTCTTGGAGCAATTAGCTCCGCCCAACCGGAAGTCAGCCATTTCGGATTTTACCTTGGTGTAAGCAGTGGACGGAAGGTGACGTACTTTGACGAACTCCTCCTAGGCGGTTGTTCGGATCCGCCTCAAACTTTAGCAACGCGTAGAGGAGGCCTTCCGCATCAAACGATATCAAAAGATTTACTCCACATCGAAAGGCGTGGCCGCGGTGAGGCGTGATTCACCATGAACAGGAAGTTGCTCAAAATCAAAGCTACATGGTCTAATCTGATCCAAACTTCTCAGGCGTGATAACAGTCCCACCCTAAACACATCTATATGTCAATATTGGACATAAGTCATAGCGCCACCTAATGGTGATAGGAAGTTTGAAATTCTTCTTTTACGTCCTCTGCCTCGCAGGTTCACTGGAGAAACCTCAAATTTGGTCAGCTTAGTTGTGAGACATGGCTGATATTGTACTGTGAAATTTTTGACCATATGTCAAACGCTGTTGCCATGGTGACGCCCTGTTCGCCATCAAATACGTTACATATTTGAGGCACTTATGATGCTTTGTTTCTCATGAAACTTGGCAGACATGTTCAGAGTGGCAAGACAATATGTCTGATATGTGTCTTTTGTCCAATTGTGTCAAAATGGCTCCATAGCGCCCCCTACAACATTTCAAAGTCAATTCTAACGCCTTTAAATTTGACTTAGAAGAACCAAATTCGGTCGGCTCATGTACCTCCCGACGACCTACCAAAAAGCCTCTTGGAGCAATTAGCTCCGCCCAACCGGAAGTCAGCCATTTTGGATTTTACCTTGGGGTAAGCAGTGAACGAAAGGCGACGCACTTTGACGAACTCCTCCTACGGGACACGGGTAAGGGAATTTTCCACTTCGTGGCTGAGAATGAATGGGCATTTTCCTGCCATTGGTCAAAGGTCATCACAATGGACTTGCGTCCCTGTTAGGGTGTCATATGGCTGTGACTAAGATCACGAATTGGACGCAAAGTGTGCTGAAGCCACTGCGCCTGTCGGTGGCGCTATCACTCCTTTCTGGGCTGGGGGGGGGGGCCCCGGGTATTGCCGTTGGACACAGGGGCCCCTACCACTTCCCTAACTCGTACACCTGTCCAACTGATGGACCTTTTTGTCCACTTCATTCACTTTGTAAATTTTTGGGTATCCGCTTCGTGGTACATTTGTCGACATTGCAGAACTTGTCATGGTAGTACAGTACGGTACAGTAAATATGTCCAATCGGAGGAATATTTGTCCACTCTGGGTAAATGGCCCCCTTTTGCCCAAAACTCGCTTGCCGACTCTGGGGCGGGGTACCAGGGCCCCCGGGGCCCCCGGGGGCCAAAAGTCCAATTAGCCCAGAACTCACTTGCCGACATCGGGGGGGAGAGGCCTGAGGGGGGCCCGGGAGTACCAGGGGCCCCCGGGGGCCAAAAGTCCAATTAGCCCAGAACTCACTTGCCGACATCGGGGGGAGAGGCCTGAGGGGGGCCCGGGAGTACCAGGGGCCCCCGGGGGCCAAAAGTCCAATTAGCCCAGGACTCACTTGCCGACATCGGGGGGAGAGGCCTGAGGGGGGCCCGGGAGTACCAGGGGCCCCCGGGGGCCAAAAGTCCAATTATCCCAGAACTCACTTGCCGACACCGGGGGCTTTGGCACAAGGGGCCCCCGGGGGCCCCCGGGGTAGGTTGCACTTCCACCGAGTGGACATGTTCCCCCCACTGAGGAGGACTGTGCTGGCCGGGTGGAAGAGACCACCTTGCCTTTGTCCAGTTGGAATACCCTGACCTCAGCTCTAAGGTATTTTGAAGTGTACGTACACTTCGCCGCCTATTTTTAGGACCCCCGGGGAGCCGGGCAAGGGGGGGTTGGGGACGTCCACTCCGCGACATGGGCCGCTTCTTGCCACTGGACGGTTTCCGGAGCCCACTTCCCTAGGGTGGGGAAGAGAAATCGTCGCGTCCCGACCGGCCGTCGCGAGACCCGGCGGACGCGTGGAGAGCGGCTGCCGGCGCGTCCCCGACGGCGAGAGTGCGAGGGCCCGATCATCGCTGCTCGCAGCTTTAATTAGGGCCCGAGCACGAGGTGCGCGGACCTGGGGCATTGCATGCACCAGGGCCGCATGCACCGAGGTGCAAGGCCCTATTGTTTCCGTAAGGATTATTATTATTATTATTATTCTTATTTTTCAGCATCGTTCGCTCAGTTTTCAGACTGTTCCCATACACGAAAACGAAGGAAAATTGGCACACACGTCAGAAATTCTTCCCGCTACTCAGACCCAGAGGCCTGGCACTGGGTGTGGCCATGGGGCTCCATAGCGCCCCCTTATGTAAGGGAGTCTTTTCGGGGGCATATAGTGACAGCTCTGAATCGAAGGTGCTTGGTCTGATCTGAACGAAACTTTTTAGGTATGATAAGACGACCGCCCTTAACACATCTCCATCTTAATATTGGCCATAAGTCATAGCGCCACCTACTGGCAATTTCACGTGACAAATCCTACTTTTATTTCCCCTGCCTCGCAGATTCGCCCGATCAACCTCAAACTTGCTCAGTACACTTATACATATTGGACAATGTCATATAAAAAAATCGGTGATGTTTCATCGGAAGCCGTCCGCGCGGCTATTGAAAAACTACGAGCTAACGGCTAACAAAATTGGAATCATCATAACTCAACCATATTTGGACAAATCTTTACCAGATTCCTCCTGAATGATAACTGTCCCACCCTGAACAGATTGCCATGTCAATATTGGACATAAGTCATAGCGCCACCTACTGGTAACATGAAGTATGAAATTCTTCTTTTACATCCTGTGCCTTTCAGGATCATTGGATCCACTTCATATTTGGTCAGCTTAGTTGTGACACATGGCTGATGTTATACTGTGAAAATTTTTGAAACGACTCAAACGCTGTTGCCATGGTGACGCGTTGTTCGCCATAAAATCCGTTACATATTTGAGGCACTTATGATGCTTTGTTTGTCACGAAACTTGGCAGACATGTTCAGAGTGGCAAGGCGATATGTCCGATATGTGTCTTTTGTCCAATTGTGTCAAAATGGCTCCATAGCGCCCCCTAGAACACTTAAAAGTCAATTTTAACACCTTTAAATTTGACGTAGAAGAACCGAATTCGGTCGGCTCATGTACCTTCCGACGACCTACCAAAAAGCCTCTTGGAGCCATTAGCTCCGCCCAACCGGAAGTCAGCCATTTTGGATTTTACCTTGCCGTAGGTGGCAAACGGAAGGCGACGTACTTTGACGAACTCCTCCTAGGCGGTTATTCGGATCCGCCTCAAACTTTAGCAACGCTTAGAGGAGGCCTTCCGGATCAAACGATATCAAAAGATTTTCTCCACATCGAAAGGCGTGGCCGCGGTGAAGCGTGATTCGCCATGAACAGGAAGTTGCTCCAAATCAAACGTACATGCTCTAATCTGATCCAAACTTCTCAGGCATGATAACAGTCCCGCCCTAAACACATCTACATGTGAATATTGGACATAAGTCATAGCGCCACCTAATGGTGATAGGAAGTTTGAAATTCTTCTTTTACGTCCTCTGCCTCGCAGGTTCACTGGAGCAACCTCAAATTTGGTCAGCTTAGTTGCGAGACGTGGTTGATATTGTACTGTGAAATTTTTGACCATGTGTCAAACGCTGTTGCCATGGTGACGCCCTGTTCGCCATCAAATACGGATACATGTTTGAGGCACTTGAGTTGATTTGTGTCTCACGAAACTTGGCAGGCATGTTCAGAGTGGCAAGTCAATATGTCCAATATGTGTCTTTTGTCCAATTGTGTAAAAATGGCTCCATAGCGCCCCCTACAACATTTCAAAGTCACGGCCCCCGCCTTTAAATTTGACGTAGATGAACGAAATTCGGTCGGCTAGTGTATCATCCACCGACCTACAAAAAAGCCTCTTGGAGCCATTAGCTCCGCCCAACCGGAAGTCAGCCATTTTGGATTTTATATGTCTAAACATGGAAAATCAAAGGTGTCGTACTTTTACCACCTCCTCCTTGGCCGTTAAACGAAACCACCTCAAACTTGGGCGACGCGTAGATGAGACCTTCCCGATCAAACTGCCCATAGGGTTTTATAGTCTACGACAAAAGGTGCGGGCACAGCGGAGCGCGATTCGCCACGAAACGTGAGGTGTTCTTTCACTGTGTCGGGGATGCTTCTACAGGCACGAAACACAGCACACGCATTACAAACACGGACAGGTTCGATCGGACATGAGTTTTGAGTTCGGCCGTTGCAAAGCAGCTCCTTAGCGCTCCTTACAATACAAAAAAACCAAGCCACCCGAGCGTATGAAATATCACCAGCGAACGTATCTACAGGCCGAAGTCTGTCGGTGCCACGAACTGAACCCACCAGGAAGACGGCATTTTCAAAGTGAGGACACGGGGAATAGAAATCCGCACGTCCCGACCGGCCGTCGCGAGACTCGGCGGACGCGTGGAGAGCGGCGACCCGCTCGTCCCCGACGGCGAGAGTGCGAGGGCCCGATCATCGCTGCTTGCAGCTTTAATTATTATTATTATTATTATTCTTATTTTTCAGCATCGTTCGCTCACTTTTCAGGCACTTCCCATATGCGAAAACGAAGGAAATTTGGCACACACGTCAGAAATTGCTCCCGCTACTCAGACCCAGAGGCCTGGCACTGGGTGTGGCCATGGGGCTCCATAGCGCCCCCTTATGTAAGGGAGTCTTTTCGGGTGCAAATAGTGACAGCTCTGAATCGAAGGTGCTTGGTCTGATCTGTACGAAACTTTTTGGGTATGATAAGACGACCGCCCTCAACACATCTCCATCTTAATATTGGCCATAAGTCATAGCGCCACCTACTGGCAATTTAACGTGACAAATCCTACTTTTATTTCCTCTGCCTCGCAGATTCACCCGATCAACCTCAAACTTGCTCAGTACACTTATACATATTGGACAATGTCATATAAAAAAATCGGTGACGTTTCGTCGGAAGCCGTCCGCGCGGCTATTGAAAAACTACGAGCTAACGGCTAACAAAATTGGAATCATCATAACTCAACCATATTTGGACAAATCTTTACCAGATTCCTCATGAATGATAACTGTCCCACCCTGAACAGATTCCCATGTCAATATTGGACATAAGTCATAGCGCCACCTACTGGTAACAGGAAGTATGAAATTCTTCTTTTACATCCTGTGCCTTTCAGGATCATTGGATCCACTTCATATTTGGTCAGCTTAGGTGTGACACATGGCTGATGTTATACTGTGAAAATTTTTGAAACGACTCAAACGCTGTTGCCATGGTGACGCGTTGTTCGCCATAAAATCCGTTACATATTTGAGGCACTTATGATGCTTTGTTTCTCACGAAACTTGGCAGACATGTTCAGAGTGGCAAGGCGATATGTCCGATATGTGTCTTTTGTCCAATTGTGTCAAAATGGCTCCATAGCGCCCCCTACAAAACTTAAAAGTCAATTATCCCACCTTTAAATTTGACGTAGAAGAACCAAATTCGGTGGGCTAATGTACCTCCCGACGACCTACAAAAAAGCCTCTTGGAGCAATTAGCTCCGCCCAACCGGAAGTCCGCCATTTTGATTTTACCTTGGCGTAAGGGGCGAACGGAAGGCCTCGTACTTTCGCGAACTCCTCCTAGGCGGTTCATGGGATCCGCCTCAAACTTGGGCAACGCGTAGAGGAGGCCTTCCGGATCAAACGATATCAAAAGATTTTGTCTAAATCGAAAGGCGTGGCCGCGGTGAAGCGTGATTCGCCATGAACAGGAAGTTGCTCCAAATCAAAGGTACATGGTCTAATCTGATCCAAACTTCTCAGGCATGATAACAGTCCCGCCCTGAAAACATCTTCATGTCAATATTGGACATAAGTCATAGCGCCACCTAATGGTGATAGGAAGTTTGAAATTCTTCTTTTATGTCCTCTGCCTCGCAGGTTCACTGGAGCAACCTCAAATTTGGTCAGCTTAGTTGTGAGACATGGCTGATATGATACTTTGAAAATTTTGACCATGTGTCAAACGCTGTTGCCATGGTGACGCCCTGTTCGCCATCAAATACGTTACATATTTGAGGCACTTATGATAATTTGTTTGTCACGAAACTTGGCAGACATGTTCAGAGTGGCAAGACAATATGTCCGATATGTGTCTTTTGTCCAATTGTGTCAAAATGGCTCCATAGCGCCCCCTACAAAACTTAAAAGTCAATTATCGCACCTTTAAATTTGACGTAGAAGAACTAAATTCGGTCGGCTCATGTACCTCTCGACGACCTACCAAAAAGCCTCTTGGAGCAATTAGCTCCGCCCAACCGGAAGTCAGCCATTTCGGATTTTACCTTGGTGTAAGCAGTGAACGGAAGGTGACGTACTTTGACGAACTCCTCCTAGGCGGTTATTCGGATCCGCCTCAAACTTGGGCAACGCGTAGAGGAGGCCTTCCGGATCAAACGATATCAAAAGATTTACTCCACATCGAAAGGCGTGGCCGCGGTGAGGCGTGATTCACCATGAACAGGAAGTTGCTCCAAATCAAAGCTACATGGTCTAATCTGATCCAAACTTCTCAGGCGTGATAACAGTCCCACCCTCAACACATCTACATGTCAATATTGGACATAAGTCATAGCGCCACCTAATGGTGATAGGAAGTTTGAAATTCTTCTTTTACGTCCTCTGCCTCGCAGGTTCACTGGAGAAACCTCAAATTTGGTCAGCTTAGTTGTGAGACATGGCTGATATTGTACTGTGAAATTTTTGACCATATGTCAAACGCTGTTGCCATGGTGACGCCCTGTTCGCCATCAAATACGTTACATATTTGAGGCACTTATGATGCTTTGTTTCTCATGAAACTTGGCAGACATGTTCAGAGTGGCAAGACAATATGTCTGATATGTGTCTTTTGTCCAACTGTGTCAAAATGGCTCCATAGCGCCCCCTACAACATTTCAAAGTCAATTCTAACGCCTTTAAATTTGACTTAGAAGAACCAAATTCGGTCGGCTCATGTACCTCCCGACGACCTACCAAAAAGCCTCTTGGAGCAATTAGCTCCGCCCAACCGGAAGTCAGCCATTTTGGATTTTACCTTGGGGTAGGCAGTGAACGAAAGGCGACGCACTTTGACGAACTCCTCCTACGGGACACGGGTAAGGGAATTTTCCACTTCGTGGCTGAGAATGAATGGGCATTTTCCTGCCATTGGTCAAAGGTCGTCACAATGGACTTGCGTCCCTGTTAGGGTGTCATATGGCTGTGACTAAGATCACGAATTGGACGCAAAGTGTGCTGAAGCCACTGCGCCTCTCGGTGGCGCTATCACTCCTTTCTGGGCTGGGGGGGGGGGGCCCCGGGTATTGCCGTTGGACACAGGGGCCCCTACCACTTCCCTAACTCGTACACCTGCCCAACTGATGGACCTTTTTGTCCACTTCATTCACTTTGTAAATTTTTGGGTGTCCGCTTCGTGGTACATTTGTCGACATTGCAGAACTTGTCATGGTAGTACAGTACGGTACAGTAAATATGTCCAATCGGAGGAATATTTGTCCACTCTGGGTAAATGGCCCCCTTTTGCCCAAAACTCGCTTGCCGACTCTGGGGCGGGGTACCAGGGGCCCCCGGGGCCCCCGGGGGCCAAAAGTCCAATTAGCCCAGAACTCACTTGCCGACATCGGGGGGGAGAGGCCTGAGGGGGGCCCGGGAGTACCAGGGGCCCCCGGGGGCCAAAAGTCCAATTAGCCCAGAACTCACTTGCCGACATCGGGGGGAGAGGCCTGAGGGGGGCCCGGGAGTACCAGGGGCCCCCGGGGGCCAAAAGTCCAATTAGCCCAGGACTCACTTGCCGACATCGGGGGGAGAGGCCTGAGGGGGGCCCGGGAGTACCAGGGGCCCCCGGGGGCCAAAAGTCCAATTATCCCAGAACTCACTTGCCAGCACCGGGGGCTTTGGCACAAGGGGCCCCCGGGGGCCCCCGGGGTAGGTTGCACTTCCACCGAGTGGACATGTTCCCCCCACTGAGGAGGACTGTGCTGGCCGGGTGGAAGAGACCACCTTGCCTTTGTCCAGTTGGAATACCCTGACCTCAGCTCTAAGGTATTTTGAAGTGTACGTACACTTCGCCGCCTATTTTTAGGACCCCCGGGGAGCCGGGCAAGGGGGGGTTGGGGACGTCCACTCCGCGACATGGGCCGCTTCTTGCCACTGGACGGTTTCCGGAGCCCGCTTCCCTAGGGTGGGGAAGAGAAATCGTCGCGTCCCGACCGGCCGTCGCGAGACCCGGCGGACGCGTGGAGAGCGGCTGCCGGCGCGTCCCCGACGGCAAGAGTGCGAGGGCCCGATCATCGCTGCTCGCAGCTTTAATTATTATTATTATTATTCTTATTTTTCAGCATCGTTCGCTCAATTTGCACCCTGTTCCCATATGGCGAAACGAAGGAAAATTGGCACACACGTCAGAAATTGCTCCCGCTACTCAGGCCCAGAGGCCCGGCACCAGTTGAGCCCCAGGGGCTCCATAGCGCCACCTTCTGTCACTTTGTCTTTTCGGGTGCATATAGCATCTGCTATAAATCAAAGGCGCATGGTCCAATCTGTGCGAGACTTCTCAGGCATGGTACCAGTCCCGCCCTCAACACATCGCCATGTTTGCATTGACCATAAGTCATAGCGCCACCTACTGACAACATAACGTCACAAATCCTACTTTTATTTCCCCTGCATTGCAGATTCATCTGATCCACCTCAAACTTACTCACAACAGTTATACCAATGGGCCGATGTCATATAAAAAATTCTGCGACGTTCCGTGCGACGCCCCCCCCCGGGGGGTGTCCGACAAAACGTGCTAACGGCTAGCAAAATTGTGAACGTCATAACTCAACCATATTTGATCATATCTCTACCAAACTTCTCAGGCATGATAGCAGTCCCACCCTGAACAGATTCCCATGTCAATATTGGACATAGGTCATAGCGCCACCTAATGGTAGGAGGACGTTAAAAAATGTTACTTTTACGTCCTGCGCCTCGCAGGTTTACTGGAGCAACCTCAAATTTGGTCAGCTTAGTTGTGAGACAAGGCTGATGTGATACCATGAAAATTTTGACCATGTGTCAAACACTGTTGCCATGGTGACGCTTTGTTCGCCATCAAATACGAATACATATTTGAGGCACTTATGATGCTTTGTTTCTCACGAAACTTGGCAGACATGTTCAGAGTGGCAAGTCGATATGTCCAATATGTGTCTTTTGTCCAATTGTGTCAAAATGGCTCCATAGCGCCCCCTACAACACTTAAAATTCAATTATCTCACCTTTAAATTTGACGTAGAAGAACCAAATTCGTTGGGCTCATGTACCTCCAGACGAACTACCAAAAAGCCTCTTGGAGCAATTAGCTCCGCCCAACCGGAAGTCCGCCATTTTGATTTTACCTTGGCGTAAGCAGCGAACGGAAGGCGTCGTACTTTCGCGAACTCCTCCTAGGCGGTTCATCGTATCCGTCTCAAACTTGTGCAACGCGTAGAGGAGGCCTTCTGGATCAAACGATATCAAAAGATTTAGTCCACATCGAAAGGAGTGGCCGCGGTGAAGTGTGATTCGCCATGAACAGGAAGTTGCTCCAAATCAAAGGTACATGGTCTAATCTGATCCAAACTTCTCAGGCATGATAACAGTCCCGCCCTAAACACATCTACATGTCAATATTAGACATAAGTCATAGCGCCACCTAATGGTGATAGGAAGTTTGAAATTGTACTTTTATGTCCTCTGCCTCGCAGGTTCACTGGAGCAACCTCAAATTTGGTCAGCTTAGTTGTGAGACATGGCTGATATTGCACTGTGAAATTTTTGACCATGTGTCAAACGCTGTTGCCATGGTGACGCCCTGTTCGCCATCAGATACGGACACATGTTTGAGGCACTTGGGATGATTTGTATGTCACCAAACTTGGCAGACATGTTCAGAGTGGCAAGTCGATATGTCCGATATGTGTATTTTGTCCAATTGTGTCAAAATGGCTCCATAGCGCCCCCTACAACATTTCAAAGTCATGGCCCCCGCCTTTAAATTTGACGTAGATGAACGAAATTCGGTCGGCTAATGTATCTTCCTCCGACCTACAAAAAAGCCTCTTGGAGCCATTAGCTCCGCCCAACCGGAAGTCAGCCATTTTAGATTTTATATGACTAAACATGGAAAATCAAAGGTGTCATACTTTTACCACCTCCTCCTTGGCCGTTAATCGAAACCACCTCAAACTTGGGCGAAGCGTAGATGAGATCTTCCCGATCAAACGACCTATTGGGTTTTATAGTCTACGACGAAAGGTGCGGGCGCAGCGGAGCGCGATTCGCCACGAAACGTGAGCTGTTTTTTCACTGTGTCGGGGATGCTTCTACAGGCACGAAACACAGCACACATATTACAAACATGGACAGGTTCGATCGGATATGAGTTTTGAGTTCGGCCGTTGCAAAGCAGCTCCGTAGCGCTCCTTACAACACAAAAAAACCAAGCCACCCGAGCGTATGAAATGTCACCAGCGAACGTATCTACAGGCCGAAGTCTGTCAGTGCCACGAACTGAACCCACCAGGAAGACAGCATCCCGACCGGCCGTCGCGAGACTCGGCGGACGCGTCGAGAGCGGCGACCCGCTCGTCCCCGACGGCGAGAGTGCGAGGGCCCGATCATCGCTGCTTGCAGCTTTAATTATTCTTATTTTTCAGCATCGTTCGCTCACTTTTCAGGCACTTCCCATATGCGAAAACGAAGGAAATTTGGCACACACGTCAGAAATTGCTCCCGCTACTCAGACCCAGAGGCCTGGCACTGGGTGTGGCCATGGGGCTCCATAGCGCCCCCTTATGTAAGGGAGTCTTTTCGGGTGCAAATAGTGACAGCTCTGAATCGAAGGTGCTTGGTCTGATCTGTACGAAACTTTTTGGGTATGATAAGACGACCGCCCTCAACACATCTCCATCTTAATATTGGCCATAAGTCATAGCGCCACCTACTGGCAATTTAACGTGACAAATCCTACTTTTATTTCCTCTGCCTCGCAGATTCACCCGATCAACCTCAAACTTGCTCAGTACACTTATACATATTTGACAATGTCATATAAAAAAATCGGTGACGTTTCGTCGGAAGCCGTCCGCGCGGCTATTGAAAAACTACGAGCTAACGGCTAACAAAATTGGAATCATCATAACTCAACCATATTTGGACAAATCTTTACCAGATTCCTCATGAATGATAACTGTCCCACCCTGAACAGATTCCCATGTCAATATTGGACATAAGTCATAGCGCCACCTACTGGTAACAGGAAGTATGAAATTCTTCTTTTACATCCTGTGCCTTTCAGGATCATTGGATCCACTTCATATTTGGTCAGCTTAGTTGTGACACATGGCTGATGTTATACTGTGAAAATTTTTGAAACGACTCAAACGCTGTTGCCATGGTGACGCGTTGTTCGCCATAAAATCCGTTACATATTTGAGGCACTTATGATGCTTTGTTTCTCACGAAACTTGGCAGACATGTTCAGAGTGGCAAGGCGATATGTCCGATATGTGTCTTTTGTCCAATTGTGTCAAAATGGCTCCATAGCGCCCCCTACAACATTTAAAAGTCAATTTTAACACCTTTAAATTTGACGTAGAAGAACCAAATTCGGTGGGCTCATGTACCTCCCGACGACCTACCAAAAAGCCTCTTGGAGCAATTAGCTCCGCCCAACCGGAAGTCAGCCATTTTGGATTTTACCTTGGCGTAGGTGGCGAACGGAAGGTGACGTACTTTGACGAACTCCTCCTAGGCGGTTATTCGGATCCGCCTCAAACTTTAGCAACGCGTAGAGGAGGCCTTCCGGATCAAACGATATCAAAAGATTTTGTCTAAATCGAAAGGCGTGGCCGCGGTGAAGCGTGATTCGCCATGAACAGGATGTTGCTCCAAATCAAAGGTACATCGTCTAATCTGATCCAAACTTCTCAGGCATGATAACAGTCCCACCCTCAACACATCTACATGTCAATATTGGACATAAGTCATAGCGCCACCTAATGGTGATAGGAAGTTTGAAATTCTTCTTTTAGGTCCTCTGCCTGGCAGGTTCAATGGAGAAACCTCAAATTTGGTCAGCGTAGTTGTGAGACGTGGCTGATATTGTACTGTGAAATTTTTGACCATGTGTCAAACGCTGTTGCCATGGTGACGCCCTGTTCGCCATCAAATACCGATACATGTTTGAGGCACTTATGATGCTTTGTTTCTCACGAAACATGGCAGACATGTTCAGAGTGGCAAGTCGATATGTCCGATATGTGTCTTTTGTCCAATTGTGTCAAAATGGCTCCATAGCGCCCCCTACAAAACTTAAAAGTCAATTATCGCACCTTTAAATTTGACGTAGAAGAACTAAATTCGGTCGGCTCATGTACCTCTCGACGACCTACCAAAAAGCCTCTTGGAGCAATTAGCTCCGCCCAACCGGAAGTCAGCCATTTCGGATTTTACCTTGGTGTA
The DNA here is from genome assembly GCF_022379125.1 of Scophthalmus maximus. NCBI lineage: Eukaryota > Metazoa > Chordata > Actinopteri > Pleuronectiformes > Scophthalmidae > Scophthalmus > Scophthalmus maximus. Next base: position 22,479,626 of record NC_061529.1, read on the forward strand.
AGCAGTGAACGGAAGGTGACGTACTTTGACGAACTCCTCCTAGGCGGTTATTCGGATCCGCCTCAAACTTGGGCAACGCGTAGAGGAGGCCTTCCGGATCAAACGATATCAAAAGATTTTGTCTAAATCGAAAGGCGTGGCCGCGGTGAAGCGTGATTCGCCATGAACAGGAAGTTGCTCCAAATCAAAGGTACATGGTCTAATCTGATCCAAACTTCTCAGGCATGATAACAGTCCCGCCCTGAAAACATCTTCATGTCAATATTGGACATAAGTCATAGCGCCACCTAATGGTGATAGGAAGTTTGAAATTCTTCTTTTATGTCCTCTGCCTCGCAGGTTCACTGGAGCAACCTCAAATTTGGTCAGCTTAGTTGTGAGACATGGCTGATATGATACTTTGAAAATTTTGACCATGTGTCAAACGCTGTTGCCATGGTGACGCCCTGTTCGCCATCAAATACGTTACATATTTGAGGCACTTATGATAATTTGTTTGTCACAAAACTTGGCAGACATGTTCAGAGTGGCAAGACAATATGTCCGATATGTGTCTTTTGTCCAATTGTGTCAAAATGGCTCCATAGCGCCCCCTACAAAACTTAAAAGTCAATTATCGCACCTTTAAATTTGACGTAGAAGAACTAAATTCGGTCGGCTCATGTACCTCTCGACGACCTACCAAAAAGCCTCTTGGAGCAATTAGCTCCGCCCAACCGGAAGTCAGCCATTTCGGATTTTACCTTGGTGTAAGCAGTGAACGGAAGGTGACGTACTTTGACGAACTCCTCCTAGGCGTTTATTCGGATCCGCCTCAAACTTGGGCAACGCGTAGAGGAGGCCTTCCGGATCAAACGATATCAAAAGATTTACTCCACATCGAAAGGCGTGGCCGCGGTGAGGCGTGATTCACCATGAACAGGAAGTTGCTCCAAATCAAAGCTACATGGTCTAATCTGATCCAAACTTCTCAGGCGTGATAACAGTCCCACCCTAAACACATCTACATGTCAATATTGGACATAAGTCATAGCGCCACCTAATGGTGATAGGAAGTTTGAAATTCTTCTTTTACGTCCTCTGCCTCGCAGGTTCACTGGAGAAACCTCAAATTTGGTCAGCTTAGTTGTGAGACATGGCTGATATTGTACTGTGAAATTTTTGACCATATGTCAAACGCTGTTGCCATGGTGACGCCCTGTTCGCCATCAAATACGTTACATATTTGAGGCACTTATGATGCTTTGTTTCTCATGAAACTTGGCAGACATGTTCAGAGTGGCAAGACAATATGTCTGATATGTGTCTTTTGTCCAATTGTGTCAAAATGGTCAAATTTAAAGGCACTTTGTAAATTTTTGGGTGTCCGCTTCGTGGTACATTTGTCGACATCGCAGAACTTGTCATGGTAGTACAGTACGGTACAGTAAATATGTCCAATCGGAGGAATATTTGTCCACTCTGGGTAAATGGCCCCCTTTTGCCCAAAACTCGCTTGCCGACTCTGGGGCGGGGTACCAGGGGCCCCCGGGGGCCAAAAGTCCAATTAGCCCAGAACTCACTTGCCGACATCGGGGGGGAGAGGCCTGAGGGGGGCCCGGGAGTACCAGGGGCCCCCGGGGGCCAAAAGTCCAATTAGCCCAGAACTCACTTGCCGACATCGGGGGGAGAGGCCTGAGGGGGGCCCGGGAGTACCAGGGGCCCCCGGGGGCCAAAAGTCCAATTAGCCCAGAACTCACTTGCCGACATCGGGGGGGAGAGGCCTGAGGGGGGCCCGGGAGTACCAGGGGCCCCCGGGGGCCAAAAGTCCAATTAGCCCAGAACTCACTTGCCGACATCGGGGGGAGAGGCCTGAGGGGGGCCCGGGAGTACCAGGGGCCCCCGGGGGCCAAAAGTCCAATTAGCCCAGAACTCACTTGCCGACACCGGGGGCTTGGGCACAAGGGGCCCCCGGGGGCCCCCGGGGGCCAAGAGTCCAATCGGCCCAAAACTCACTTGCCGACTTTGGGAGGAGGGCCCGGGGGGTGCCGGGGGGTACCCCAGGGGTACCAGGGGCCCCCAGGGGGTACCTGGGGGCCCCTGGGGTAGGTTGCACTTCCACCGAGTGGACATGTTCCCCCCACTGAGGAGGACTGTGCTGGCCGGGTGGAAAAGACCACCTTGCCTTTGTCCAGTTGGAATACCCTGACCTCAGCTCTAAGGTATTTTGAAGTGTACGTACACTTCGCCGAATATTTTTAGGACCCCCGGGGAGCCGGGCAAGGGGGGGTTGGGGACGTCCACTCCGCGACATGGGCCGCTTCTTGCCACTGGACGGTTTCCGGAGCCCGCTTCCCTAGGGTGGGGAAGAGAAATCGTCGCGTCCCGACCGGCCGTCGCGAGACCCGGCGGACGCGTGGAGAGCGGCTGCCGGCGCGTCCCCGACGGCAAGAGTGCGAGGGCCCGATCATCGCTGCTCGCAGCTTTAATTAGGGCCCGAGCACGAGGTGCGCTGACCTGGGGCATTGCATGCACCAGGGCCGCATGCACCGAGGTGCAAGGCCCTATTGTTTCCGTAAGGATTATTATTATTATTCTTATTCAGCATCGTTCACTCATTTTACACCCTGTTCCCATATGCGAAAACGGATGAAAATTGGCACACACGTCAGAAACTGCTCCCGCTACTCAGGCCTAGAGGCCCGGCACTGGGTGTGGCCCAGGGGCTCCACAGCGCCCCCTGGAAAAATCAGCAGGTATAGGAAAAAAAAATTTGGAGTATCCTACATAAATGAAATTTGGGTGGCAGATACATCTTGTCGGACCTGACAAAAAACCTCTTGGCAAAATTTCCTATGACCAACAGGAAGTCGGCCATTTTGTGTCAAAATCCATATTTCACGTGCCATATTTTAATGAACTACTACTACAAATTTCACATGAGCTACTTCAAATTTGTCGTGTGTCATCTAAAGACCCATGGGATGAAACGATATCAAAAGCTTGAGTGTACGTCAGAGGCCCATGCTGTGACGGCGTGGCGAAAATGTGGCGAATTTCGATCCCTCGCCATGAAAATGGAAGTCGCACGTAATCGAAGGTACATGCTCCGATCGGACCCAAACTTCTCAGGCATGATAACAGTCTCGCCCTGAACAGATTACCATGTCAATATTGGACATAGGTCATAGCGCCACCTACTGGCAACAGGAAGTAACATGTGTCTACACTTTTACGCCCTCTGTCTTATAGGTTGACCACATCATCGTCAAATTTGGTCAGCTAAGTTGTAAGAAGTTGCTAACGTGGTACTATGAAATTTGTGACCATATGTCAAACGCTGTCGCCATGGTGACGCCTTGTTCGCCATAAAATACGAATACATATTTGAGGCACTTATGATGCTTTGTGTCTCACGAAACTTGGCAGACATGTTCAGAGTGGCAAGACAATATGTCCGATATGTGTCTTTTGTCCAATTGTGTCAAAATGGCTCCATAGCGCCCCCTACAAAACTTAAAAGTCAATTATCCCACCTTTAAATTTGACGTAGAAGAACCAAATTCGGTGGGCTCATGTACCTCCCGACGACCTACGAAAAAGCCTCTTGGAGCAATTAGCTCCGCCCAACCGGAAGTCCGCCATTTTGATTTTACCTTGGCGTAAGGGGCGAACGGAAGGCCTCGTACTTTCGCGAACTCCTCCTAGGTGGTTCATGGGATCCGCCTCAAACTTGGGCAACGCGTAGAGGAGGCCTTCCGGATCAAACGATATCAAAAGATTTTGTCTAAATCGAAAGGCGTGGCCGCGGTGAAGCGTGATTCGCCATGAACAGGAAGTTGCTCCAAATCAAAGGTACATGGTCTAATCTGATCCAAACTTCTCAGGCATGATAACAGTCCCGCCCTGAAAACATCTTCATGTCAATATTGGACATAAGTCATAGCGCCACCTAATGGTGATAGGAAGTTTGAAATTCTTCTTTTATGTCCTCTGCCTCGCAGGTTCACTGGAGCAACCTCAAATTTGGTCAGCTTAGTTGTGAGACATGGCTGATATGATACTTTGAAAATTTTGACCATGTGTCAAACGCTGTTGCCATGGTGACGCCCTGTTCGCCATCAAATACGTTACATATTTGAGGCACTTATGATAATCTGTTTGTCACGAAACTTGGCAGACATGTTCAGAGTGGCAAGACAATATGTCCGATATGTGTCTTTTGTCCAATTGTGTCAAAATGGCTCCATAGCGCCCCCTACAAAACTTAAAAGTCAATTATCGCACCTTTAAATTTGACGTAGAAGAACTAAATTCGGTCGGCTCATGTACCTCTCGACGACCTACCAAAAAGCCTCTTGGAGCAATTAGCTCCGCCCAACCGGAAGTCAGCCATTTCGGATTTTACCTTGGTGTAAGCAGTGAACGGAAGGTGACGTACTTTGACGAACTCCTCCTAGGCGGTTATTCGGATCCGCCTCAAACTTTAGCAACGCGTAGAGGAGGCCTTCCGGATCAAACGATATCAAAAGATTTACACCACATCGAAAGGCGTGGCCGCGGTGAGGCGTGATTCACCATGAACAGGAAGTTGCTCAAAATCAAAGCTACATGGTCTAATCTGATCCAAACTTCTCAGGCGTGATAACAGTCCCACCCTAAACACATCTATATGTCAATATTGGACATAAGTCATAGCGCCACCTAATGGTGATAGGAAGTTTGAAATTCTTCTTTTACGTCCTCTGCCTCGCAGGTTCACTGGAGAAACCTCAAATTTGGTCAGCTTAGTTGTGAGACATGGCTGATATTGTACTGTGAAATTTTTGACCATATGTCAAACGCTGTTGCCATGGTGACGCCCTGTTCGCCATCAAATACGTTACATATTTGAGGCACTTATGATGCTTTGTTTCTCATGAAACTTGGCAGACATGTTCAGAGTGGCAAGACAATATGTCTGATATGTGTCTTTTGTCCAATTGTGTCAAAATGGCTCCATAGCGCCCCCTACAACATTTCAAAGTCAATTCTAACGCCTTTAAATTTGACTTAGAAGAACCAAATTCGGTCGGCTCATGTACCTCCCGACGACCTACCAAAAAGCCTCTTGGAGCAATTAGCTCCGCCCAACCGGAAGTCAGCCATTTTGGATTTTACCTTGGGGTAAGCAGTGAACGAAAGGCGACGCACTTTGACGAACTCCTCCTACGGGACACGGGTAAGGGAATTTTCCACTTCGTGGCTGAGAATGAATGGGCATTTTCCTGCCATTGGTCAAAGGTCGTCACAATGGACTTGCGTCCCTGTTAGGGTGTCATATGGCTGTGACTAAGATCACGAATTGGACGCAAAGTGTGCTGAAGCCACTGCGCCTGTCGGTGGCGCTATCACTCCTTTCTGGGCTGGGGGGGGGGGCCCCGGGTATTGCCGTTGGACACAGGGGCCCCTACCACTTCCCTAACTCGTACACCTGTCCAACTGATGGACCTTTTGTCCACTTCATTCACTTTGTAAATTTTTGGGTGTCCGCTTCGTGGTACATTTGTCGACATCGCAGAACTTGTCATGGTAGTACAGTACGGTACAGTAAATATGTCCAATCGGAGGAATATTTGTCCACTCTGGGTAAATGGCCCCCTTTTGCCCAAAACTCGCTTGCCGACTCTGGGGAGGGGTACCAGGGGCCCCCGGGGGCCAAAAGTCCAATTAGCCCAGGACTCACTTGCCGACATCGGGGGGAGAGGCCTGAGGGGGGCCCGGGAGTACCAGGGGCCCCCGGGGGCCAAAAGTCCAATTAGCCCAGAACTCACTTGCCGACATCGGGGGGAGAGGCCTGAGGGGGGCCCGGGAGTACCAGGGGCCCCCGGGGGCCAAAAGTCCAATTAGCCCAGAACTCACTTGCCGACATCGGGGGGAGAGGCCTGAGGGGGGCCCGGGAGTACCAGGGGCCCCCGGGGGCCAAAAGTCCAATTATCCCAGAACTCACTTGCCGACACCGGGGGCTTTGGCACAAGGGGCCCCCGGGGGCCCCCGGGGGCCAAGAGTCCAATCGGCCCAAAACTCACTTGCCGACTTTGGGAGGAGGGCCCGAGGGGTGCCGGGGGGTAACCCAGGGGTACCAGGGGCCCCGGGGGCCCCTGGGGTAGGTTGCACTTCCACCGAGTGGACATGTTCCCCCCACTGAGGAGGACTGTGCTGGCCGGGTGGAAGAGACCACCTTGCCTTTGTCCAGTTGGAATACCCTGACCTCAGCTCTAAGGTATTTTGAAGTGTACGTACACTTCGCCGCCTATTTTTAGGACCCCCGGGGAGCCGGGCAAGGGGGGGTTGGGGACGTCCACTCCGCGACATGGGCCGCTTCTTGCCACTGGACGGTTTCCGGAGCCCGCTTCCCTAGGGTGGTGAAGAGAAATCGTCGCGTCCCGACCGGCCGTCGCGAGACCCGGCGGACGCGTGGAGAGCGGCTGCCGGCGCGTCCCCGACGGCGAGAGTGCGAGGGCCCGATCATCGCTGCTCGCAGCTTTAATTATTATTATTCTTATTCAGCATCGTTCACTCATTTTACACCCTGTTCCCATATGCGAAAACGGATGAAAATTGGCACACACGTCAGAAACTGCTCCCGCTACTCAGGCCTAGAGGCCCGGCACTGGGTGTGGCCCAGGGGCTCCACAGCGCCCCCTGGAAAAATCAGCAGGTATAGGAAAAAAAAATTTGGAGTATCCTACATAAATGAAATTTGGGTGGCAGATACATCTTGTCGGACCTGACAAAAAACCTCTTGGCAAAATTTCCTATGACCAACAGGAAGTCGGCCATTTTGTGTCAAAATCCATATTTCACGTGCCATATTTTAATGAACTACTACTACAAATTTCACATGAGCTACTTCAAATTTGTCGTGTGTCATCTAAAGACCCATGGGATGAAACGATATCAAAAGCTTGAGTGTACGTCAGAGGCCCATGCTGTGACGGCGTGGCGAAAATGTGGCGAATTTCGATCCCTCGCCATGAAAATGGAAGTCGCTCGTAATCGAAGGTACATGCTCCGATCGGACCCAAACTTCTCAGGCATGATAACAGTCTCGCCCTGAACAGATTACCATGTCAATATTGGACATAGGTCATAGCGCCACCTACTGGCAACAGGAAGTAACATGTGTCTACACTTTTACGCCCTCTGTCTTATAGGTTGACCACATCATCGTCAAATTTGGTCAGCTAAGTTGTAAGAAGTTGCTAACGTGGTACTATGAAATTTGTGACCATATGTCAAACGCTGTCGCCATGGTGACGCCTTGTTCGCCATAAAATACGAATACATATTTGAGGCACTTATGATGCTTTGTGTCTCACGAAACTTGGCAGACATGTTCAGAGTGGCAAGACAATATGTCCGATATGTGTCTTTTGTCCAATTGTGTCAAAATAGCTCCATAGCGCCCCCTACAAAACTTAAAAGTCAATTATCCCACCTTTAAATTTGACGTAGAAGAACCAAATTCGGTGGGCTCATGTACCTCCCGACGACCTACGAAAAAGCCTCTTGGAGCAATTAGCTCCGCCCAACCGGAAGTCCGCCATTTTGATTTTACCTTGGCGTAAGGGGCGAACGGAAGGCCTCGTACTTTCGCGAACTCCTCCTAGGCGGTTCATGGGATCCGCCTCAAACTTGGGCAACGCGTAGAGGAGGCCTTCCAGATCAAACGATATCAAAAGATTTTGTCTAAATCGAAAGGCGTGGCCGCGGTGAAGCGTGATTCGCCATGAACAGGAAGTTGCTCCAAATCAAAGGTACATGGTCTAATCTGATCCAAACTTCTCAGGCATGATAACAGTCCCGCCCTGAAAACATCTTCATGTCAATATTGGACATAAGTCATAGCGCCACCTAATGGTGATAGGAAGTTTGAAATTCTTCTTTTATGTCCTCTGCCTCGCAGGTTCACTGGAGCAACCTCAAATTTGGTCAGCTTAGTTGTGAGACATGGCTGATATGATACTTTGAAAATTTTGACCATGTGTCAAACGCTGTTGCCATGGTGACGCCTTGTTCGCCATCAAATACGTTACATATTTGAGGCACTTATGATAATTTGTTTGTCACGAAACTTGGCAGACATGTTCAGAGTGGCAAGTCCATATGTCCGATATGTGTCTTTTGTCCAATTGTGTCAAAATGGCTCCATAGCGCCCCCTACAAAACTTAAAAGTCAATTATCGCACCTTTAAATTTGACGTAGAAGAACTAAATTCGGTCGGCTCATGTACCTCTCGACGACCTACCAAAAAGCCTCTTGGAGCAATTAGCTCCGCCCAACCGGAAGTCAGCCATTTCGGATTTTACCTTGGTGTAAGCAGTGAACGGAAGGCGACGCACTTTGACGAACTCCTCCTAGGCGGTTATTCGGATCCGCCTCAAACTTTAGCAACGCGTAGAGGAGGCCTTCCGGATCAAACGATATCAAAAGATTTACTCCACATCGAAAGGCGTGGCCGCGGTGAGGCGTGATTCACCATGAACAGGAAGTTGCTCCAAATCAAAGCTACATGGTCTAATCTGATCCAAACTTCTCAGGCGTGATAACAGTCCCGCCCTAAACACATCTACATGTCAATATTGGACATAAGTCATAGCGCCACCTAATGGTGATAGGAAGTTTGAAATTCTTCTTTTACGTCCTCTGCCTCGCAGGTTCACTGGAGAAACCTCAAATTTGGTCAGCTTAGTTGTGAGACATGGCTGATATTGTACTGTGAAAGTTTTGACCATATGTCAAACGCTGTTGCCATGGTGACGCCCTGTTCGCCATCAAATACGTTACATATTTGAGGCACTTATGATGCTTTGTTTCTCATGAAACTTGGCAGACATGTTCAGAGTGGCAAGACAATATGTCTGATATGTGTCTTTTGTCCAATTGTGTCAAAATGGCTCCATAGCGCCCCCTACAACATTTCAAAGTCAATTCTAACGCCTTTAAATTTGACTTAGAAGAACCAAATTCGGTCGGCTCATGTTCCTCCCGACGACCTACCAAAAAGCCTCTTGGAGCAATTAGCTCCGCCCAACCGGAAGTCAGCCATTTTGGATTTTACCTTGGGGTAAGCAGTGAACGAAAGGCGACGCACTTTGACGAACTCCTCCTACGGGACACGGGTAAGGGAATTTTCCACTTCGTGGCTGAGAATGAATGGGCATTTTCCTGCCATTGGTCAAAGGTCATCACAATGGACTTGCGTCCCTGTTAGGGTGTCATATGGCTGTGACTAAGATCACGAATTGGACGCAAAGTGTGCTGAAGCCACTGCGCCTGTCGGTGGCGCTATCACTCCTTTCTGGGCTGGGGGGGGGGGCCCCGGGTATTGCCGTTGGACACAGGGGCCCCTACCACTTCCCTAACTCGTACACCTGTCCAACTGATGGACCTTTTTGTCCACTTCATTCACTTTGTAAATTTTTGGGTGTCCGCTTCGTGGTACATTTGTCGACATTGCAGAACTTGTCATGGTAGTACAGTACGGTACAGTAAATATGTCCAATCGGAGGAATATTTGTCCACTCTGGGTAAATGGCCCCCTTTTGCCCAAAACTCGCTTGCCGACTCTGGGGCGGGGTACCAGGGGCCCCCGGGGCCCCCGGGGGCCAAAAGTCCAATTAGCCCAGAACTCACTTGCCGACATCGGGGGGAGAGGCCTGAGGGGGGCCCGGGAGTACCAGGGGCCCCCGGGGGCCAAAAGTCCAATTAGCCCAGAACTCACTTGCCGACATCGGGGGGAGAGGCCTGAGGGGGGCCCGGGAGTACCAGGGGCCCCCGGGGGCCAAAAGTCCAATTAGCCCAGAACTCACTTGCCGACATCGGGGGGAGAGGACTGAGGGGGGCCCGGGAGTACCAGGGGCCCCCGGGGGCCAAAAGTCCAATTAGCCCAGAACTCACTTGCCGACATCGGGGGGAGAGGCCTGAGGGGGGCCCGGGAGTACCAGGGGCCCCCGGGGGCCAAAAGTCCAATTAGCCCAGAACTCACTTGCCGACACCGGGGGCTTGGGCACAAGGGGCCTCCGGGGGCCCCCGGGGGCCAAGAGTCCAATCGGCCCAAAACTCACTTGCCGACTTTGGGAGGAGGGCCCGAGGGGTGCCGGGGGGTACCCCAGGGGTACCAGGGGCCCCCAGGGGGTACCTGGGGGCCCCTGGGGTAGGTTGCACTTCCACCGAGTGGACATGTTCCCCCCACTGAGGAGGACTGTGCTGGCCGGGTGGAAGAGACCACCTTGCCTTTGTCCAGTTGGAATACCCTGACCTCAGCTCTAAGGTATTTTGAAGTGTACGTACACTTCGCCGCCTATTTTTAGGACCCCCGGGGAGCCGGGCAAGGGGGGGTTGGGGACGTCCACTCCGCGAAATGGGCCGCTTCTTGCCACTGGACGGTTTCCGGAGCCCGCTTCCCTATGGTGGGGAAGAGAAATCGTCGCGTCCCGACCGGCCGTCGCGAGACCCGGCGGACGCGTGGAGAGCGGCTGCCGGCGCGTCCCCGACGGCGAGAGTGCGAGGGCCCGATCATCGCTGCTCGCAGCTTTAATTCATGTTTTTGTTTTTGCACTGTGCCCCCCCCCCCCCATGTTTTACTGCTGTTTAGTTTGTACAAATAAACTGTACTCTTTTATATTGAGACATCTCCAATATCGTGTCCAACCCTTTTAACCACAATGGTCAGTTAAGATAACATTAGAAACATAAAGTGATGAGGGTCCGAATGTTATGTCACTTTCTAATGAGTCACTGCAAGGCTAGTGTATTTGTTTAGCTTAGTGTACTACATAAACTATTTCTGGTTTAATTGCCTTTATTTAAATGTTGTTGCGTATGCTAATAATACTACAATGTCAACCCATAATGTGAGCTTCAAGTGAACTATGAGCATGAAAGCCCCAAGTGAAACCATTATGAGCTTAGAACACGACTGTGGTATTTTCATGTTCTGATATCATCAGTCCTGTTGCTCTGTTGAGTTCTCCATGACTCACTGTGTGATAGAAACGCGTCCAGCAGTACAGTCCTGGTGTCCGTGATAAATGAGGGGCCAGCTGGTGACTGACACTGCTGCGTGGGCATGTCACTTCACCTGCAAGGTGAGTCACGCAGAGAGGAATGACAGATTAGCTGCTCTGCCATTCCCTCTGGGGAGTGGGGAGGGCTGCAGCTCTGTGGGGAGGGTTGGTCTGGTGTACACGGATCTGCCGTAAGGGAAATGAACAGCCCCTGTGCAGAGCTGTTTTTTCCACTGCACTGTGACATGTTCTGCACACGATGAGACAAACTCAGAGCTTCCTGTAGTGTAAAGTCGAAGAAGGTATGGATTGGTTGGTGAGATGCCGAATCCCACCGCATCACTAGATTCAGCTTAGGCAGTCACTTTACGACCATTATGACTTGCAAATGTAGTTTGGATCCATATCAAGGTGGTAAATACAAGCAGGGAATATGGACTTTAATTGGAGGCTGAAAGGCAGTCAAGCGCAGATGTGTCTCGATGAATCAGATCACCGAAAATAACTGAACTCTATTCTAGTGCAGTTTCAATCATCACACTGTTTCACCCTCTATTTTTTTTATGACCACATTTCAACTGGAGGTCAGTGCAGAGTGCAGATTACATCCATTAATGTGATTTACATCATCATGATGGGAATGTTTTCCTTTGCAGATCCACAGCCGTGTGCACATTTTGACTGGGGGGTGAGGCGGGCTTGAGTGAACCGAACAACAAAAAAAATTATGCTAATACATATCCCAAGCCATGCCATGTTCCATGGCTATAGCTAACATTTAATATGTTGCAATAAACTAGTGCACTCACTGACAGGAATATAACCACAAATGTCACAATTCAGAATTGAAGTCATCACGAGGGAGGGACTTTGCAGGCTCGCAGAGACGTCTGCAATTCCACCATGCCACAGCAGGCCATGTAAGGCTTACTTTATCGGTCATTGACAGAGTCTTCGTAAACAAAAGTGTCTGTTAATTCTCTCTCTGTTCAGCCATAATTGAACAAATCTCCCTTTATGTCAAGGTGTTAGGCAGCAGGACCCAAATGCAGAGGGCAAAAAATTATAATTTTAGATAAAAAACAAACCAAACCAGGGAACAAGGCAAGAAAGACGTCGGACGACGGAACAGATTGGACTAATTCCACAAGGGAAGATGGACACAGGTGCAGACACTCACAGGGAAACACAAGAAATCATAAAGTGAACAAACAAGAGACAGGGAAACAGGAAGTGCAGAGACATGAGGAACAAAAAAATTGAGATAAGACAAACACAGGCGATAACAAAGGTAGCTTAACTAAAACCTAGACACAAGGAAAATTACAATAAAATAAAACAGGAACCAACAACAAGGTATCAAAAAACAAATATAACATATGCACAAGGAATAGTAAATCCAGGGGACGATTAAATAATCAAACCAGAGTCCACAAGAACTCAAGAGTTCATGGAGCCGAATCTTGACATTTAATGGCTGAAGAAGAAATTCTGCTTCTCTACTACTAATAGTAATATTAACTGCCCTACATTCATAGTGTTTCTATGAATAGAATGCTCTGCATATTATATTAATGTGAACATCAACTCAAATTTGTCCATAACTTCTTGAGTAATCCTGTTGCCAAACAAGCAGATAGATAAACAGACAAACCAATCACACAACCCCCTTGGCTGAGAAAAAAAGAACTAAAATAAAAATGTGCTATATAAACTTTTCCCCAAATGTTTTTGATATCTCTTAACAATCGAATTGGTCATGTAATTACACAATAATAATATAAATATATCTTCTTTTTCTTAGGGGTTTGTATTAACAGAAAAACACCTTCAGTCTTCTCTTCAATACTTAACCCTAACCCAGAGAGGACATTCTTGCTTCCAGGGCAGTCACTGATTTGAGCCTGGGAATGACGCTTGCCTCCCACGAACCATAGTCTTCTGAGTCCTGTGTTTCACCCCCATCATCCCCCCTCGGTTGCTCTTGGTACCATCTCACCAGAGCCCTGGCAGCCAACTTCTCCCAGTCGTGACTCTTGGGTGAACACCAAGAAACTATTACCTGAACAACACTTGCATAACAATATTGTTTTGAAGAACATTATTTCAGAGTTTGTCTTGGCCACTCCCACTCTCTCTCATACTCTCTCCCCTGAGTAAGGATTTTGTCTTTGGTTGGATGTACAGTATATGAATACAGGATATGTACAGAGTTAATAGTTGTCGAATCTTAAACTCTTCCACTCCTACTAGGATTAGACATCTGCAGAAAAACAGAGTAGAAACACAAGTTGTCCAGCTAATCCATCTTGCAAGTTTTGCTGTATATTGTGATCATTCCTCATTCAGATATGCACTGATAACTTCTCTTAATTTTCCAAAGGACTCTAGCATAATTTTTAAAAACTCTTGGACTGAATTTTCAAAGCATTTGTTGATGAAACTCCAGCACATATCTTTGTGGAAGTAAGACCTGGAGTGATTCAGACTCAGTGGTCAAGAAAACAAGTTCATGCTTCACTTATGACTTATGATACTTTTACAGAGAAGCGTTCTCATGTTCAATTGCCCTCCAGACTAATCTTATTCTGAAAATGCATATACCTTGCATTGCTGTTAGTGCATCACTGACCTTTAAATGAGGATCGGCTCTGTGTGTGAAATCAAATGTTACGCTCTATCCCGTAAAATATCACGGTTCATGGCCATGACGGCGAGCGGTATGTTTAATGAGGTTCATAATTATAAGAGTTCAGCTCCTTGGATTGGTGCAGGACCTCTTTCCCTGCACATTTTATTAGGGTCATAAAGTATCTTTCGATGGTGGGTGTAGTTTAATGTCCTTGTTCGTGAACACAAATGGTTACTGATCAGAGCAGAATCACCCCATTAACACAGCTTTCTGTGATCAGGGATTCAGTATGTGTGCTTTGGTGAGGACTCCTGCTTGCGTTCTCCATTTCACAGCATTGAGGGGAAATATGTGCTTTAATCACCCTCCTCTGCCTGCTACCTCTTGTGGTTCTAACCCCATTCTTTCCATTGTCAGATGTGCTGCAGCAGCAGATCAGATTTGAAGGTGAAAAATGAAGCATTGGAACCAGGGGGAGTAAATCAGATTGTTTTTTTTGCCTGAAGTGACACTTTTGAGGAGGTGTATCCTTCCACCAATCTCATTAATGGTAAAACATGCAAAAACTCTGTCTTGAGACGCAGTTGGGACACAATGCTATTGTGTCAGCTCTTTGAGATGTCCCTGACAGATAAAGTGTATCTCAAGAGTCCTGTCGGCTAAAATCAGTTGTGGAAGTTAGACCTAATATCTTTTTCATTTTCACCATATCAAAATTGGACTCAAAGGAGTTTTAAACTACCACGACTCTTAAAACACATGTTGAAATGTTTAATTTTTGTTTGTGTTTAACTTACACTCCAATGTTTAACTTTCAGAACATATCTGTCACTTGATTTGATAACAGGTTTTCATGAAATGCATTACAACAAATGTTTTTGAAGAGGGAATGAGAAATCAGAGATTGGTGTCAAATGCTCTTTTATTTTCTTTCAAGCTCTTTCACTGCAGGCTTGCAAATGAAAATGTAACAGAGCAACAGAGTGGTAAATTAAATGAACTGTATTTATATAACACTTTTATGGACTTAGGTCACATTCACCCATGCAGCGCTGCTGTTTACAGCGCTTTTTCTGTCACATTCATAAACATTCAGTAGTGGATAATAGTAAACTAAATATTAACCCTGTAGATGCACTGTGCCATCGTTCAACATATATTTCTTGTTTTGACATTGCAGTAATGAGATGGCTCCATAATAGTTTGTCATTATGAAAAAAAAAACTTACCTGACTGATACACTATGTTTGCCTCATCTTGAATATGTTTTATATATTTATGCATTAGGCCTGTGCAGGACCAGTAACATTTGCAAAGTGTCCCCTGACAAATAATGTTAACTTTATGATGGCATACCCAGGCTACACTATATGTTGTAAATAAGCTGTACCAAGTGAAAGTTAACTAAGTAAATTACTGGCCCATAGACTATTTGCAACATGATAAAAATAATTTGTGGAAGGAATAAGGAATAAAAAATTAAAAATAATAATAAAAATAAAAATTTGGGGTGAACTAAAACTGCAAGAGGCTTCCAGCTATGGCAGCCTACTGGTGAGACGCAACTTTAAGTGCTCCCCCACTTTCTGAACTAAATCCTACTTGAAAACTCGTCGAAACTTTAAGACTATGGAACGAGCAAACAAAGCGTTGGCGCTATAGAGAGCAGTGCCAGCGCTAGCACAGCCACGACAATGGCTATTAGCAAAAGCGATGACTGTGAACTGGATGGCGATATTTCAGAGAAGATCCTCACTGCCATCGGCACATTAAAATCTGACTTTGTCTAGATGGGATTTTGACTGCTCTTGAGGGAGTGTGGAAGGATATTAATGAGTGTTCTGAATGTGTGGCGCAGGTGGAAATATGGGTTTCGTCTGCAGAGAATTGGTTTTGAATTGGTGAGCACCCTCCAAACAAAAGTTAAAACTCTTGAGAACAAGAGTAAACAACTGAAGGCTGGTAAATCTGCCAGAAGAAGCGGAGGGTCAGGATGCATGCACGTTTCTCATCTCCAAGGCGCTGGAGCTGCCAGCACTCCGATCTAAAACAATACTGGAGCTAGCCCACAGAATCGACAGGAAGAGAGATCCCAGAGCCCCACCACTTACTCTCATCATGAAGTTTGTAAACTACAGGGTAAAGATGTTGATTGTGAAGGCTGCCAAAGCAAGGTGCAACCGTAGACCGTAGGTGTGAATGGGAGAGTGAATGGTTGTTTGTCTCTGTATGTTGGCCCTGACCAGGGTGTATCCCGCCTCTCATCACTCATGTCAGCTGGAATTGGCAGATTTCATTTGCAAAGAGTAATAGGTACAAGTTCTCCTTCATCCCTTCAGCCATTTCTTTTTTTTAACTTGCGGCTGAGTGGAAGTCAAACTTGACCTGAGCACTGTGGTCTGGTGTTGATGTTTTTTTGTTGACCACAGTATTTATTTATTTTTATATATATGTATGTAGCTTCTCTTTCTTTTTCTTCATTGTAATTAGCTGTATTCATGTGTCTTCTGTTTCTGTGGCACACTGTATTCCTATGTGAAGTGCACCTTGGAAAACGTGAAACCGTCCATCGCCATTGCCACCGCATAGCTGGAAGTCCTTGTAGCATCCTGGCTACGCGGCTAAAAACAACCTGCAGTGCACCTTCTCCCACGTCGCCACCGGCAACACTATGTTGAGTTACTCCGTCAACCAGCTGATGAATCTCAACAGTTTCTTCACTCCCCCGTTCATTACAGTGATTAAACAACTTGGGCTTCTCCGCCGCCGGCGCTATATCCACAGAAGCTCCCGAAAAAAGTTCCTCTACTCACGGACAAGTCCTGCCATCCCGGCTCTCTGGTCAGTCACGCGAGCTGTCGCCCCTCACACATGTCATCAGAGCGACGTCTACTACTGGATAAGTAGTTTGGGCGTCTCCATGGCAACACCTCTCAGGGAGCTGGATAGAAAACGTGGAGCGGACTCCAGTCTGCTACGGCCACTGCAAACACCTGTTGCTTCATCCAGCAGCAAAATTGAACTGTTTAATGCCCAATCAATCACCAACAAATCCTGCCTGATACACAATCACATACTGGATAAATGTCTGGATTTTATGTGCATCACAGAGACCTGGCACCTACCAGATACTTTCTCTTCTTTAAACAAGAGCTGCCCCCCAGGATATGGATACCTCCAGAAAGCCCGCAGTACAGGTCGTGGTGGCGGCCTATCAGTCATCCATCGCAGCGATCTGGAGTTATCTCTGCAGCCATTGCCTGAACTCTCTTCATTTGAATGCCTTGCATTTAAATGTAAGCCCCCTTCCCCCGTGCTGTTCCTCCTTATTTACCGACCACCACGACCAAACTCATCTTTCATCCCTGAGATGTCAAATCTCCTCACAACCTTCTGCACATCCTCTGCCGACGTAATCATTTTAGGTGATATGAACATCCACGTTGGCACCCCCTCCTGCCGCTTTTCTGCTGAATTTCTTCAACTACTGGACTGCTTTAATTTAAAGCAACTTGTTGATGTCCCCACACACACCAGGGGGCACACTTTGGACCTGGTCATCACAAACTCTGCCCCTCTCACCAACCTGCAGGTATATGACATAGGTGTCTCTGACCATAAGGTTATTTCTATGGCATTGCCATCCTCATCAGCCTCTCCAAGCTTAAACGAAAAATCTGCTTTGGAAACCTTAAAAAGATAAACCCAGAACACTTAGCAGCAGACTTTCAGCATCTCTCCACACTTTTCTCATCAGCCGACGAAGCAGTGGACTACTACAACAGCCATCTGAGTAGCCTCCTGGATCACCATGCACGTGTTAAAACCAGAGAAGTCACCTTCACCCGCTCAGCGCCCTGGTTCTCAGATGGGCTTCGGAAGATGAAGGCAGCAGGGCGGGTCCTTGAGCGGCGCAACAAAACCTCTGGCCTCACTGTTCACAAACAAATCTACCGGGAGCACCAACAACAATATTCAAAGTCCCTTAAAGAGGCAAGGTCACTGTTTTACTCTGTTTGATGCCATCAGAAAAAATCCAGGCAATTCCAAACAGCTTTTCTCCACTGTCAACCATCTTCTCAAACCACAATCCCCCCCACCTACTGGCACCACAGAAGAGCAGTGCAATCACTTCATGGATTTTTTCACTTCAAAGATTGCACATATTCGCTCTGCCCTTTCCGGTCCTCCCACCCAAACTGTTCCCCCAACATATGCCATCTCACAACCCCTAAACTGCTTTCCTGTGGTTTCATCAGAAGAGGTGCAGAACATCATCAGGAAGATGAAACCCTCCACCTGTGCCCTGGACCCTCTCCCAACCTCCCTGGTAAAAACCCATATCACTGTCTTAAGTCCCCTGATCACCTCTGTTATAAATCACTCTCTCCAAACTGGTCACGTCCCCCCCGTCTTAAAGAAAGCCATAATCAGACCACTGCTCAAAAAACACACCCTCGACCCAGAAGTCCTATCAAACTACAGGCCCATCTCCAACCTCCCCTTCATATCCAAAGTACTTGAGAAAGCAGTTGCCAACCACCTTCAAAACCACCTCAAACTAAACAACCTCTATGAAAAATTCCAGTTCGGTTTCCGCTCCGCCCACAGCACAGAAACGGTACTCGTAAAAGTTACAAACGATCTCCGGATGTCATCCGACGCTGGCTCTCCCTCCCTCCTCATCCTTCTGGACCTATCTGCTGCATTTGACACAGTCGACCATGACATTCTATTAAACCGGCTCCACCTCACCACTGGACTCACTGACACTGCCCTCAATTGGTTCCAGTCATACCTCACAAACCAGACAGAATACATCTCCCTGGGTCCCTCAAACTCAAACCCACACACAGTCACTTCCGGTGTCCCCCAGGGGTCAGTTCTTGGCCCCATCCTCTTCATCCTCTACCTCATCCCCCTTGGTCAGGTCATCAGCCGCCATGGACTTTCATTCCACTGCTACGCTGATGACACACAGCTCTATGTCAATGCCACAGCTGCAACCCCACCTTCATCATCACCGCCATCCCCGTCAAAACTCACCATGTGTCTGGAGGAGATAAAGGTATGGATGGAGTACAACTTCCTCCAACTCAACAGCTCCAAAACCGAAGCCATCCTGGTCGGCACTTCCCACCAAACCAAATCATCGCCCATAACCAGCATCACCTTTTCTGGCTCCAATATCCCTCTCATCAGCAGTCACAAATGTTGGAGTAAAAATGGACCCCCAACTCACTTTTGAATCCCATATCAACTACCTTTGCAAGACCTCCTATCACCTCTGCAACATTTCCAAACTCCGCCCCATTCTCTCCCTCTCAGACGCTGAAAAACTGGTCCATGCCTTTATCTCCTCCAGACTGGACTACTGCAACGCACTTCTCATCGGGAACCCTAGCAAGAGCCTGCAGAGGCTCCAATACATTCAAAACTCTGCAGCTAGGATCCTGATGAGAGTACGCAAACATGAGCACATTACCCCCATCCTCCACTCACTCTACTGGCTTCCCATTTCCACCAGGATTGAGTATAAGGTTTCCCTCCTCACACACCAATGTATCCATGGACATGCCCCCCTCCACCTCAAAGAACTTCTAAAACCACAAAACACAACACGTTCCCTCTGCTCCACTCACTGAAATCTCCTACACTTACTCAGAACCAGACTTAAGACCATGGGAGATAGGGCCTTCTGTGCTGCTGCCCCACGCCTGTGGAATGCCCTCCCTGACACCTTGAGGGCACCACAATCCACTGACTGTTTTAAAAAAGGTCTTTAGACATTTCTTTTTAGCAAAACTTTTGGTTCCCCCTCTTAGATGTTTTTAAAATTATTTTTATTTTTAACAAAACTGCTTTTAACCTGTAGCCCTCTGAGATCTTTTGATGAAAAGGGCACTATAAATAAAATGTATTTATTTCTTTTATTTACTACACAGTTCTTTAGTCCCTCTGTCCAGGGGTTTGTCAAAATGAATGTTTAAGTCACCAACATAACTACACTGTCAAAGTCAATACAGATTATAGACAGTAGCTCTGAAAAGTCATCAAAAAAGGTTGCACATTATTGAGGTGGTCTGTAGATATTAGGGAACATAACTCAGGTTGAGGAATTCAACTGAAGAGCCACATAATCAAAGGAGGCAAAGTTTCCATAAAATATCTTGTTTGTGAAATGTAAAACAGTCTTCCTTAGTGGACTGGTATTTTTGCATTTGTTTCCAAAGTATAATATACTGTAGTTCAGAGAATAACAAAACAATACAATTAATTACTCAAAGTACTTTACTATCAATAACCAAAAATGCCAAATATCAATCTTTGCTTTACCTTATATACATCATACATTATTTACAGTACAGTCACTATCCATCCTTTACTTTGCATTTGGCCACAAATCTTAATCATTAACATACTGAATGGTCCTCATACCTTATGGATGTTTTTTACTTTAAGCTAAACTACAATCTTTTCCTAAACCAAACTATCTTTTCATAAGTTTAACCATGTGTTTATCATTGAAAAAGAAGACAAATGTCCGGTAGGCCAGCGATGGCACCCAGTGTATTTATTACTGTAAATATGATGAGCTATTGCAGGACATGGCTCAGGAGATCACTAACAGTGAGCTGATTAATGCAGCTTTTCTTCGTCAAAAATCACTCCCACTCTCTTAAATTCAGTGACATGCTGGACATAAGAGAGGAAGGACGTGCTGTCTCACTTCAATTTGTATTATTGAAAGATTGAGCTGCACATCAGAGAAGCGAGGCAGAACTAGAGCAGGCTCATTTGTGTTGAAGCTGCGTTCAAAGTGTTTAACAAAGAACATTATTGGTGAGCGGTTGTCCGGTGTTTATGTTAAGGAATTTACAGTTGCAGTAACTTTCTTATCAGCAGAGGTTTAGGTAGCCAAGTCTTCTATTCATGATCCATGAGAAGTGTAGCACGTGTTTCAAGTTCAATCAAAATATATAATTGATATAATATCAGAGTGATGTAAGCAGAAGAGTGACTTGGAGTGTCACCTGAAGCCATTGGAATGATAGTGTTATGGTTAGCTGAATTAAAAAGTATGACCCCCTGAAAACAGTTTAAAGGGCCCATATTATGCCCCTTTTACACAAGTTACATTGGTTTTCAGGTGTGTGAACTACATGTTTTTGCTATTCCATGTCAAAACACCTCAAGGATCAAGCCACACAGCACCCTCCTCTTTCTGTATAAACAGCCCTGTGAGACTATGGTCGATTCCAGCGCTTTCCTGCTCACTCCTCGCCCCCCTCCCTTCGTGTTCCGCAAAGCTCCGCCTCGCTCCTCCCCAGGTCTGCTGCGCAACTACGGCGTTGCGCTGCCATGACAACAGTCGCACGTAACAAGGCACAAACACGACGTAGAGACCCGGGAGGCACAGCCAACACATTCTCCATAATTACACACAGAGCACAAGGGGCTGGGCGATAGAACGTTAACGACATCCCGGCCGCGAGTCTAACTACGCCCGCCGGTAACCGCGAGTCTAGCTACGCCGGCCGGTAGCCGCGAGCTCTGCCGGTAGCCTCTAGCTACGCCGGCCGGTAGCCGCGAGCTCTGCCGGTAACCCCGAGCTCCGCTGGCCGGTAGCGGCGAGTTCCGCCGGCTACCGGGTTGCGAGTCTAGCTTGGCCATGCGCGCGGTCGTCGTTTGCTTGCGGGGAGAAAATTAAGGCGTAGACGCGATCTGTTTTTCCGCAACTTCAAGGGGGGAGGTGCTGCTCAGGTTGGGGGCGTGGTCGCCCCAGTAGCAGGAGTCAACTTACGTCACTTGACGCCCGGGCTGTGAATGGCTCGTTTACAGACCGTCTGCACGATCAACCCAAACCACGAATCAACGACTCATTGTTTTCTTTTCATTCTCCGTGGGCTGGCAGACACCCCAGATAACAAAATATACGTGGAGGCAGGCTGAAAAGGTTCCTGGAGCATAATATGGCCCCTTTAAATCACCTGTGTGGAACATAGGCTTTGCAATAACGTCACCATATACCTTGTTGGGCTGGAGTTTAGCTGCAGATTCAGCTGAATCTGTGCTTCTCATCTGTAGTTTTCTGAACCCCAGCAGCTTCACAGTGTACGTCTGAGGGCTAAAATCATCTTTGCCTGGAGATACTTTTTTAAGGTTTTTGTTTGCTGTTCAAACTTTTTTACCAGACTGTTGTGATGAAGATGAACGTGAGCCAAAAGGCAAAGGTTTAGATTTATCAATTGATCTACATTCCAACCCTCACCATGAGCTCTGGGTAGTGCCCTAGACAATGAGATTTCAGATACAAACAGCTGGAATGAGCTTTCCCCATCGGTTAGGAGGCGTTCGGAGACACCATCAATGTGCCTTCACTGATACTGCCATTTATTTTGAGGCTCAAATATCTCACAAAACCCATTACTGAATCAATTTTACTTCTAGCTATTCACATCACAGTATTCTGACTTTTTTTTTAATCAAGAATTGATAATGAAGTGTTTTTGTGAGCTTGAGCTTTTCTTGAGCCACTAAGGTATAACCTCAGAGAGCATCCTCTTACTTTTTCCTTCAGTACCCTTCAAACAAAGTCATCATAAATATGAAACATTATTCTCGTCAGGCAAAAGGTCTTTTTTGACACTTCTTTAAATTACCCTACGAAAAGCTCTCGTCTGGCAGAATTTTAGTCCTGACCTTTTTCTGCTACAATGCAGGATCAGACTGTTACAACACATTTACTGTATTTCAAAAAGAGAGAACTGGTGAGGGAGATATATGAGAATCCTCCTGGAACATTTTATTTATTTATTTTATTTATTTTTTAACCTGTCCTGTCCCACAGAATGAGGAGCTGAATACCTTGTTGTGCAAAACAAATTATACTTTAACAAGAGAGTTTTAATATACTCCCTTGTCTGTTTTATTATTTATTTAGTTACGTTATGATTTTTTCACCGGGCCGGACAGAGGGACAGAAATGGGGATGGGGGCACAAACAGATATCACAGAGAAGGGACCATACCTGCAAGAGAACGGGGATGGGGGGTGGGGACAACAGAAAACAACAGAGGAGAACAATTGCACAAAGCAGCTCCTGGAACATTTTTGAGTAAATAATTTTCTCATGTCTTCTCCTGTGCAGGGTATACTTTCAGAGGGCTGTAGAAATACTGTATTTCTCAGTTTGATTGGCTCTGAAGTTCTGTTTTGTGAAATATGTGCTGCATCAATGTAAATTTAACTTACAAAATGTATGACTTTTTATGTTTGTCAGAGGCTTCTTTTTTCATGACCATGTCTCAAGTCAATGACAAGATGGCATTGATGTCATTAAACAATTATTGTGACTATATCAACATGTAACATTATGGACCAATAGAAGACTAAAATTATGTTAAATAAAATTAATCAAAAACTTATTGTCGAACCTCACTGTATTACAGAGAAACACAACAGTTCCCACAATGAGCAAGCACTCAATTAGTAAACATGTGACGATAGGAGATCAGATAATATACAGTGAGAAAGAACATGGCTGCAACCAGCAATAGCAATAGGTCAACATTTGGACCCACGTTAAATACATCTCAGCTGAAAGAGGGGAGTGTTTAGTTTTGTCAGGAGAGAAGCTCTGAAGCAACAAAGTCACTGGGAAGAAAAACACCAACCTGAAACCATTACGTTTTAAAAATGTTTTAGTGTATACTCAAGCTATAGTTGAGGGGTGTACAGGAGTGGTTACCTGGGGTCATGTCCAAATGTCCACTTTTAGAGCCTGAACATATCCTTAGATAAAGATGTGTGAAATATTCCTTTATTAGTTGTATTATCATCAAATTTGAACTGGAACTAGGTAGGTACTGGTCTCATGGTGTTTTCTAGCTGATTGGTCCCAGCTTCAGACAGTCTGTAGGCATTTGATTACAAAAAAGATTCAGGTCAGCAAAGAATCCTTCCAAATTCAGTGCATTCATACTGAGGTAACTCAATGCCAGTAGCACTTAAAGTGATTCTGATATTCTCTGTTAGGGATAAAACTTCAGTGTTACCTTTCATAAGAGACCAAGAACATGCATATGATCTAAGGGGTTCATGAGCAGCATTCAATTTATTTTGGGTATGTTTTCGGACAGGCGTTATTGACGAATTCTACAGGAACTTCAACAGGTATTAGATGCAGCAGAATGGTGAATCTGCAGACTGATTGTGTCACAGCTAGGATGTCCCATTTTTGGCAGGCTCCAGCCGACAAATACACAAATCCCACAGGTGGAGCCTTCTCGGACCAAACTGCCCCAGGATTCATTGCACTCTGGTGCCCAAGCTAACAAGCAAAATATACAGGTGGCTGAGCAGCCACTCAAGGTAGCTAACGATGCAACGGTAAGAGCTGGACAAGCTGATGACGCAAATAATAAAATCATCTGTAGACCAGATTATCTTATTTCTGTTCCGCCTTAACACCAAGTAGGCTGAGCCATCCGTAAAATGCAGCCCCTGAACTGGGACATGGCTACAGTGCATGTTCAACCCTTTACCCTGTTTTATAGTACCAAATAACTGATTTAAACTAATCTTACCGGTAAAATGAACACTTGTTCATTCATCAGTTTGATCCGAACTATCTCAAACGACAGAAACAATCTTTAGGAAAAATGTACAATGTATACACTTGTATAGACTTTTTAGTTTGTCCCATGTCCCATCCACGAACATGGAGGCAGTGGAGTTCATAATGTGTAATGCAGCCAGCAACCAGGGGGTGATCCAGATGATTCAGTTTCACTTTTGAGTGTCGTCCATCTCTAAATACAGTTTTGGCTCAAAGGAAGAAAATGTCATTCATTCGCAAAACTCATTAACTAACTCATTATTTATAAGAAGGAAATTATGCAATATTACCTGGCAACAGAATATACTTATAGTATGAATATATGCTGCTGCAATAGTATAAGAAGGAAACTTATCAAATTTAAATTATAACAGGCAATTAATGCGTAGGTAAAATACAGTTATAAGAACAAGTTGTAGTCAGGAAGTTCTTTATATGTTGATTGAAAAAAACAGAGTTTGAATGGTTAGCATGAGAGGAGCAAATTACAGCAAGTAGGAAAACCATCAGAGGAGGCAGCAGTTTGCCAGCTCTCAACATGCATGCCTTTAAAGGTAAACAGCAGCATTTGTGCTGAGCTCTCCCGAGGTCAGCACTGACTTTTAAAATGTTAATGTGAGGTGATCGAGTGGTTCAAGAAGCATTACTTGCCTGGGGGTGTCTGTCTCCTTCTGCCCAGCCCCTGTCCTAGCCTGGACGGGGTAATTGGGAGGAGTGAGAAGAGGGGCTGTGCAGCTCATTACTGCTGCTGTGCCTATCTGCCCCTGTGGACACAGTGGCCATAGCTCAGCAGTCCTACCTGTGCCAAAAAAACAGACGAAAATAAGGATGAGAGATATTGACTGTCTATCACTGAGGCCTCGGCCCCCCAGAGGCAAACAGCACAGCCTTGGAAAACGGGATATTGAACTTTTTGTCCACAAAGATTAAAACATAAGTTAGAAAAACAAATGCTATGCTAGAGTTATATCTGTTGTCGGATACGATTATTGAGAAGAGAGTAGACATTATAAATGTACTATATTACATGTAGTATAGCTTTATCAAAGAGGAAGGTTTTAAGTGTAATCTTAAATATAGATATGTCGTTTCCCTCCTTGGTTCCAGAGGAGAGGAGCCTGGTGGCTGAAGGCTCTGCATCCCATTCTACTTTTACAGACTCTGAACCACAAGTAGTCCTGAGTTTACAGAGACAAGTGATCCATTAGGATAACATGGGACTGTGAGCTCTGTAAGATATGATGGAGCTTGATTATTAAGGTGAGGAGCAGGATGGATTTTGAATTGTATTCTGAATTTTACAGGAAGCCAATGCAGAGACGTTAACACCGGAGAAATATGATCTCTTTTTCTAGTTCCTGTCAGAACTCGTGCTGCAGCATTTCGGATTATCTGGAGGCTAATCACAGACGTACTCTGGAACATCCTAACAGTAAGGAATTACAGTAGTCCAGTCTAGAAGTGACATATGCATGGACTAGTTTTTCAGCATCCTTTTGAGATAAGATGTTTCTAATATTCTTGGTATTGTGCAGGTGGAAGAAAGCGTATATCAAGTCGTGGACCATGCGCCACATTTGGCCCGTGCGCCACGTTTGGCCCGTGCGCATTTGACAAGCTCATGCTTATTCTCCTCATATTTTGAAAGTGCGGTATATATTAACAGTAATGACTTTGAAATGTAGATGTTTTTGCAGCTAAAGTACATAATCCAGGGGTTTATGGGGGTTAGGGTTTTTATTTTGACATGACAAGAAACAACGACAGAGCGCTGCAGACTCCTTGGGCAACACGCCCCAGAGGAGAGGGAGGGAGAAACACGAGGAAGGACATAGTAACCCTTTTTTTTGCCTGTGGCCTTCCATCCAGATACAATTTTGGCCCTTCAATAGAAAGAATTTGAGCAAATCTGTCTTAGAGACTTGTTGTATGTGCGAGTCAAAGGACATGTCCTGGTCAAAAATAACTCCAAGGTTCCTCACAGTAAAAGCTGGAGGCCAAGGTTATACTGTCCCCTCTGCCTTCAAAACTGCCGCTGTCACCCCTATTTTAAAGAAACCTGGTCTCGATCCTTCCTCCCGCCATAACTATCGCCCAATCTCCAACCTCCCCTTCCTTTCTAAAACTCTGGAACGTATTGTTGCCACTCAATTACAATCCCATCTCCACGCCAATAAACTCTTTGAGCCCCTTCAATCTGGGTTTCGCCCCCTCCACAGCACAGAAACTGCCCTATTAAAAGTCCTCAATGACCTCCTGTAACGAACCAGTTTAGACCCAAGCGTGAGACACACGTAGCTCAGTCGGTAATCAACTTTATTGTGGAGAACACAAGCAAGGCTCAGAGTCAGGGGCAGAAGGTAGACGTCTTTTCCGGGATCGTGGCGAGATGGGAAGGTAGGGGACAGCAGGCAGAGGTCTTTACCGGGATTCAGGCAAAACGGGGAAACCAGGGACAAAGGCAGGGTCGTAACCAGGGCTGAGACGATACGGGGAAGTCGGGGGAAAAACCAGAGTCGAAACCGGGAGATCCGTCCGTGGGTAAATGCTGGAAAGTCTGACATGGAGTACAAAAAACAATCTGGCGGTGAGTAACTGAGTGAGAGGAGGTTAAATACAGACCTGATTGGTGATGAGCTGCAGCTGCGGGGCCAGGTGAGGTGATGAGGTGGGTGTAGCTGATTGCTCGTGCTGGACAGAGGGGAGGTGACGTGGGAACCTACTGGGCATGACGGTGGCTGACTGTGACACCTCCTCACCTCTGCTGACTCTGGTTCCCTCAACATCCTCATCCTTCTCGACCTGAGTGCAGCCTTCGATACCGTGAGCCATGACATCCTACTCACTAGACTCAGAGACCTCGGTATTGAAGGTACTGCACTCAGCTGGGTCCAGTCATACCTCACTAACCGATCGCATTTCATCACTCTCCATAATCACACCTCTGCTACATCCACAGTCACACAAGGCATTCCCCAAGGCTCCGTACTCGGTCCCCTCCTCTTCATCACCTACATCCTCCCCCTCGGTCAGATACTCCGCCACTTCAACTTGGACTTCCACTGCTATGCCGATGACACCCAGATCTACCTCAGCACCAAATCACCCCACAAACCCCCCCTCTCCCATGTCGACTCCTGCCTGTCAGCAATTAAGACCTGGATGCAACACAACTTCCTGAAACTAAACAGTAAAAAAACAGAATTCCTCCTCATCGGTTCCAAATCCACACTCAGCAAAATCAACAACCCCACACTCACCATCGATGGCACCACTGTCTCCCCATCCCCCCAGGCCCGCAACCTTGGCGTTATCTTCGACTCCACCCTCTCCCTCGAACCCCATATCCGCCACATAGTCAAAACCTCCTTCTTTCACCTCCGTAACATCACCAAGATCAGACCCTCACTCACATCCCCCGCGGCAGAACAACTCATTCACGCCTTTATCTCCTCACGTTTACATTATTGTAACTCTCTTCTCCTTTGCATCAGCCCCAGCTCCATCAAAAAACTACAACTGGTCCAGAACGCAGCCGCCCTTCTCATCAGCCACACCAAATCCTGGCACCACATCACCCCAGTCCTAAAACAACTACACTGGCTCCCTGTCTCCCACCGAATTACCTTCAAGGTCCTGGTCCTCACCTTCAAAGCCCTCCACCACCTTGCTCCCCAATACCTCACCGATCTCCTCTCCCCCTACCAACCCACACGGTCCCTCAGATCCACCTCTGCCGGTCTCCTCTCCATCCCCAAAACCAAATTCTGCAGCTTGGGAGACAGAGCTTTCTCCAGGGCTGCTCCCAGGCTGTGGAACTCCCTCCCCCAAGAGATCCGTGATTCAGACTCCCTCACCACCTTTCAGTCACGCCTAAAAACCCACCTCTTTTCCTCTGCATATCCCCCCGTTCCACTTTTATTTTGTTTCTTTCTTTTTGTACCAGCGCTTCGGGTACATAAAAAGCGCTTTATAAATCCAATATATTATTATTATTATTATTGTTATACCATCCAAGGTAACTATATGCTTAGATAATGTTTCTCTGAGGTGTTTAGGCCGAGTACAATGACCTCAGTTTTGTCTGTATTTAGAAGTAAAAAATTAAAAGTCATCCACGCCTTTATGTCTTTAAGACAGTCTTGAAGTTTGTCTACATGGTCGGTTTCATCTGGCTTTATGGATAAATACAGCTGGGTATCATCGGCGTAACAATGGAATTGTACGTGGTTGGATTTCTGGCTTCCTCTGCTTTTGCTTCCATCTCCTCCCTTCCTGTTGCCTCATCCATCTGCGTCCAACCTCTTGAGGCTCCTAAATATCTGTTTACAACTGTGCAAACAGCAGCACCAAATAAACGAATAAAGTGAGGGGGCAAACTCTCTGCAGCACACTAAGGAGTGAAAAGCGAATACATAATGCTGATGAACGCTTTGGAAAACCATGCCTGTAAGTGTCTGACAGCCAAATGTTCCTGGGACAGGCTGGGAGAGTTACAGTAAAAGTAATGCCCGAGCCGCCGAGGGGGGCTCCCTGTTATTGTGTCAAGTACAACACTTGCAATATTGCTCATTTTAAGTTGTCTCAAAGGGTCTAAGAATCCCAGATGTGCTGCATTTTTTGTTATGCGGTTTGCATCATCATCAGAATGTGGATGGGCTCCTAGTGATTAACTGCAGTATTGATTTGGGCGGCAGTGGATCATGAGATAGAGAGGGTCCACTAACCAGAAGGGGTGGTGTGATCCCAGCGTCCTCCAGTCCACAGAGGAGAGGGAGGGAGAAACACGAGGAAGGACATAGTAACCCTTTTTTTTGCCTGTGGCCTTCCATCCAGATACAATTTTGGCCCTTCAATAGAAAGAATTTGAGCAAATCTGTCTTAGAGACTTGTTGTATGTGCGAGTCAAAGGACATGTCCTGGTCAAAAATAACTCCAAGGTTCCTCACAGTAAAAGCTGGAGGCCAAGGTTATACTGTCCCCTCTGCCTTCAAAACTGCCGCTGTCACCCCTATTTTAAAGAAACCTGGTCTCGATCCTTCCTCCCGCCATAACTATCGCCCAATCTCCAACCTCCCCTTCCTTTCTAAAACTCTGGAACGTATTGTTGCCACTCAATTACAATCCCATCTCCACGCCAATAAACTCTTTGAGCCCCTTCAATCTGGGTTTCGCCCCCTCCACAGCACAGAATATCTGTTGTAAATATCTGTTTACAACTGTGCAAACAGCAGCACCAAATAAACGAATAAAGTGAGGGGGCAAACTCTCTGCAGCACACTAAGGAGTGAAAAGCGAATACATAATGCTGATGAACGCTTTGGAAAACCATGCCTGTAAGTGTCTGACAGCCAAATGTTCCTGGGACAGGCTGGGAGAGTTACAGTAAAAGTAATGCCCGAGCCGCCGAGGGGGGCTCCCTGTTATTGTGTCAAGTACAACACTTGCAATATTGCTCATTTTAAGTTGTCTCAAAGGGTCTAAGAATCCCAGATGTGCTGCATTTTTTGTTATGCGGTTTGCATCATCATCAGAATGTGGATGGGCTCCTAGTGATTAACTGCAGTATTGATTTGGGCGGCAGTGGATCATGAGATAGAGAGGGTCCACTAACCAGAAGGGGTGGTGTGATCCCAGCGTCCTCCAGTCCACATGTCGAATGTCTTTGGCCAAGACCCTAAAGTGCCTCTGACGGCTGTGCTGGCAGTGTATGAATATGATGGAAAATTTGCTGTATATAGGAGCACTCTATAAATGTGTGTGGGTGTATGTGTGTGTGCAGGTCAGATGGAGTAAGGGGCTTCTTTCCAGTATTTATGTTCTGTAGAAGACAAAATACATTATTTGATGTCCTCTGGTGTGCCTTAGTGCTTCTGCCCCTCCTGGACATGTAAGATAACTTATTATATTTATTTATTAATTTCTGTCAGGCAATGTTGCGATCATTAAATATATATCTCAAGCAGATAGCTGGAAACATTTTTTGCACCAGCACATAATTTAAGTTCACCCAAATGTCTCACTGCGCCTTTTGGCCCCACAATAATACACCTATTATACATTTTCTTGACAGTTCCGATATACATTTGTAATTACTCAGCACATTGTGTAAATGAGATGAGTGATGGGACTAACAAAGCCTGTCAGAGGAAAAAATAACACAACTCAGTATGTACAGACTGTTAGACCCTACTGTTGTAAAGGGTTGTAGTTCATTCACCCTCGAACCGTCGAACCGATGGCTTTCATTCACCCTCTCCTCAGTCATCCTCCCACTAGCTGCAGCTGTGAAGGAGCTTTGGGCTTGTCTCTGACTGGGACCAGCAGAAGTAGAGTGTACTGTCACTTTCACAAAATGTTTCACTAATCATCTCCATAGATTTAGTCGAAGTACAACCAGACTTTCGACGTGCAAGCTCTTTCACATCTCTCATGGAAAACAAATTCCAAATTCCAAACATTTTCCAAGCTCTGACTCCGAGCACCCCTGATTTCCAGCAACATACTGTATGCTATGTGTGGAATGGCCTCTTGGGAGCTTTGCAGTAAGCCCACTCTCCAAGGTTGGGCCATCTAATTTCAAGCCTCCTACCGTGACACAAACTGTGAGCAAGTCAGGAATACCAATGAGTGCAGTCTGAAAAAATACAGCAGTGCAGCATTCCAGCTGTTTGAATATCTGCTCATTTGTCATTATCAGCAGGGAAACTATCACCGATTTTTGTTGACAATGTCTGCTTCTCATTCCACACCTTTCATTTGAGGAGTAAATGATTATCCTGCACTGAACACATTCTGCTGCCTGCTTCTGCTTAGCCAGCAGTTGTCATTTGGCTCTTGGGACCTTCTCGATAGAAACAGAGTTTTACTGTGTTTGCTCTCGGACTGTGTCCATACTTTCAGGAACCTATTCACCAGATTTCATCTCACCATTATACCAGGGACTAAGCAAGATATCTGCTGTTGTGCCACTTTTATTGCAGTTGAAATGTCATGTTATTTTCCTCAGTGTGTGTCCTAGGCATTGCCACTAAGGAAACTATGGCCGCATTATTGTTGGCTATTTCTCAGTTCAGCTTTGCTGCTGTGCTGTTGCTGTTAACATTCAATTTGTGATATGCATGAAACAATGCAGTAAGACTGGAGGCAGCATATGCATGTATACCCCTACATGGACCCTGTGCTTCTCTCTTTAGAGCAGAAGGAGATATATACATACTGAACAATATAATGTCACTTGACAATGTTTATTACTATAGCCTCTTAAAAAACATGTTTTATTTAGTGCTTTAACAGACAAAGCAGATGCAGGGTACTCAGGGGCAGCTGCAGAAATCTATTCACACCAATCAAAAAAATAAGAAGCAAAAGAAGTCAGCATCACGTGAAGGCTTTAAATACCAATTAAAAGAATAGAACAATAAAAAGATGACATCACACAAAAGCAAATAAATACAAACAATAAAGAATAAAAGCAATGGAACGTAAAATGAAGTCAAGTCTGTAAAAATGTTTTTTAGGAAGCGATTTTAAAGAAGTCACTGATTTTGCAATAAGTGTTTCCTCAGGCAGGTCGTTCCAAAGGGGCCCTGATGGCAAAAGCACGGTCACCCCTATTGTGTCCAAAATTTTCTAAAGAGCTTTTAAAAATCATTCAAATATTATATGATTTCAGATAAAAACGACATTAATACAGGTTCAAAATCTCGAAAATAATTAAGAATGGGGGGTGTTAAATAAGAGGAGAAAGACGCTTAAGCCTCTTTAACTGCCATTTGATAATTATCCATAGCATCTTTCCATATCAGAAAATACATACTGTAAGTGTCATGATTCTGCCCCTTGAACTCTGTTGACTCTTGAGAAGTCTTTGTTTTAATTACTTCTGAACGTTGATTTATTCATTCAAGATTCCTCGTGTACCTCTGTTTAGTTTCCTTTGTTGATTTCTTGAGTTTCCTGTTTTATTCTGATGTCCCTTTCCTGGTGTCTACACTTCCTTTTCCTCTGTCTTGTTTCATCTGTGCCTCCTTGTGTCTATTAAGTCTCCGTGCTTTTGTCTTTGGCAGTTCTTCTGTTGATTTCCTCCCAGTCTGTTTTCGCCCTAACCTGGATTCCTGTTTGTTCCTGTGTTTGCTACCTGTTCTGTCAGAGATTATCTGTTTCCGTTCTCATACCTGTGGACACCTTTTGTGGAAATTAGTTTTTTGTTTTACTTTGGACTTCGTAAGTTTGTTTTCTTTTCAATTTAGTAAAACATTTATCAGACCACACTTTGCATTGGTCTTCTTCCTGTGTTGACCTCGCTGTGTAATGTATGTTGCAATTTGGCGCAGTACAAATAAAATTGAATTGAGCTGAACACATTTTCGATGTACAGTGGGGAGTTTTGTATTGAATTGAACATTTGGATCATCAGTTTCATACCATTTGGTTATATCTGTTAAAAATTGTTTAACACATGGGCCACAATCTTTCCATCTGTCAGTCTCAGCCTTGGAACATCAAACAAATCATCAGAAACATTCCATTGTGTTCCAAGTGTTGTGATTGAGTAGGTACCAGCACAGACACTGCACATTTGCTTTTAGTCTTAAACATGGTCATGCTTATGACCTGGCTTAAAATGTCTCTTCTCAAAACTTCCATCTTTCCCTTCTGAGATGTGCGCTGTGACATGCAAAGCATAGCCTCATGTACAGTGTATGTGTGTGAGTCTCCTCAATTAAAGGGGCAGTAAGAAATGCTATAGCAAAACACGTTTTGTTTTATCACTGTCAGTTCTGTGCGCCGAAAAAAAAATCCAGGTTTTCGGCTCAGCCCAGGTTCTTTAAATCGAAAACAATACAAATGGTGCTGACCACACCTCACAACACCGTGAGTGCAGTATGTAAAGATCACTCGTCGACACCTTAAGAGACATGCTGGCGGGTGGTGCTGCAACTCCGCGGTTTTGGCCTAGTGGTTAGTGCGTTGGTCTCCCATAACCGAGGTCGCGGGTATGCGTCCCGGCCAGAGCAGTAAAATCACACCAACAACAAAGAGAGAAACGGGGTTTCTCCAAAATCGCTTATTGCCCCTTTAAAGCTGCATTTAGACTCGCCACAGGCTTCATGCTCAATGTCCATTCGTATGCATAAAGTGGCTGTGTGGGAGCAAATTTCACAAATATGTGAGGAGAGCAGATCAAATCATTAGCTAAACCAGTTTTCATCCCCTCCGCTGTTGAAATTAAAATGCACATTACATCCCGTTCCCATCAAATGGATTGGACAGCATGTCAGGAAAGAATGTTTGAAATCCCCAACCACATCATCTATACATGATAAAGGAGTTGTGTAATCTTCACAAACTGCCTCCTTTGTAGCCCCTGAGTCTCCTCTCCTCTGAGTGCATGTATCTGAAACTCATTTTTGAACAATGCAAAATCTCACAATGTTGAATCAAAGAATATGCTGCTCCTGAATCAAACAAATGTGACATTTTGCCTGATGCAAGGACTGTGTTGGCATGTGTTTAATGGCTTCTGAGATGTAACTTGTGTATTTGCCTGTTTGTGTTTTAGTGTCATGTTTTTGTTCTAAATGTGAAATGACTTCTGAAATGTGTCACCTTTCTGTTGTGAGGACTGTTCCTCAGTGTGTGCCAGTGAGTCAGGTAAGCCGATTCCTCCCCCACCATCACAGCTTGTCAATCAGCTTGTTGCATGCTGAATTCAGGTTTTTGTATGTTGTCAGGACAGTCCTTTACCACACCAGAAATGTAGTGCAAGTTTAGCTGTATCCCAGCTAATGCCCGTCCTCTTCACCATGTCAGTGATTTCATGTCATTGAGGAATCTGTCTCTGAGGTGGGCATCACCTTCATCATCCTTCTGTTTACACAGACAAGTTTAGTCATGTCCATTCTCACAGGAGAAGCAGTAACAAATCAATCTCTCTCACACACACACACACACACACACACACACAAACAGAGCTCTAACAGCCTCCCTTTATGGAGTAGTGTCATCATTCTTGAAATCAACCTCCACAAGTCCTTTTGAGGATAAAGACGTGATATCTTTGCCCAGTCAGTTCCCATTATCACCACCAGGGGAGTTGTCTTAGTTCAA
The DNA here is from genome assembly GCF_022379125.1 of Scophthalmus maximus. Lineage (NCBI taxonomy): Eukaryota > Metazoa > Chordata > Actinopteri > Pleuronectiformes > Scophthalmidae > Scophthalmus > Scophthalmus maximus. Next base: position 22,514,023 of record NC_061529.1, read on the forward strand.
AGAATGTTGGCTAAAACACAAACTCTTAAACTACCAGCTGTTTTGCAAACGTTGTACCATAATGACTTGGAGTGAGAAGATGTTGCATCCCATCCTGAATGAGGGGTTTCTGAGAGCCAGTGAACGACAGACGGGGAGCTATGTATGAGGGGCCGTCAGGGGCATTATTCAGAATTACCTCCCACACACACAACTGAAAATTATACGCTCACAAGCACAACTAACACGCCCTCACAGACAACTGAAACCCTCTCATACACACACAAGTGAAACCCTCTCACACACAACTGAAATGCTCTCATAGACACAACTGAAATTGTCTCACACACAACTGAAACTGAAAATCGTACCTCACACACTACTGAATAATGATACCTCACACACACACACACACTGCTGAAAATTAGACCTCACACAGTCTGTTGAGAGTCTGAGTAGCCTACCTTACACACCTTTTGATTGAAACATAAGTACACTGACCTTTACAGAAGGAAGTGCATCTGCCTCCCAGTGAAACCAGGAAGTAATGATCCAAAACAAGTGCTCACTATCTGACAGTTTGTGACCTCATCGCGGTTTCAAACTCTTCTTCTCCTTTTTAAAATTGAGTATTTATTGTATTATTTATTGAGAACCTTTTGAGAAGAACTCTACACTGTATTGATTGTATTAGAAGAGAAAGAGTGGGAGATGATTTTGAACGGGGGAGACTTAATCGTGAGCTTGATCATCACACAAGGACATTTTCAGAACTTCTCATGGAATCCCGAACTGGTAATGACCCAATCCATGAACAATACACAGACATTATATGCATATTTGCACACCATTCTGACAGGATAATAACAATATAATGTCACATGTTTTACAGGTTTTTTTTTATAGGTTTTACTTTTAACTATTTATTGATCTTTTTTAATTTAAATTTATTGACCTTGATTTGTTCTAATTGCATTACTATATGCTCTGTAGCACTTTGAGATTGCTGTATTGTAAAGTGCAATACAAATAAAATGTATTATTTGTATTATAGACAAAGAAGTCCAAACTAATAATAATGTTATAATCCCTGCTATTGCCACTGTTAATGATACGATGGCTCAAGCAATACAGCAACAGTTTGATCCACTTCATAATGATGGAACTTTGGGATCAATTCATTTTCTTCTTTTGCATTTTGTCCAAAGTTATGATATAGCGGAACAGAATAGACAGTATGCAGGAACACCAGAGACCTACGCAACTGCACACAGACACTGAAAAGTGATTATTTAAAAAAAAAAAAGAAGGGCCCCTTTAAATTGTTTAGGTAACATGTCTCTTGTCTCATAATGCCTTGAACAGTTCAGAGAGAAAATGTGGGATGTGATAAATTTTAAAATTTAATGTATTATGTATTAAATTGTATTTTGTTATAACTTTGTGTTGGTTGTTTTCCATAAAATATTTTCACATTACATGAAAGATTTACCAGTGATCATACTACTTCCTTGGCTACTAAATAAGTTTTCTTTTCGTGTAGCAAATAACATTATTTTGTCTACAACAATTTAAGCTCGGGCAAAGTCGAAGGCAAGGATTTTCTCAAGTTTAGAATGACCCTTTGGAAAAAAGTAAGATATCTTTTTTATGGCAGCAATGACTGTATCCAAAAGTACATGTACTAGCAGAGACAAAAAGGACCCATGTCAACAAACAGTACATGTCAGTGATTGTTAATGTACACACCAATCTTATACATTGCAACTTGTGATGTACCTTTTTACAAACTATAGCTCTTACCTTTTACATCAATTAGGTAGTCTCTCCAAAATGGAACCACCACCTCCTCTGCTCTCCTCTTGTTGCTGCCTGGTGCAGATAGATGGATGATGAACAAATCGAGAGAAGAAGAGAGAGAAAAAAACTGGAAATACCTTTGGAATCGGGCTTCATCCCCATGCACAACTTGAAACATGAGGAGGTCACGAACAAGCTGTTCCTTGTCATCAATCTTTCTCAGTGGACAAAGACACCCTGCATTAGCCAAATAATCCTGCATCTGTTGAGTTGCAGCAATGAGGTCCTAATATGTAGAACACTGGGACACCTAAAATGAAATTGTTGTATGGAAAAGCTATTGAAAACAGAGAAGACTTCCTGGATAATCCATGGTTAGCATGACACGTCTTTGCTATGCTTTAGTTCAGCACACAGGCATAGTTTTTTATTTCAAAGACTAAATTTTGAAAAGCTGTGTTATGATAAAGCTGACCCTTTGCACTTAGTTGTAGATCTCTGTGCCTGCAATGTCCTCCAGCAGTGGCTTGGCTGCATGGCTGCCTGCAGCCAAGCAGTCAAATAGTGTTGTGGAGAGGAATGTAGGCGGAGGCCCTCCATGGACAAGACTGACAGCAATAGCTCTTCCAGCAAGGAAATTGTGGTCTTCTCTGTGTAAAGTCAGTTTGTGGTTGGAAATATCTCAATAGTTAAGACGCCAACAGTGACTTTTGTAATTGACCATAGTAAGCAGAATTTACGGGCTACAGCTCTCAAAAATTACCTGGAAGATCAAGTGCCAGATTCTGACTGTAATCGGACCTCAAACATGGAGCTCATCATCAAGGCTTCCATTAGAAGGCGTAGGAACTCCCTTATTGGTCCTCCCTAATCCACTGCCTCCTCAATCTGCCCAAGATCATTCAAACATTTGATCTTCATGGTGGCATTGGGGTTGTACGTGGCCCGATTGAAACCCCGGAAGGCCCCATTCAAGTGGGTTTATATTAAATATACAGCGAGTATTTGCTGAGATTTTCTCAGCCAACTCCGAGGGGGTCTCCTTTGTAGAGGCATTTTGAATCTGGGTGGCCTGGGCTCTGAAAAACAGAAAAATGACCAGGACTATCACTTAAATGTCTATTGTTTCATCTGAAGGGACATATATTTTTCATTACAATACAAATTCATTATATGAAGTATTTAAATGAACATGGAATAAACTTGGATGCATGTTAGATTAGTATGTTTGACAGTTTGGTAAGGTCTATAACTGTGTGATAACTTACTGTTCAGTTTCAAGGCTAGCTATTATTGCATGATTTAAGTCCTCAACATCTGACGATAAATCTAAGACATCTCTCATTAAGGTAACATATGACAAATAGTCAGATGTGGGGACAATGGTCGACCTGGAGACTGTGACAGAAGAGGTTATCATAGTGACACTTGCAGTCACTGGAACGACACTTGCATTTTCATTGGAAAGGAAAGAGCTGTGGCTGGAGTTGTTGGTATGAGGCGGAGAGCTTGTGGTTTGAAGATCATTGTTGAGTGGAAGGCTGGAGGTGGCTGTTTCATCCAGCAGAACACCACCACTGCGTCCCTATTCTATGGGATGATTGGCCCTTGACTTTGATCTAGTGCTGGGACCCTCCTTGTCACAGTGGATTTAGGAACTGGACCCAAAATGCACGGAGTAGAAAGAATATTTAATAATAAAAGAAAACCAACTTACTGCTTCTCAATGGCCTGGCAAAAAAGAGTGGCTATCTCTCCATCTACCGAGGAGAAGTGACTCCTCCTGGCAGGTGAAGGAGACTGCTGCGCAGTTGTTAATATGCTAGTTATTAACGCTGCTGCCTGATTAAAATGACCAGTGTTACTTGCCATGTAGTCTTTTTCTGAACTTATGCAGTGTTTTGACAATCCACTGGGTAGCTTCAACTGAGAAACTACAAAATGCTTCAGGTGTACTTCTCCAGTGCTGCCAAAGATGTTACCATCCTTCAACAGAGAGAGCAAAATCCAAGGGACTTCATGATTTTCTCACCTCTCTGTCCTTTTTTTTTAGTCTTGGAGTCATGTATGATGCCCAAATAGAACTCAGTTGTCTGTCAAGGATGCTGCAAAAGAAAGACATGACACTGCCTGAAGCAGACAAGTTGCTGGCTCGATAGATTTGGGTCTTTAAGTGCATGGTTTCCTCACCAAGCCAATACACAAAAGCTGTCCTTCAAGTTTAAACTTTGAAGAATGAAGCCGTGCATGACAGTCAGAGGATTGTAAGGATTAATGCGGGACAGTTTTTTCGCAGTATGGCTGAAAATATGAAATGCAGGATGACTCCAACAACTTGCTCTCAAGTCAGCACACAAGAGAGCTCCTCACACGGAGGTGACAACCAACTGATGACAGACATAAAGGTTCTTCAGCCAGTCACCTGTCCTGAGGGAAACTAGATATACAGCATGGTGATGAAGAGGTGCTCCATTTCTGTGACACACTAAAAGTAGAGAGAAGAAGTGTCCAAGGATTTTGTGAATACAAGGAACTAAAGGGGATCCGGGACACCAGCAGCACTGGAGCCTCTACTGAAAGTTGTCCACACCCTTGCTGTGTCTACCAGTGAATGTGAGTAGTAGACGTAATTACTGTCAAAAGATATTCCCTTGGCAGACTTACAAACCCGATTTTTCTAAAATGCAATTGTTCATGGAATTTTCTCTCCTCCTGTGTGAGAGTCTTAGATTATAGTTTAGACATCCTGATTCTAAGGACCCATTCGATCTGTTTAATGACGACATGATTCTGAGAGTTGAATACATAACAATGACCGGGAACGGGAGGTTTTTTGGGACATCATGCACTGACTCTTTATTGATCTTTGTACGAACCATAAATCTCCTCAATATTGAGCTCCTGTAATAAATACTTCTGCATAAGACATCTACGGTCTTTCTCTTCCTGATTCAACTACATCAATTTTTCCATCACACAATGGGTGACCATTAGAGCAGTTCAGTCCACAAAGTTATGTGATGTCATGGCTGGCGAAGGGAAGAAGATATGCAGATGAAACGGCACGTGAAGCCCCAGACCATTCAAGCAAAGCTTTTAGTTTACATCTATAATTCTGTTCTGTATGTGTCAACTTTGCTGATGTGTATAATTATTCTAAAGTACAAAAGGTGGTGCTCAATTAATTTACTATGTAATATGATTTCCATACTGAATTTATCACCGCATTCATAGCTAACTCCTTTTCTGCCTCTATCCCTCTAAAACAAGATGTGAGCTGAGATGCTTTGCAGTCCAAAAACTTGAAAGTCCTTTATAATCCAGAACATACTATTGCCATTTCTGCAAGTATACGGACATTTGAATAAATTAATGTTGTGAAAATCAGCATTATCTTGAGTATTTTTTATTAACTGTAGAAATTCAGAATGTAGTCCTTAATGATTTGCCGATATTGGCTGCCCGATACACATGCCAACAGGTGAATAAGGGCACTTTTTCCCACTTAAAGCATTGGTTAAAACTATGTTTAGGTCGAGGGTTGAGCAATAAGTCTGATTGGAAAATTGCTGCTACCCCTCCTCCTCGGCCTGTGGTCCGAGGAATATGAGCATTATCAAAAGAGGGAGGTGTTGATTCATTTAAACTAACGTATTCTTCTGGCTGTAGCCAGGTTTCAGTCATACAGAATAAATCAATGTGATGATAATTTATCAGATCATTCACTAACAAAGATTTAGATGGTAGTGACCTAATATTTGATAATCCACATTTAATCGTTCTAATTTTAGGTTAATTTAAAGGCGTTGATCTTTATAAGGATTGTATGAATCACACATCTTTCATTTACTCTAGGATTAGATAGCTGAAGTGGTCGGGGGGCAGAAACAGTTTCTATGGGGTATTGTGGGTGCGACTGCTGTAATAGAAGCGCAGAGAAGCGTGTAAGACTGGAACTCTGAAATGTAACGGGTTTGACCGTCTAGGTAACTGAGTCAGGTTTTTAGAAATGAGAGCTGCACCAAAGTTGGATGAATGCCGTCTCTGCGCATCAGACCAGGAATTCTCCAAAAGGTGCGCTAGTTATCTATGAAGCCCACATTGTTACCTGGACACCACTTTGACAACCAGTGGTTTAGTGATGACGTGAGGCTATACATGTCATCATTGTTCAAGTTTGGCAGGGGTCCAGAGTAATCTACTGAGTTCCACATTACTTTTATATAAGAACACACTGAATCAATATCCACCTTTGTGATCTCCGATTAGTGAAATCGACTCTGTCTCTGTCTGAGTATGTTCTATATTTACCACAGTGTGTCTTGCAAGATGTAACCTAAATTTTGTGACTATGACGCTAGGGACAGCCTTGGTTAGCCATCGGCGGTTCCGGCAAGGCAGAGATAAGATGATCTTGCATAGGTGAAAACAAACACACATCTTGAAAGTGGGACTTGTGACTCTCTGACTGCAGTGATCATACTTGGGCTTTTTCCTGCACCTGCCACTGTTTTTTTTGTGATGACTCCAGACAGGAGGAGAAGACACTGTTGCACTGCTCAGCCCAGGCAGGCTCCCACAACTGTGTGCTGTGCAAGTCATCTTACACTGGTTTATATGGAGTAAGTTGATTGCAGTTGAAGCAAGACAGCTTGGTAAACACTGAAGGATTTTTACTCTCAGGATAAAGTCAGAGATTGTTCATGCTGGGTGTATCCAGATTGTGGTAGCAATAACTGACAGGAAATGCTGATCCACTCACCTCAGTTTAATCTGTTCCAATATCCAGTCTACTTCACTATTCAGGGAGAGCTCTGCCTTGTTTCATAAATGAACATTAACTCTGAACTGTTGTGGTTGTGGCCTGAAATTGAAGAGAGGAGGGTTTTTTCAACTTATTTTTCTCATATCCTAGAAGATTTGCTGTTTATTATTGTCATGGTGTAGAAGAAGGAACAACTTTTTGATGCAGGGCAGTTGCTGAATATGTCTGATCATTTCTCAGGGCATCCGACTGTGGCAGAGGGTTTAAATAACCATAGCTGTTCTGAGACAAGCAGTTGTTTGATAAGGCACAAATTAACCAGCTAATCCATAGTGAGTGTGAATGTGCCTTGTCCAGGGAGTAGTCCGTCTCTCACCCTGTGTTGTTCTGCGTTCCTTACGGCCCCCAGCTACCCTGGGAAATGGATATAGGATTTTCTTTGCGTTGATAACAGCATTGGAATGAAAATCGAATGATTTCTCTTGAGTAGTTTAGTTAAATGTATTTGTGCAATACTGAAAGAAAGACTACACCAATAACCAGTATAATCTCTGTTTCAACAGAAACTGGTTTCTGACTCTCGGCTTCAAGTCCATTGGTTCCTGAAGAGGTAAATCTGTAAAACTGTTCACAAATAGGTATATGCTTTCTTTCTCCATCTCTGGTTAAGGCTCAACTGGGTCCAGCAGTTTATCAAAATTCACTCAAGTGTGTGTGTTCATAGATGTCAGTCAGTGCAACCACTTGGCTCACAGACGCGTTTTTAATAGTTCAACGCTGGAGCTCTATGAGTGAAAAAACAACGCGGGAAATTTGTTAATGGAGGTGTGCAAATGTAATTTCTTGACAGTAAAAAAAATGATAATGACAAATCATAGACTTTGAATATAACAACAACAATATCCCCTGTAGCTTAAATAGAATGTATGGAAACAGATTTTCACGGTTCATATCTGTCATATTTGCTTCTGGTGTAAATAGGATTTTAGAAATGGATCTTAACACCTAAAGCGGCTCAGGGCTGGGATAGTTTTCCTTCAAGAAACCCACTTACATGACTGACCAATGGCGATTAGGTAAATGCTGGCGTGGACAATTTTTCCATTCTAATTTCAGGGGTAAGGCTAGGGGCACAGCTATCCTTATTGATAGTAATGTTCCTTTTGAGTCCTCAAACATTATATCAGATACAAATGGACGTTTTATTATTGTTTCAGGCAAACTTTACAATAAGTCAGTCATCTTAGCCAACGTCTACGCACCTAAGTGCCTAAATGTGGCTTATCAACACCTACAGCTGCCAACACTAAAAGATAAGCCTGTTGTGATGTTTTGATATTATGATAAAATGTTATGTTGTGATGTATTTTTTCTTAATTGTATAGTAAGTGTTTGTATATGTATTTTGTTTTATATTGTACATGTATTGTGTGCTTTTTTTTCCTCTCTTTCTCTTCTCTCTTTTTCTTTTTAAATTGTAATTTTTATTGCCTTTTTCCATCATGGCCAGGGGACTACAGATGAAAACTAGCCTTCTGGCTAATTCTGGCTTTTTTTTAACCATGTGTAATCATGTGCTTTATGAAATTGCACTGTCCCCTTTTAAATAAACTAATAATAAATAATAATAATGTTTATGATGTACAATTCTTTAAGAGATTTTTTTCTCAACTCCCTGATCTCAATTCTCACTCTCTAATTCTCGTCCCTTTTGTTGTTCCCTTGTACATGATGCGACAATTACTGACTAAATTCACAGTGCATACAGCTCATAAAACCAAAACCATCCATTAAAGACTGGAGACAAAATGTGTTTGTTTTCACTGGCATAAATAACCGTTTCATTCTTTAAATCTGTGATCAGTACTGATCGAGCAATGGCACCTGTTATGGTTGTGTGTGCAGGATTAGGCTGTGTCAGTATCCAGCAGCCCCTGCACTCTCACATCACCACAGCCAGCATAAAGCAGTGAGCTTACTTTATGCAAATGCTGCTTGGTTCTGTGCATCTTTTACATTGTTAATACACACATGCCTGTAGTGAATTACACCCATAAATCTAACCAAGGTGCTTGGAATGTGCTCATTGAGAGGCTAATGTTTCTTCCTCCTCCACAGGATCAACCTTACCTGTGAGATTTGATGAAGCAGGATTATTGCACAGAACAGATTCAAATAGGGGAATGAAATGTAAGGAAAGTGTCTTGGAGGGGAAGTTTAGTTACTGTGAGATACAACTCATCAGTTGTGTGAGGTTGTATTTAATACCTGCTAACCTTAATCAATCAGTTTCTCTTCGTGAGACGCTGAGGGGAAACTGAGCAGTGAAAACTGAGCAGCACCCTTCGATTAGTGGAAACACTCAATCCCATTTCATCCCTTAGCCCTACACTCGGTTTTGAGCGTTCACATGTAGGGGTAGGGGTGTCTCAATTCCCTCTGGCATCGGGGGGGCTAAGGCTGAGGGCTAGATGGCCCTCCAAACAGAGATTTTCCAGACCAACACTCGAAATGGAGGGCTGTGAGATATTTCCCAGAATGCCTTGCGAATCACGGGCATGTCGGCTAAAAAAATGTCCAAGGCGACCAAAGAAACATGTCATTCCGATGTATTATGGCACTTTTCCTCATTAAAGCCACCAAAATGAGAAATGGGATTGGGCCAAAGCCTTCTTGCTAAAATGTCTGTCTCCCATGGCGGAAGTCATAGGTTTGAAGCCACTCCTGTAACACATGATCGAAACATCCCCCCTGCTTCCTTTCACAAATTGCACGGAGTAAATGTAAAGTCCCCTGACTTCCATCAGTCAAAACCATAAATATGTGCACTGCCTTATTCCCGACTATTTCAAAGATGGGCACTGCCTTATTCCCAACTATTTCAAAGATGGGCAAAGAGGTGAAGCTATGGTGGGCTGGTTCAGCAACCAGTCTTTTTTCAGACCCACTCCAGCTCCACCTCTTTGCCCATCTTTGGAATAGTCGGGAATAAGGCAGAGTTGGGCACTGCAAAGATGGCGAGGGCTGAGCCGCCAACTTTTTGACCTTCAAAATCGTTCTTCAGAAACATATGGGTGACCACATGGAGGCCATCTTTATATACTTATATATTTGTCGTAAAACTTCTCCAACACTGCCTTTCAAAACCATCCATATGAGAAATTTCTGATTTGATGCTCCATTCTTTAGGATGAATATCCCCCTCACTATAGTCATATTAACACTGTGACTGTGAAGGAAAGTGAAAAACCGGACTCATTTATCAAGCAAGTCAAGTTCAGTGGGATTCAACTGGATACTGTCCTGTGCTTATCTTTCAAAAAAAATCTAACATAATGGGTTCATTATTCTCTAAGAGATGATTTTACAGTAAACTTTGATTTATAACTGACACCACTAAATTTAAGAGTCACAGCAGTGCATGGACTCTGAGGTGGATGTGTGACAGAGTATGTTCTTTTATTCTTCTGTAAAGCCTTAATCCTTGAAATCTTCCTTTTCCACCTTTCTGCAAATTTCATATTGAGATGCACAGGTGTTACCCAGGAAAATGAGACATTTCTTTCTCTCTCTCTCTCTCTCTCTCTCTCTCTCTCTCTCTCTCTCACTCACACACGTACACTGTGTTGAAGTTGGATGTTCAGCCTTGAGTGTCTGACTCCCATCCTACATGTTCCCATGAGGTTACAGACAGACAGTAATGGTTTTCGAAAAGTATCATTGAGCTCACCTTGGAAACAAACAAGCTCAGGCTCTATCTCACTCACACACACACACGCCGTTTAAATGAGCTTTACACCAGCTATCATATGTACAATTCAAAATGATTTTGGAAGGATTGTGTTGGAGGTCACTGCAATATAGAGAACTAATCCCGTGAACGAATCCCTTGAACTAAAGGACTGTGTGAAGACCACAGTGTATTTATATGTAAAGCTTGATTTAAAGTTGCTAACCTACAGTTTCATAACTTATTATAACACAGTTATCTTTAGTAAGTTTGACTGATAGTTTATCTAAATATATATATATATGCTAGCAGTAACTCTTATGATGTAAAAAGCCAGGACATGTCTGTCAAATGTTAGTTGAGTTCATGAAGATCCCCATTAGCCTCTGTCTATCTCAAACAGTAGCTACTCTTCCTGGGGTCTTTCTTTCATGAGAATATTACATAAGATTGATGACATACATCCATAACATTCATACTGACAGTACATCAAACGTACAGCAAAAACATTAGATTACAAACTGAACATTCATACTCATAACAAAAATAAACAATACATCCCACAAAAATCAACACAAGCTCAAAACCTGTCAAACACATACAGTAGCTCAACATGACAATAAGAAAGTACCTGAAACTGAATCTACTAAGTCACAAAAATAATGGATAGTTCAATTCCAAGACCATTTCAGGTCTTTAAGATCATTACAATTATATGTAATCTATTGCATTCTTGTGTAACAATAAGGAATAGTAATCCAACGCTCTCTCCTTTATTTGTGAAACTGTGATCAGCTGCTGTCCTCCTATCGATCGCACGGCGTGGATCATTCTGCTCTGTCCATTCTTCTTCTCCAGGCTGAAGAAGAATTTAGTTGGGGAGTGCATTAGAGCAGCGCTCTGGAAACGAGACCGGATCAGTGCCCCCTGTGCCTTCAAGACCTGCCGGGTCCTGCCATCCCCTGTTTCTGCGTTGGAGCTTTCTGCTGACGATCGACACGTTCCTCATTGGTGGTCCGGCCGACGCCTGCTCATCGTCGCCAGTCGGTGGGCCGTTCGACACGTTCCTCATCGGTGGTCTGGTCGACGCCTGTTCCTCGTCGCCAGTCGGTGGGCCGATCGACACGTTCCTCATTGGTGGTCCGGTCGACGCCTGTTCCTCGTCGCCAGTCAGTGGGCCGATCGACACGTTCCCCGTCGGTGGTCCGTCCGACGCCTGCTCCTCGTCTTCAGTCAGTGGGCCGATCGATACGTTCCTCGTCGGTGATCCGGCTGATTCCTCCTCTTCGCCAGTCGGTGGGACGATGGACACGTTCCTCGTCGGTGATCCGGCCGATTCCTCCTCTTCGCCAGTCGGCGGGCCGATCGACACGTTCCTCATCGGTGGTCCAGCCGATCGACACGTTCCTCATCGGTGGTCCAGCCGATCGACACGTTCCTCGTCGGTGGTCGGGCCAATCGACACGTTACTCCTCGGTGGTCTGGCCGACGCCTGTTCCTCGTCGCCAGTGGGTGGGCCGATCAACACGTTCCTCGTCATTGGTCTGGCCAAACACTGCTCCTTGTCGGTGGGCCGATCGGGCCTTCCCTCAGAACTGTTATGCCTGCCTGCAAGACGTCCGGGCCGTCCCCCAGAGCTGCTACTGCCTGCCCGGCCTCCGGGCCATCCCCCAGAACTGCTACGCCTGCCTGCCCAGCCTCCGGGCCATCCCCCAGAACTGCTACGCCTGCCTGCCCGGCCTCCGGGCCATCCCCCAGAGCTGCTACGCCTGCTGAAACCCCCAGCAAAGCCCCTGTCCAGTTCCCCAGTGACCTTTTTTTGTCGGATTGTGGGCGGTCATCTGTCTCGACCGGTTGGGGTGAGGCAGATGACTTGAGGAAGAGAGGAGAGGTGGGCAGAAAGAGGGTGGGAGGCGAGACAGTAGGAGAGAAGAGAGAGAGAGGACAGTTGTACAACCACTGCTGTAATCTCTACCAGACTGATACTTATAATTAAAAAATACAATTATGTTGTTATTATTAGTGATGATATTAATATTAATAATAACAATAATAATGACGGGTTTGGGTCCTGCAGCTCTGGGGTCAGAGATACACTAGGAGAGATAGAAAACACAAACAGGGTTAGTGACATGTACTGTAAACATATCGGGGGATAGAGGGGTCGTATAACAGTTGCATTAATTTCTACCAGACTGAAAATTATAATTAGTGAAAACTGATACTTATAAATACAATGATGTTATCAATAATAATAATAATAGTAACAATAATAATGACGGGTTTGGATCCTGCAGCTTTGGGGTCAGATCTACTAGGGGAGAGAGAAAACAGAGTTAGTGACATGTAATGTAGATACATGAGGGCAGAGAAAGAGAGAGATTTGATTTTTGATTTTCAAAACACGTTTATTAAGATTCACAAGAGAACATCACGTCCTCTACAAACGAAATGAGAAAAAAAACCACACACAACAACGAAATAACAGAAAACCAGAATGAATCAGGTCATAAACACAGAGTGAAAGATGAGCTCTCCCTCCGTCACTGAACACACAGCCGTGGTGAAACATCACTGATTCAAAAACTCTTGCATGTCGTTCATCAGAGAGTGGAACCTGAAGTCCACTCTCACTCTGGCTCTCACCAGAGACACGTACATGTGTGTCAGCTCGTGTCCGGACACATTTCCTATCTTGTCCTTCCTGCTTTTATAAATCGACAACTTGGCCTGACCAACCACAAAATTCAGCAACTGCCACTTTGTAGCATCTTGTTTTCTGTAGCCAGCACCAAAAATAAAAGCAGTCTCCGTAAACATTTCCCCACAGTCGAAAAATACGGTTTTTAACATGTTAAAAAGAGGTTTGAGTCTGTGACAGTCCAGATAACAGTGAATGATGGTCTCCGTGTGTGGACAGAATGGACATGTGGGGCACATGGTGGGATTTATCTTGGACAGAAAGAGATTCACCGCCAGAGCCCCGTGGAGGATCCTCCACTGCAGGTCTCCAGACCTCTTGTTCAGTGGAGGCTTGTACAAGGGTCTCCACACCGGCTTTCTGTCCCGTGGGAGTCTGTCCTTCCACACCATGTCCTTCCTCCCACCCAGCGTCTTCCTGTGAGTGGCCAGAACACAGTGTCTGTACAAACCTTTCCCAGTTTGCATGTGAAAGTCAGCAGCAGTGTCCGATGGGTCAGCATGACGTACTAAAAAAACAATGTCCGGAAAAGGGTCCCCCGAGTCGGGGGCTTCAGTTCCATCAGAATAGTCCCGCAGCATCTCCTTCTCCTCAGAGATCGAAAAAAGTGGGAGAAGGAGAGAGATATAAAGAGAGAGAGAGAGAGTGAGAAGGAGAGAATGGGAGAGGGAGAAAGATGCTCATGATATAAGTTCCCCCAGCAGTCTAGGCCTATAACAGCATAATAAAGAAATGGTTTATTAAACACCTGAGCAGTTCTAACTATAAGCTTTATCAAAGAGGAAGGTTTTGAGTTTAACTTTAAATGTAGACAGGGTATCTGCCTCCCTGACACAAACTGGGAGCTGGTTCCAGAGGAGAGGAGCCTGGTGGCTGAAGGCTCTGCCTCCCATTCTACTTTTACAGACTCTGGGAACCATAAGTAGTCCTGGATTTACAGAGCGAAGTGATCTATTGGGATAATATGAAACTATGAGCTCTGTAAGATATGATGGAGCTCGATTATTAAGGGCTTTGTAGGTTAGGAGCAGTATTTTGAATTCTATTCTGAATTTTACAGGAAGCCAATGCAGAGATTCTAAATATGATCTTTTTTTCTAGTTCCTGTCAGAACTTGTGCTGCGGCATTTTGGATTAGCTGGAGGCTTTTCACAGACTTATTGGGGCATCCTAGCAGTAATGCTAAGTCCAGTCTAGAAGTAACAAATGCATGGACTAGTTTTTCAGCATCCTTTTGAGATAGGATGTTTCTAATGTTCTTGATATTGCGCAGGTGAAAGAAGGCTGTCCTAGAGACTTGTTTTATGTGTGAGTCAAAGGACATGTCCTGGTCAAAGATAACTCCAAGGTTTCTCACAGTAGAGCTGGAGGCCAAGGTAATGCCATCCAAAGTAACTATATGATCAGATAATGTTTCTCTGAGGTATTTAGGGCCGAGTATAATGACCTCAGTTTTTTCTGAATTTAGAAGTAAAAAATTATAAGTCATCCAGGCCTTTATGTCTTTAAGGCAGTCCTGAAGTTTGTCTACCTGATTAGTTTCATCCGCCTTTATAGATAAATACAGCTGGGTATCATCAGCGTAGCAATGGAAATTGATGTGGCGTTTTCTTATAATATTGCCTAAAGGAAGCATATATAAAGTGAAAAGTATCGGTCCCAGTACGGAACCTTGTGGTACTCCATTTCTCAGTTTTGTATGAATGGAAGATTTGTTATTAACGTTAACAAACTGAAATCTATCAGATAAGTAGGACTTAAACCATTCTAGTGCTGTTCTTTTAATCCTAATGTGTTCTAGTCTCTGTAACAGAATTTTGTGATCGATGGTATCAAATGCAGCACTAAGATCTAAAAGGACGAGAATAGAAACATATCCACTGTCTGAGGCCATGAGAAGGTCGTTGGTAACCTTCAGTAGTGCTGTTTCTGTACTATGATGTTTTCTAAAACCTGACTGAAAGTCTTCAAGCAGACTATTCCTGTGTAAATAGTCACATAACTGGTTAGCAACAGTTTTTTCAAGGATTTTAGAGATAAAGAGGAGGTTTGATATGGGTCTATAGTTAGCTAAGATATCTGGGTCCAGAGTCGGTTTTTTGAGCAGAGGTTTAACTACTGCCACCTTAAAGGCCTTTGGTACATAGCCTGTCAATATAGATAAATTGATCTGATCTATATCTGATATGGAATTATTAATTAAAGGTAATACATCCTTAAATAGCCTTGATGGAATAGGATCTAAAAGACAGGTCGATGACTTGGGTGAAGTGACAAGTGAAGTCAGCTCAGCCAGATCTATTGGGGAGAAGCATTCTAAATATAAATTAGCAGTCAGAAGCTACTGTCAGTCATAATCTTATTAGTAAAGAAACTCATGAAATCATTGCTACTTAGAGTTGGAGGAATAGACTGTTCAGTAGAGTTTTTACTCTCTGTCAGCCTGGCTACAGTGCTGAAGAGGAACCTGGGGTTGTTTTTCTAATTATTTTCCTCTATTAGTGAAGAAAAATAATTGGTTCTGGCATTTCGGAGGGCTTTCTTATATGTAATTAAACTATTTTTCCAGTCTAGGTGAGAATCATCTAGACTATTGGAACGCCACTTCCTTTCTAACCTACGTGACGTCTGTTTTAAAGCACGTGTCTGTGCATTAAACCATGGAGCTATTCTCTTCTGATTGACTGTCTTCTTTTTCAGAGGGGCGACAGTGTCAAGTGTGGAACGTAGTGAGGCTGCTGCACTATCAACAACATCATCAATTTGTGTGGGAGTAAAGTTTTGATAACGATCCTGCACTGTATCAACACATGGCAGTAGAGTAAATAACGAAGGAACTGTTTCTTTGAATTTACTAACAAAGTTTTCTGATAGACACCTGCCGTAATAGAACTTTTCTCCAAATTCAGTAAAGTTAATAATGGAGAATTCAAATGTAACTAAGTAGTGATCGGACAGAGGGTTTTGAGGAAATACTATTAGATTGTCAATGTCTATGCCATAGGTCAGAACGAGGTCGAGGGTGTGATTAAAACAGTGAGTGGGTTTGTTTACATGTTGAGTAAAACCAATTGAGTCTATGAGCGAATTAAAGGCAGAACTAAGACTGTCGTTGGCAACATCCACATGAATGTTGAAGTCACCCACTATAATAACTTTATCTGTGCTGAGCACCAACTCAGATAAAAAGTCTGAAAATTCAGATACAAATTCAGAGTAAGGGCCTGGTGGTCGATATACAACGACTACAATAACAGTTTTTTGACATTTCCAGCTTGGGTGAAGGAGGCTAAGAGTTAGGCTTTCAAATGAGTTAAAACTGTGTTTAAGTCGAGGGTTAAGTAATAAGTCTGCTTGGTAGATTGCTGCTACTCCTCTTCCTCGGCCAATATGAGTTTTATTATAAAAGGGAGGTGTTGATTCATTTAAAATAACATTCTTCTGGCTGTAGCCAGGTTTCAGTCATACAGAATAAATCAACGTGCTGATCAGTTATCAGATCATTCACTAACAAAGATTTAGATGGGAGTGACCTAAAATCCACATTTTATTGTTCTATTGTTAGGTTCATTTATAGGCTTTGTGTTGATCTTTATGAGATTGTGTGAATTACACCTCTTTTATTTCCCTTTGGATTAGATAGTTGAAGTGGTCGTGGGGCAGAAACAGTTTCTATGGGGTTTTGTGGGGGCGACTGCTGTAATAGAAGCGCAGAGAAGCGTGTAAGACTGCAACTCTGCTTCCAGGTCCCAAGTCCAAGATGGAAATCCATATTTCTTCAAACATTGCATAGTTTCCTTTCAGTGAATATGTTATTTTTTCCATGGCTATAACTTGTACAATGTCTTCTAGCCAGCCTTTTGTAGTCGGCCTCTGTATAGATTTCCAACATTTTGCAATAATCTGTCTGGCTTGAAGTAGGCTTAGGGTAACCATTTTCCTGTTAGCTCTGCTGAGATTAATGTCATTTGATTTGAGTCCCAAAACGCACATTCTTGGGCACATAGGAAGAGTCACCTCTGAAGTATTTGAGAGTGTCTCAAAAAGCTCTCTCCAAAATTCTTGTATTTTTGAACAAGTAATTCCATATACAATGGAATTACTTGTTTGTGTTTGTGATTGGGCACAAATAGTTTGCCATTCAGACCCAGTTATGTCCTCCCCAAAGTCTGCACACCAAGCAAGTATCTTGTCCTCAGATGACAGAATGGTATAAAAGATGGAAATAAGTCTCCTCTGGTGTGGGCTTACCACAATATTTTCTACCGCTGAGAGGTCGGGTAATGAGAGCTTTTTTTGGGTCTTATAAACAAAGTCTCTGACTTGTAGGTATTTGAAGAAATGTTTAGCAGGTATGTCAAATTGTTTTCTGATATCCTCAAATGACATGAGAACCATCCTCTTGAGAGAGATCTGCTATTTGGCCAATACCTTTGTCTGCCCATAGTTTGAAACCCTTGTCTTTTGCTCCTGGAGGAAAATTGTTGTTTCCCCAAAAGGGTGTGAACTGTGATAGATTTAGGGAAACTTTTAGGCAGCGATGAGTTTCATGCAAAACACGTATGGAGTTGGAAACAAATGGGTTACCTGTGGATTTCTTTAGTTTATCAGGTACAGATACAAATGAAGAGGTAAGATAGCTGATATTTCTCCTTCCATGGTCAGTCATGAGAGGGGGGAACTGGGCTTAAACCAGAAGGAGGTTGTCCAAAGCTGGCAAGCCCAGTAGTACCATTTGAGATTGGGGAGTTTCAACCCTCCCCTGTCGTATGGCAGATAGAGTAGGAAGAGGCGTAATCTTGCTCGTCTGCTACTCCATAAGAAGTTTCTGAAGATTTAAGTCATATTTGGGAAGAAGTTTGTTGGTGGTGGAAGTGGTATACATTGAAATAAGTACAGCAATTTGGGTAGGACACTCATTTTAAGTATATTAATCCTGCCAATCAATGAAATTGGCATTGTTGTCCATCTGTTGATATGGTTAGTCACTTCTGATATCACTGGGCTATAGTTAGTAGAAACGAGATCCTCTGTTGAATGAGTAATTTTGATCCCCAAATAAGTCAAACTTCATGTGTTTTTAAATGGGGTTTATAATGGGGGACAACTTCTCACTGACTGTTTAAGAAATAGGATATTTGACTTGGATTCATTCACTTTATATCCTGAAATATCCCAAAAGTATTTATTAACCTAAGGAGATTTGGAATAGAGCACTTTAGCTGAGTCAGGAATAAAACAATGTCGTCTGCGAATAGTCCTATTTTATTCTACACATTCCCTATCCTGATACCAGTTAAACCGCTGTTTTGTCCAATTGCAATAGCGAGTGGCTCGATTGCTAATGCAAACAGTAGGGGTGAAAGGGGGGATCCCTGTCTGGTCCCACGTTAAAGTTTGAAGGGCTGATGCACTTGGGGAGTAGTATAACATTTTCACACACTTACAGATGTAATCACCAAACCCAAATCACTGAAGCACTTCAAAAAGATAATTATGTTTCACCCTATCAAACGCTTTTTCCGCGTCCAGGGAGACTATTGCTGTGTCTGGGCTTTCCCTCCTCACATCTATAATATTTAGTAGTCTTCGAATATTGTGGAAACCTTGATGACCTTTTATGAAACCGTTTTGGTCAGGGGCTATCAGAGAAGGAAGATGGTCTTCAAGATGTCTCGCAAACACCTTTGCTATAATCTTAGCATCTGAGTTTATAAGAGAAATAGGACAATATGACCCACAATTTATGTGGGGTTTATCTGGTTTTAAGATCAGTGTTATTAAAGCATTGGATAAGGAGGGTGGTAAATGTTCCGCTTCAATTGATTCGACTAACATATCAAAGAGAGGTGGCACAAGCATTGCCCTAAAGCGCTTGTAGATGTTTATGGGAAGTCCATCCGGACCTGATGCTTTCCCTCCGTTCATGTGGGGCAGTGCTTCAAGCAATTCCTCCTTTGTGATGGGAGAGTCTAGCTCCTCTTTTACCTTTATCTCTAAAGCTGGAATGGAGAGCTGGTCTAAAAAGAGGTGTGTGTCATTAGTATCCGGAGACGCTGACAAATAAAGGTTCATATAATATTTTTGAAAACTTCAGTTAATTTCTCTAACAATCGTTGTTGTCCCGTTTTCAGTTTCAATCTCAGTGATAGCCCTTTCATTTTGCAGTGTTTTAATCCGCCATGCTAGTAATTTACCCGCTGATTCTCCCTGATCATAGTATGTCTGCTTTAACCGATCGATACTGTTTAAGGCCTTACTTGCTGTAACATCATTATATTTAGCCCTTACTTCTGAGAGCCTCTGTACATTCTCCGCTGTATTATTCAATGAGAGCTCCTTTTCTAGATCTTTAATATCTCGCTCAAGTTCAGTCATAAGGAGATGCGTCTTATTTGTGTTGCTACTCGTATAAGAAATCATTTGACCTCTAATATATATATATAACATAGCCTTTAAAGGCTTCCCATCTAATAGATGCTGAGGTTTCATTTGTATTTATAGCAAAGAACATCTCAATATTTCCTTCCACAAAGTTTAGAAAATTCTGATCATGGAGCCATCTCGGGCTAAGCCTCAACACTGTTTGGCCCCTGGCATGTGAAGTAAGGTGGTAATGCAAAAATAATAGGGCATGATCTGAAATAACTATGCCTTTGTGTCCACAGTCCTGTATATTAGCAAGATTCCCAGAAATTAGAAAATAATCTATGCGGGATTGTGTTTGGTGTGTGTTCGAGTGGCAAGAATATTCTAGTGTGGTGGGATTTCTAATTCTCCAGATGTCACAAAGATGCAGCTCTGACATGAAGTGACCTATCACTTTTCGGGTGTTAGTGTGTGAGGAGTCATCTCTCGATGAGTGGTCTAGAAGGGGGTTAGGAGCGCAATTAAAGTCTCAACCCATAATTATTTCACCTCCAAAGGAGGAAACAGTCAAAAAGAGGTTACTAAAGACATTTACAAGAATAACTTCTTGATTCAAAAGAGTTCCCCTAACCACCACAAATCTACCTGCAGGATCTTGAAGAAGTTTGTGAATCATAAAGGAGACTGATTTATGGATAAGGATTGCTACTCCTCTAACATGTGAGGGGTAGCAGGAAGCTAGAATTTGCCCAGGCCATCTCTTCCCAATGCGCACAATCTCATCTGACAATAAATGTGTTTCTTGGAGAAACATGACTTTAGCTTGGAGGTGTTTAAGTCTGGACAGTACTTGCTTGATTTTAACTAATTTTCTCATACCCCTGACATTCCATGAAGTAATATTGAGAAAAGGGGCATTAATCATAACCCAGCCTAAGTAATATTACAGTTGTAACATCAACTCCTCTTCCACCGAAGGGAACCAGTGTGCCATCAAAACATGAAAAATAAAGAAAAGAAAAAACAGTAACAAACGCCCCATCTCTAGAACGGAGACGGAGCTCTCCTAAGTCCCTGTGGCCCCTAATTGCACAGACCCCTCTCATAGTCTTGCAGTCTGAAAATCTGGACAACTTGCATTGATCCTTAACTAAGGAGCAGATACAAAACATTGAACAAATTTGGGTGGAACCCACGTCCGGCAGAAATTATAAGTATAAAAAAAAGAAAAGAAAAGGGGGAAATGTAAACCCTGTTACGTGTAGCTAAATGACCCATAACAATATGAAACATGAAACCATCAAACGGAAATGTATTACTATTATTATTATTGAAACAGTATTGATACCATCAAACAGAGGGCCAGCTATATTACAAGTATGTGATACAAGTCCCTGGAATATGATACTCTTATCCCATAAATCGAAGTCTAAGTGGTTCATTCATTTCAGATCCAAGCGGGCTAGCGATATCTAGCTTGACCCACTCACGTCATTGTTCCGTTCAGACTGAGACTGTTCTCAATCTTTTGGATGAAGGCCTCTACATCTGCTGGAGTCAGAAAAGTACGCGGTTTACCCCTGTGGTAGATTCTCATCTTTGCTGGAAACTGT
This sequence comes from Scophthalmus maximus, assembly GCF_022379125.1. Classification (NCBI taxonomy): domain Eukaryota; kingdom Metazoa; phylum Chordata; class Actinopteri; order Pleuronectiformes; family Scophthalmidae; genus Scophthalmus; species Scophthalmus maximus. Next base: position 22,534,980 of record NC_061529.1, read on the forward strand.
AATCCAAACTCGATATCCAGATTTTGCAGTTGGGCTTTCACGCCGTCAAACATTCTCCTCTGCTGCTGAATCTCCGCCGAAAGGTCTGGGAAAAACATCACACGATTCTCCTCCAACTGTAGTGATTTATACTTGCGAGCCGCCTTCATCACACGGTCTCTGTCGGTCAGCCATCGGAATTTAACGAGGATCGCCCGGGGAACCAGTTTTAGGTTCGGCTTGTTAGCATTAGCAGCCTGGTTGACGGATGGTGGAATCAGGAAATTATCTGGACCAAGGAGTACGGGTAACCACTCGTTGAGGAAGTCACCTTTCTCTGTGTTTTCTGGCAGGCCACCAGCCTAAGGTTCAGTCGGCGCTGACGGTTTTCCATGGTCTCCACGGACTGATTGATTCCTTCATCTCTAGTTTGGGTTACGGGGGCTTCAGCTAGCCCATGAGCAGCTAACTCCAAATCATCGTCTCTCTTCTTCTCTTTCGCTCTTCAGCTGGGTTTACTCTACTTCATTTTGAACCTACTTATATCTTGCGCTTATATCACTCGACTAACACTTTTCACAAAATCAAACAAACGGGTTTACATATATATTTGATAGATTTTACCTGAGCAAATGGGTTCTGCGACTTCTCGCGTCTACGTCATAACCGGAAGCCTCTTGGTTCCTGTTTTAGTTTGAAGTAGTTCCTTGTGTTGTTTCACTTCCTGTCCTGTGTCTAGTTTCTGGTGTCTTGTTTTTCCTGTGTCTCCTGCCCCTGTGATTGTCTGCACCTGTTCCTAATGTGTCTCACCTGTGTTCTAACTGCCCCGCCCTCCTTGTGTGTATTTAGTCTCTGTGCTTCCCTTTGTCGGTGTTGGATCGTCTGTTTTTCTTGTTTTCTGGCCTGGTCTGTTCCTGCTTGTTGGTTTCCTCGGTCTGTCCCTGGCATTTCCCTCGGTATGTTCCTGGTGTTTTTCCCCCAGTCTGTTCCTGAGCTTCTGTTCCTGTGATTCTTTCCCTGGGTCCAGTATTTCAGTTTTACATGTTTTGCTACATGTCGTGGACACCTAGTTGCTTTTTGTTTGAGACGCAGTAAGTCTGTTATTATTAAATATTCTTTTACACCCCCTCTGCATTTTGGGTCCTGCTTCCTGCAAAACGTGACAAATACAGCCTTGATTTCCTGAGAACTCTGCAGAACTCTGCGGGTCCACAATTCTAATCTGTAGTTATTTCATAGACTTGGCAATGTCTCGATAAACATTGAGAATGTACTGTAGACAAAGCTGCTTTGTCAGCTTTACCAACGTCCCACCACTGCCCTAATGAACTTAAATCTCCCTTTTCTATCTCTTTAAAAAAAATCTAAAATATGCATCTAAAAGCAAAGCAGTGTTAAAATGCCAATATGCATTTTTTCATATTAGTAATATAAACATCACTTAAGAACCATGAATCTTCAGAAAAACCAACCAATAGAGTGCACCCTTTAAAAACATTCAAATGTTGCTTAAAACAATAAAACCTGTCTAATCTAGCCATAGTTAAAAGATGTTCTCTGCTGTGAACCCATGTTTACTGTTTTTGCTTTGCATGACCTTCCCTCCATCTGTTAAACTGTGGGTTTCCATCAGCTGCTTCATGGCTCTTTTAAAAGCAGCATGCAGTTCAATGTGGTTCCTGTCCAGTTAAAATCTCCCCCTAAAACTAAAAACTCTGGTTCACACTCACTTAAAACCTTACTGAACTCATTTAAAAAAAGAACTCTTATCAGGTCCTGAGTTTGGAGCATATATATTAATAAAGACCAGATTAAAATGCTCATACCTGACCCTGATTACTAAAAGTCAGCCCTTTACTCTTTCTTCTAAAGTGTGGGACTTTGGTAAAAAGTTTTTAGCAAATAGGAGTTCTACTCCTCCGCTGGTGCTGCTAAAATTACTTAAAACCACCTCACCATCCCATTCACTCCTCCAGTCCGTCTCGTGTTGCTGTGCGTTTCTTGCAATATTGCTATATTTATTCTTTTAAGTTTTATAAACTCAAAGAGGCAAGCCCTCTTACTCACATCCTTACCACCATTTATATTCAGAGTGGAAATTTTAAAATTGCTCACAAATTCTGATGTGAGAAGAGAGACAAATTAAAAACAACAAAAGTTAAAATTGACAGCAGGCAGACTGTCTTACATGTTCTCATTATCTTCATTTAAAAGTTCAAACCAGAACCAGTTCCTTTAATCTATAGAACTCCTGTTCTGTGAAGCCTCCTTCCTCTCTTATATTCATTTAAGCTTTGAACTTTTTTTATTTGCTGTATTTGGTACAGCTCTTCCTGCTCCGAAACCAACAGTGACTTGTGAGTCAGTAAGAGCCTGACTGTTTTCAGTCCAGTCCTTTTCCTCTTCCACTGTCACTTTTTTGACCTGTGTGGCCATTTTCTTGTCTTTTGCCAAAGCACTTTACTGTCCCTGAATCAACAAGAACAACATAATCAAAACCATAGACTTTGAACCTGAGTTTAGCTCTTCATATTTTCTGTTGAGGATCACCAAAACTTGTCTCCTGTGAGACAGGACTTGTCTCAACAGGGGAGACACTATTTTGCCATATCTTGACGGAAAGAAAAGTTTCATCAATGCCCTCTCCACGCTATCCACAAACATTACTACCTCACCATTCATCCAGGCGGCAGACCTGATGCTGCCCTGGCCTATTATCTCTTCCACCAAACGGGGCTACTTCGAAATTGTGCTTACGGCTCAGCCGGGTGAACACCATGCTGGTAGCAGAGCAACAAGGGTTGAATCATGCTTGGACCCTGCGAGGAGAGAGGAAAAAAAGCCAGAGCTGGGCACAGCGGTGGCTGTGATGCCTATTGGCCCGCAGCTGACCCTTGCCCCTTGCATAAATTGTCTCAAACGTCGCACTCTGCACCACACCCAGATCACACCACTCTCCTGCCCCTGACCATGGTCTTCTCATTGCTCCTGTTCCCGACTCTGACCACCTCCCTGTTAATTCTCTGGCCCAAATATTCCTCCTTCCTCCTCTAATCCTAACTATTCCCCTGCATCCTTTCCTAAACCTAACCACTCCCCCATCCTGGCTCCTAACCCCAACCTTTCCCCCCTCCTGGGGATCCCCATACAGTTGGGGACCGGGACTCTGGTGGAGGTAGCCGTTCACAGTGTAAGGAGAACAGGTACTACGTGGGCTGAAAGTCATGCTGAGAAGAGTGAAGGATCAGAGACAATGATGCCAGTGGTAGTGCTATGTTTTGGGGGCATCACGAGGGAGTGGCAGAGGACTGCCTGAGGTGGAGTTGCAATTGCCGGACGGTCCCTCTCCTCGGGAGGCAGATCAGGAGGCCGGAGGCACACGGGGCGTCTGCCTTCGGGGAACGTGGTTCAGTCGATTGAACATGGGAGGAGTAAAGTCTATTTGGTTTGGTACATCTGATATGGATGATCCGTTTCCCTGTCCTACATTTGATCTTGGTTTGCTGGATGATCCTCTGCCTGACGCAGACAATTTTTTACAGACAATTACAAAGCAATTCTGACAGTGTTCTCCAGGATTCTCGTTCTAGACCTCGGCCATGTCCTCGCCGTGTGTTCGTTAATTCAGAGGGAGAAAACAGTCATGAGTTCAATGCATTCAATCAAATCATGTTTATTTGCTCCAAGCAATAACAGTACTTACAGAGTCTCTGGGTTTCTGTCTCACGAGTCACCAACCAGGGCTGGATCGCGCAGAGGACAGGAACCTGGTACAATAGTTAATTCGCTATTTATCCCGCATGGTGGGTGCGGTCTCTGCGTGGGCGAACCGCCTGACTATGTGTCTGGACTTATCGTAATCGTTATTGTGTAATTATTTTGCTGTCCTAGGCTAAATTTGGTCTGGACAGACCATCTTGTGACATCTACTGTCTGTATGTTAATTAGTCTAACGCACGTAGTGCAGGCTGTGCAAGATTTGTTATAAAATCTTAAGTTTAACGTATGTCAAGCTTTATAGGTGTCAGTATTTATTTAGCTATATGTTATTCCATTATGTAGCTATATCTCATTAGTTAGCTATATGTTAGTTCAGTGCAAAGTATTATTTCAATGCAACAGTACAAAATGTTATTTCAGTACAACAGCTGGTGTCACTGACATTCAGAGTGTTCCCCCATGCACAGACCTTCGTACCACTGATTCAGTGCTCTAGCAGACTTCCATCCAGATTGCGGAGTCTAATAGAACAGACCAGCATATTTCTTTTGGATCATTTTAAAATACTGAATTTAGTGGCAAACCAACTTTTCAGTGTACACACTCACGATCCAGTACATTGGACAGCCAAAATGGCATTGCACATCTTAGATTCATGGATGAAACAGTTAAACTAAAAAATGTTTGGAGAAAAATCCTCCGTCCACGAAAATTTTATTTTCTGCCAAAGATCCATAAGGACCCAAGCACATGGACGGTCCCGTAGGAGATCCCTCTGGGATGACCGATTGTGTCTGATCATATAGTATAGCAGAATTTATTGACTATTTTGTGAACCCCTTGTCGCAGAAGCACAAAAGTTACATTTAGGACACCTTAAGTTTCTGAAAAAAATTAAAACCATAGGTTTCCCATCTGGAGCTTGGCTCTTCTCTGTCGACATATATGCCTTATATACAAATATAGATACACATCTGGGTCTCAAAACAAAGGGAGGCACAAAGACTATATACACACAAGAGGGGACAGATAACAATAAGCAGGTGAGACACATTGGCAACAGGTGCAGACGATCACAGGGAAACAAGAAACGTAAAGTAACAGAAAACCAGACACAGGAGCACAGGAAATGAATTACAAAATAAAACAGAAAATACAAAACTCAAGATGAACTAAACAAGGGATCGCAAGAAAGTAACTTTACATAAACACACAAAGAGGGCAATCACATAAATCATATACAAAGTCCACAATTCATATAGCTCTCTTTTGAAGCATAATGATTGGATTGGTGTTTGTTTTATATGTATTTCCCTGTACTTTCACACAGTAAGTTATGTATGGGAGCACACAAAGATTTTTCATTTGTCTATAATCACTCCAAGCACACCCTTTCTATTTCACCTTTATTTATCATGAGTTTACTTATTGAGTTTGATAAAAGATTCCCAAATATAATACATGTTGTTTTACTTAAATTGTTTGTTTATTAGTCAAACCAATTTTTTAGCAATACCAATTCATTTTCCAGTGTATCCAGAAGTTTCTTCAGATTTTCACCAGAACAAAATACATTTGCGTCATCAGCAAATAATATACATTTTGCCTTGCAAATGTACAGAACAATTACAATGCAGCAAAAGAGGCTTGTAGATTCCGCAGAATATATGAAACCAGATGGAATGAACTGGTATCTGCTGCATCACTGAGAACACTTCAGGGATATAAGTGAAATGCCCCTTGGTTGCTTCCATTCACATAATAATTGTGCACTCTCCATTGTTATTTGGATGAGCAACAACAACATTGTCACAGTAAGTTGTCCCCAGAGACAACTCCTCCGACATGGTCATAACTGGCAAAGGTCACTTTGACAAGTCATTTTGTTCAACCGAAAAAGGGCAGTTGTCAAAAATGCCCCTCTCTGAAATTGTTTCTCCAAATTCATCAGATCCAAAGGAAGATGTGAATGTAGCCCTCTCGGACCGAGAAAGGAAGATCTGTCAACAGTTCAAGAGGATAGAGATAAGAGGAAAAAGGGGAAGAATAGTTCCGGTGCTTTTGACCCCAGCAATGCAATTAGCTCTGTATCTGCTTGTCAGCCATCAGCAGGAACGTCATGTTCCTCTGGAGAACATGTACTTATTTGCAAGACCATATGCTTTTACCTGTTACCATGGGACTGAGTCGACACTTTGCCAAGGTCTGTGGTGAAAAAAGTCCTGAAAGTCTTACCTCCACAAAACAGGAACTTTATCTCAAGTTCTCAACCTCACTAATACAGAGCTGGATCAATTAGCTGACATTCTTGGCCATGACATAGAAATACATCGGCAGTTCTACAGACTTCATGAGGGCACCCTCCAACTTGCTGTAATTAGCAAAGTTCACATGGCTCTAGACCAGGGGACCAAGACCCTGGAGCACATCAATAATGATCCAGAGGGTAATATTTATTTATTTATTCATGTTTCTGCATGAAAGAAAAATAGCCATTTTAAAGTGATTAAATGCTGTCTCTAATAGTTCATGTGTTTTTGTAGGGCTTCATTTTAGCATTTCATAATCAAATGAAGTGCATTTTGTCATCACTTACAGTCATTTTCTCACCTCACCAACTCATAGAGAATGTGCTCGAAGACAGCGACACTGATGGCATGTGAGTCAGACTTACAAGGCAAGTATTTCAATATGGTCTTTAAGGAAACCATGCTTATGTAATAAAGGATGTACATTTACTGTAAGAGTGCCCCAATCAAGTTTATTGGCTCTGTAGTGCTTCACAAAATGGAGGACCTGATCATTTGGTCCTTTGTTCCAAAGACAAAGGAACAGACTGGAAAACTCTGATGCCCAGAATGCTTCACTTATCACACCTTGGTGTGAACTCTCCTCCAATCTCCAGCTGCCATTGGTCACTGTGTGCCCCAGACCCCAGGGGGTCATCAGGCCCATAAAACCCCAGGGCACCCTTCTTTTCACTCTCTTCCTGCCTCTAACTTCAAGGAGACAACACTCTCCTCTCCAACCTCTCAATGGAGAGGAAAGACCTCTCTTTCTCCTCTGGGAGAAACCACTGCTCTTGGACCCTGACCTCCATGCAGGCCTGCAGAAGCAGACTGCTGCAACTTCCACAGGCAGCGACACGAGAGCCTGCCAAAGGACCAACCAAGACTGGAAAGTCTGGTTTTACATCAGTGTCAGACACAACGTCTGGTCAACTGATCAAGCTCAGGAACCACCAAGCAGAGTTAGTGTTGAGCATCTAACTCTGTGGAGGACACAAAAAGGACACTGAAACCACACAGCACGACTGCTGCATCTCTCTGGACACACAAACAGCATCCCAAAAGGACTATTCTTCTTCTTTTCCATGGACTTGGTAACGTAACTTGGGCATACAGCATGGCATAAAGCAACACGGCTAAACATAGGAATGTTTAACCTTAAAAATGTACTGTATTGATTTTAGTCAATGTGTTCACTTAATTTTGTTGTTATATCTATCCATAGGTTATTTGGATGTTAGGACCCTGTGACTAACCCTCTCTTAACCTGAAACCCTTTTGTCCTGCAACAAATGGCCTTAGCAAAGAAGCACAGGATGTGGCCGAGCCGACACCTCTGATGCCGCCATTTTGTAGTTTCTTTGTTCACCGCCATCTTGTTTGTAGTACTTCTTAGACCTTTGACCTTTACAGCCATGCGCACACACACACACACACACACAATCTCAGATTTGTATATATTTCGTTTGTTAGATTAGATATTGTTGTTTCAACTTGTCTTTTAAATAAATGTTATTAAATATGCAGTCTGGTCTATTTAATGTTGCATAAGTGTGAGTATTGCCAACCTCTGACCGGTAGAACTCCAAATCCTTCAACCTCTGCTAACTACCAAGGTGGTGATTCTGGTGGTAATTATTAATTTATTTATCAATCAGAATTCCAAATTCATAGTTAGTATATTGTAAATCTCGGCCACCCCAACCACCACATCACAGCCGTCAATAGTTTTGACGGCTGTGGAAACATGCGGAACCTTTCTTGCACCACTAGTACACGGTCGGACCCTTTAGCCGCGCGCACACATCCTGTCTTTGAATTTAACGGCGCAAGGACATGGACCTATAAAGAAAAGCAAGCACACACATGAATGCCTGCTACAGACCTGACCAGACCTGGCACTCCGACTGGGAAGTCTAAGGAAACAAACCCAAAACAGTAAGGTATGATATCATAATGGATGTTGTTATTGTCTTCTAGTAACTGACTATCCCACCCATGACTGTATCTATTTTCAAAAACATTAAATACACAACAACTGGTAAAGAGAAAAAAAATATTTTAACATTTAGACAGATGTAGAATGGCTGGAATTAAAATGAAATTGGTGAATGTACAATGCCTAATTAAAACAGTTACAGGTAGAGTTTGGCAGATTAAAATAGTATGTTTAAATTGGTTAAAGTATATGATGGTATTCATTTTAATTTGTTGCTGTAAGTTGATCCAGGAGTCAGGGTATACTTTATACTTTAAGCTTATACTTTAGCTTATAGTGTGTCTGTTAAACACTTTAGAGCATGCAGTATAAAACCTTTTGGATCCTTATAATTTTTTTAATATTTTAGATGTTTCTGAAAGATTGGAATCAGAGAGCAGGAGAGAAGAGTCCTCCCTGAGGAGTGGCCCCAGTGGATCCCCAGGTAAATTTGTCACTCTTGCATTGTGTGTTGTTCTCTTCTGTTGCTATTTCCATTGATGTTGTCCACAAGTTTATATTGTATCTGTTTAATACTGATGTTTGTTATTCTTACAGAATAGAAGAAACATTGTCACTGCTTACACATAAGTCATCAGGGTTTCATTGCCATGTAACAATAGTACCATACTGTATGTTATACATATTGTTCGAATTTCACGATAAATCCGTATTGTGATCAGACCTTGATTAAAAAAAAAAAACATTACACTTAGTATTTTGCGTCCTTGTTTTGTATTCCTGATGATACACTGAGAGAATTAACTTATAGTGCAGCTCGTAATAATGTTGAGACGTTTGCTGTAGGTGTCTTAAACAGCTCTGCATCTCCTGGTGAGACACATGCTTGCCACCCAAAAATTATCACTGGCCCCATCCTGGCCACCCCACTGAAAATGTCCAACCCTGCCACTGTTGCCAGATTGTTTTTTGCATCGATGACAGACTTTCCAGCGTTTGGACTGATTTTCCCGGCTTTGACCATGCTTTACCCCGACTTCCCTGCTTCGTCTCTGCCACGGTAAACACCCCTGCCTTCTGCCCCGACTACAAGCTTTGTCAGTGTGTTTCTGGAGCACTGTCTGCCTGTCTTCTCGGAGGCCTGGGTTCTCCCTTACCTGCTCTTAGTCGTGGGTTGCCTCATCTTACAGACTCTAAGCTGTTACACCCCGGTCGTCTGTACTGCTCCTGGGTGCCTGCTCTACGCTACAAGCTGCCTCTAGCCTGTTTTCTCTGCCAACCTGCTGGTCTGCTGCAATAAGGGACATTGCCAACTCTTCTCGTGGTGTACTGCTCTTGGGGTCAATCCCCCGTTACACAATATATTGCATGATTGTGGGGACAACCTTCTCTGGAGCAACAACCAGAACATCTGTCTTATCAGCATTGAGCTGCAAGACATTTTCTGCCAACCATTCCCTAATAGCGTTAAGACAGTCAAGGATCCTAGACAACTTTAAAACCTCACTGGGTTTAAATCAGAGGCGAATTTGAATATCCTCCGCATATAACTGGTAAGTAATGTTAAAATGTTTATGATCTGTCCTAAGGGCAGCAAATATAATAAGAATAACAAAGGCCCCAGAACCGAGGCCTGCAGGACCCCACAAGACAGTGGGGAAGAATCAGACACAAAATCATCAATAGGGACTGTAAAACTTATCAGTGAGATATGATGAAGACCATTCTAATGCTATGCCTGATATACTCATAACCTCTCAATCAGAATGTGATGGTCAACTGAGTGAAATGCAGAGCTGAGGTCAAGAAGTACCAACACCGAACAATCACCCACATCCCAAGTCATTAAGATGTCATTAGAAAACCATCAGAAGAGCAGTGTGCCGTTTCCAAAACCCTCACTGAAATTTATCATAGATGTTGTCTCCCCAACACAGCGGTAAGTTGGTTGGCAACAACCTTCTCTGCTCAATGTTTACAGGCCGATGTCTAAACTCCCATTTTTATCCAAAATTTTAGAAGTATCTAATTTAGTTTTCTTTAAAATGGGCTGGATGGTAGCATGCTTACAATACAGATCGATACATTCTGCAGACAAGGAATTTACAATAACTGCAACAATAGGTAAAACATTTAAAAATAGAGAGAATGATGGATTTCCAGCTCAGCGAAATGCAGAGTCCATTTTTTTATACATCATTAGGCATGTTCAGTATTTGTGGCCTATGTTTTACTTAACTGTCAGGGTACTGGTTACTGAAATGCCACCTAAGGCTAATAAAGGCGGTAACACAGTTCAGTCATACCTGCGGCACACAGTCCCTCCCTGCCACACAGTGACTCCGTTCCAACAGAGGCTTGCGGTATTGTAGATGTTAATGCGCTCAAAACTGAACTTCTCTATGCTGTTTGCGATGTCACAGCAATTTTTAAAGGGATAGCTCAGTGATTTTGAAGTGGGGTTGTATGAGTTACATATGGATATTAAATGTTACCTTATGGAGATGGTGATCATTGTTGTCATTTAACGGAGTTTGGAGGAGAAGGGAAAGTCAGTCCTACTGTTGCAGAGGGGACCACCGAAAAACGGCTTTTTTTCGGTACATTTGTTACCTAAAAGATATATGTTCAATTGTACGCTAAAGGATGTTTGGTTTTTTTTCACTGCTTTAGTTTGCCGCCAGACAGCCGTTGAAGTTTGAACTTTTCAAGCGTACTCTGGCCATGTATTATTGCACCAACTCGCGCTGGTCCAGAGAATCAGAGCTACTGCGGCAGTTTTTCGCATGTACACCAGTCATATACCCGCATTGACTATTTTTTTTGTTGACAAATCCCTTAACTCTAGTGATCTCCTTTGAATATCATTCGCTTGTCATTCAGATCATGCTCTTCTAAGTGTAAACAGAGCTTTAAGACAGGCCCCTGTTTTTCGTCACCCTGGAGGTTTAATCGCCTGACGATGTATTTAACACCTTTATCTCATCCTCAATTGAGGACTTTATTGCTAATAATGACAATTATTCTGTCTCTTCATTAATGTGTTAAGCTGGTGCAGGAATTGGAACCAAATGCAGAGGTGAAAATCAAAGTATAACTTTTATGAAGGAAAACAAAACAAACATCCAAAGTAAATCAAAAGACAACAAAAGGTGTCCACGGGTATGAGAACGGAAACAGGAAATCTCAGCAAACACTGGAGCCATAAAACGCAGGAACACTGGGGGAAAATCACAGAAGAACAAACAAAGACAAAGGGAACCACAGAGACTAAATAGACACAAGGTGGGCGGGGCAAATTGTAATATAACAGATACACAAGGACAAGTACAACAAGGGAATAATCAAAATGTCTCAGAACTGGACAGGGGCTTTGCTGGGGTGTTCTGGGTGATGGCTGAGCAGTTGGGCAGACAGGCGTAGCAGTTCTGGTGGACGGCCCGGAGGCCGTGCAGGCAGGGGTAGCATTTGGGGGGGAAAGCCCAGAGGCTGGGCAGACAGGCATAGTTGATCTCAGGGACCACCGACGAGGGATGTGTCAATCGGCCCGCATACTGAAGACGAGGAGCAGGTGTAACGGGTATGTATTTAGGACCCAAATGCAGCACTCGATAATTCAGGTATAGTTGGTAATGACCTTTATTTATGCCACACAGGAATCACAGCAGTTAAGCAGCACAGGATAAAGTTCAGAGCAGGCGGGAGGCAACGAGTATCTGGAACCTCCCAGGTGAGACGAGGAGTCGACTCAGCCGAATCGAACGGGAGTACACGTGGCAATAGTTCAGGCGAGGAATCGCCGTACTCACTGAGCAGCTCGGGGTAGAGCCAAAGGGTTCCGTTTGGGGACAGGCAGGAGACGTAGTCAGGGGAGCAGGGGGATCGAAACCAGAAGAGCCGATCAGCAGAGCAGACAAACCAGAGAGGGGCAGGCGAGAGGGAGAGTCCAGTCCAGTCGGGGGGGTCGAGGAGCCGTAGCAGGGATTCACCAAACAGTCCAGGGGAGAGGCAGCCAGAAACCAGGAGGGACGGAACAAAATTCATGGTCGGGGGTAGAAGGCTGAGGTGATATCCGGGGAAGCGACGAGACGGGGTAGTCAGAGGCAAGCAGGGTCGATACCAGGAAAGCAGCCCGAATAATGCTGGAGAGTCTTGCATGAGTACAAAGAACAATCTGGCAGGTAGTGCATGGTGGAGAGCCGTATATGTAGTGGGTTGATTGCTGATCAGAGGCAGCTGCGGCAACAGGTGAGTGGAGTTGGCCTGATGAGGAGGGACTGGCTAGCAGACAGGTGAGGAGGAGGAGGGGCCAGTGGAAAAGTACTGGGAGCATGAGATGACTGAGGTGAGGAAAATGCAGACTGTGACAGCAGGGGTAAGCTGGGACCTCTGATGCAGGAGCAGGAGATGGTTGGAGGCTAGCAGGCCCGATGCTAGCCGACGTGGTGCCTGGCTGCAGGCTAGCATGCCCGATGCTAGTAGACCTTAGAGGCGCGCAGGATGCCAGAGACTTTACCAGCCCGATGTCTCCTTTCCGCGGCGCCCAAGAACCCCAGGGAACATGGCACGGGGAGCTCCACAAAAAAGGGCATCAGGATCCTCCAGGTCAGAGTCAGAAATCCCATTGATTGTTGCGATGTTGCATCGGGTCAATTGAGAGCTAGCCGGCCCGATGCTAACTGACGTGGAGGATGGCTGAAGGCAAGCAAGCCGCAGGCCTGCTTACGTCAAGACCAGCTTGAGGCTAGCAAGCTTATTGTTAGCGGACGTGGTGGCTGGTTGGAGGCTAGCAGGCCCGATGCTAGCTGGTGTGGAGACAAGCAAGCCGCAGGCTAGCCAGGGGTGTCCACACACATTTTTAGTTCAGGGTACCACTCCATGAGCCCTGGTTTGGACTGGAGCAAACACTGCATTAAAGTCCTCAGGTTGACCTTCTGTTCAATGCTTGTGGCCAGCTGCAGATATTCAAAAAGTCCCTTGACCTGTCGTGCCTCGTCAAAAAACTCCTCCACCAGAATGCCACTCTCTGCTGGGTCCATTTTTTGGTCAGTTCATTCTGTTAAGGTGGTGCAGGAATTGGACCCAAATGCAGAGGTGCAAATCAAAGTTTCTACGCAGTATATTAGCTGTTACAAGGTCTGCGCTTTTCTGTACAGAGATGTTTGAGTTTGTCCCTGGAATCTGCTGTAGCTTCTCTGCCATTTTGGGAGTGCTCCCATTACCACTGGCCCCGCTTTTGCCTTCAATTTCCATTAGGTCTTCTTTCAGACCTTGGTATTTTTCAAGGTTTTGGTATTCCTTCTTCTTGATGTTCTTGCAGATGCTCCTGTGAACTTTGCCAGCCACTTGGATATGAGCTGGACTGTCTTAGGGTCACTGGGGTCCTGTCTGGTGTGGTACACCCAGGTCTCTATCGACCTTGTGCTCAGAACCTGTTCTTGTGTCATGTTCCAGGGAAAGCAACTGTGATAAGTGCATTTAATTGGAAAAATAAGGACTCAAAAACCAACTCAGAGAAATTGGTTGGCTTTTCAATTCTACATAAAGAATAGAATCAAAGCCCTGAAGAATAAAGGTAAGACACATAATTCATGTTACTGACCTGACCTGTTATGCTTGTGTCCAGACTTGTTAAATTTTATCCAGAGCAGTGAAATTGGAATCTTATCTTTCGCTTGTAGATTATGTGACACACATTTGTGACCATTGTGAGACTTATTTCTCTCCATAAGCGAGCGCTTAGTCCTGAGCAGGCGGGCAGTTTGTATCCCTAAAATGTAAATATTAATAATTTTATGTGTCAAGAATGCATTCAATTTGTATAAATACACAGTGTCATTGTTTGACCTTTTCTACTTAAATGGTGATACATTTGTGTGCACTTTGCCGGTAGCAAATTCTAATCGGGAATTTAATTTCCATTTAGTATCCTAAGTTGTAATTCGTACAATTACTTAAAAGACCCAAAATGTTGAATGTCTCCAGTCAGAAGTGTTAAGTGGTTCCCCAAAATAAGTTTTACCTGAATGTGTTAAGTGGAAAGAATACCAACCAGACAGTGTGTACATATAAATCTCACATTTCCTCAGGAGGTGGGTCCTAGAATGATTTTTTTCATTGCTATACAACTAGATTGCATGGCCTGGTGTGTTTGTGTGTGTAAATGAGGCTGGGGTGGATCTTTTATTTGACTTTGCAGTGGTGTGGGTCAAATGTACTTCGACCCAAACGGTGTTATGTTGTGTGTGTGTGTGTGTGTGTGTGTGTGTGTGTGTGTATGTGATAATTGTTGTGGGACACAGCCAACCAGAAAACACGTATTGATCAGGATGTAAGGTGAGTGTTTCCTTTCATCCAGCAGCCAACACCTCAGAGTGCTGGGGTTGCATTGTTTTGCACTTAGCTAATTGCCTCGGTGAGAAGCCAAGCTCTCATCAGCTTTACTATTGTCTAGTCTTGATTATTATCAAACCAAAATTCATTCATTATTCATTTTTCATTGGAAATGCGCGTCTATAGAGAAATGTCATGTTTGTATTTGTCCACTTGATTTGCTCAGAAGTCTTCACTGTTGTAAGGTGGACATAAAAAACTAAAATAATCAAATTGTCACTGTAGTGTGTATATGTTACATTCATTCATTCGTTTATAATTTCCCCACACATTATGTAAGTAGGTAGAGAATCTGTTTAAAGGGATTGTTAGGTGTTACCACAGTTTACCACATACATTACTTTTCCAGATTTAATTGGACTCATATTGTTTCTATACTCAAATGTTTCTACTGTGCATGGAAACCATATTGCATCTAAGTCTGATACATTACACAGCCGGAAAGAGTCACACTGCAGTGGCTTTGACCATCTACTCCACTCAGTGGTAATAAAATGTAGTCACATAAACCTCTCTGCAGCTCCATCCTGGTCCTTCCCCAGCTGAGCAGAATCAGTGGGAGGGCCAATGTGAGCCAAAAGCCAGCATTAAGGCATCTATCTTTGCTGTGCTCACTTCCTCTCAGCTGCTTACTGTCTTCTCTCCTGTCTGCCTGATGGAAGCTCCCCAAGTTGGCATCTGCTTCAAAGCGGAATCTGTTGCATGCCCACCCAGCTGACAACTTCTGACAAATTGCTGCCTGTGTGCCTTTTCAAGTTCTTACATCCACATTCCCATCAGTCCTACCTTTCAAAATTTCAAAATTAATTTCTTTTTTCCTAATTGGTTCATTTATCAGTGGACCCAAAACCTTCCGGAGAAATGGCTGCCCGTATTTCCTCTTTACTACAGTTTAATCATGAACTGATTAGACAAATGATGCTCTGCTGAAGCAATTTCCTTTATCCGACTTGCGGGTGTGCAGACGACAGTGTCAAGTCATCATTCTGTGATACCACCTTAACACACACACACGTTTTTAAACTTCTCTGCCTGTGAGATTTGAGTATGTGAATATGTTTGCTACATATAGTTGCATTTTGTGGAGATGCTATCGGCCCACAGCCTTTAATAATGATTTCGGCTGGATGACCCACTGCTGAGTGGGAGCTTTCAGTGGCTGGTAACTTCAGATGGCATGGCAGAGTAAATGTCAGAGACAACAGTCTGTCTGGAGCCTGAGGTTATTGACATCATTGATCGAGACAGATGCTTCGCTGAGCTGAGAGACACTCTTGCAAATGGAAGCTGAAATCCACACAACACTCAGCGGCACACAACTTGGCTCACTTCTGTCTGATCATCAGTTCTGGAACTGGGTGTCCTTGCTGATGTGACTTTGCCCTGGACAACTGGCATCGGTTGAACATGGGACAACAGCATGATGACTGAGTAAATGGTTGCAATATCTGTCTGCTGGTGCGAGGGACTTGCTTGCAAATATGATGATGCACTGATCATCATCATTTAAAAATTCTATTTTGTTCTTATGTGTTGGAACAGCAATACATTTCCCATTACCTAGTTAATGTAGACCAAGTCTCAAATAACACTGGCACAATATGTAACGGTCTAATAAACACATTGATGAAAGTAGACAATGTTACTTGCATTATAATATCTAACACATTAAATTCAATACTATGTCAAATTTCAGACCACTAATTCCATCAGTTCCATAGTCAAATTAAACTCTCAAATCTGCTGTGCAAATGTTTCATTTTTAATATAAACAACAATCACAAGTGAATTCTGAACAAATTTGTATATTTCTTTTGAGCTGCTTCGAATGAGCAACTACTCTGCTGGATGTGTTGAGATTCACTGGCTGTAGTTTAACATCATATTGCACAGTATCAATCCCTGTATGTGTTTTTGGAGGGGAAAAGGGTGTAATTGATTGAAACACAAAGTACAAATTACAAACTGCAGAAACAATGATGATGTACTGTTGTTATTTATGGATGATTGCATAGTATGCTGATGTTTTGATAAATGCAAGAAATTAAACATTGTGCAACATCTAAGATGTGCAATATATAATAATAAAAATATTAATGATGTATTAATTACACAAAATAAATAATTCAAGAAACTTTTTGAGAACTTTCAGGAATCATTTCATCCTTTTCTGATTCATTTTGCAGCTGCGACTCAAAGGCAGACCTGGACTGTTTTTTTTTTTTTACCTGTCCTGCCCCGCAGCCTGGTATACAGTAAGAGGAGCTGAATACCTTGTTGTGCCAAACAGATTTTACTTTAACAAGAGAGTTTTAATATACTCTCTTGTCTGTTTTATTATTTATTTAGTTATGTTATGACTTGTCACCGGGCCGGACAGAGGGACAGTAGTGGGGATGGGGGCACAAACAGACACCACAGAGAAGGGACCATACCTCCAAGAGAACGGGGATGGGGGGTGGGGACAACAGAAAACAACAATTGCACAAAGCAATGCAACCTGCAAGAGAAAGAAAAACCATCAAGACAAAGACAGCCAGCCGAACAACAGCAATAAACAGTTAAAATAACTGAACTAAGGCAACTGAGGGAAAATGAAAAGGATGAACAGTCGGGCAAAATAAATAAACAATACCGCACAGCCATGAGAAATAGATTAATATAAATAACTTAATGAAAAGCATAAAGAGTAATTCTACCTGTTGATAACCAATGACAACTTCAATTTGTTTGTGTGTGTGTCTGTGTGGGTGAGTGTACGTGTGTGTGTGTGTGTGTGTGTGTCCATAAGCCTGTCGCAGAGTGTAGTTAGTTAGTTAGTGAGAGCGGGACGCCACAACAGCGATGCACGGACCCCAGTAGCCCGCGACCCCCCGAAAGCGCAAAGGACCCGAGACCACATGCCCCGGGGACAGCCATGCCCCACCCCAAGGGAGAACAGCAGAGAGCCGTGCCGGGAAGCACCCTGCTGCCAGAGTGCGAGACCGCGGGGGAACTGGGGATGACAGCCCCCCCAGCCCAGCCAGAGGCCACCCCCCCTCGAGCACAGGCAGAGCCCGCGGCCCCTGAGCCCCATGAACCCGAGGCCGCCCAAGACCCCGGACGGGGGCCCATTCCCCCCAGGCAACCACCCCCAAGGGAGAGGACCAGAACCCACCGCAACAACACCGGCCCTTGTGCCCCTGGGACATCCGCACGCCCCCACTGCGAGAGAGCCGCCAGGGGAAAACAGTGGGAGCCCCATCCGCGTCAAAGCGGGCCCCGGCGAGGTCGCGTGCCCCAGACATGAGGAAAAAGCCCAAGACATGAGACCCCAGACCCCCCTGAACCATCTGTTTTCAACAATGACATGTTTATCTTTGATAGTAGTTTTGTGGGCGAGAGTTAAGAAAGTCTTTTATCATTGGAGGTAGATCTAAGTCCATTTTATTATCCTTATATCGCGCCCCAATTATGGATTTAAACTGTTGATAATATTCAAGAAATCTATTATTGCTAATTCCATATTGTGCAACTAAGGCCTGGAATGGAATAAAGTTACTGCCCTGCATTACATGCTGTGGATGTCTTATCCCTTTGTCATACCACACTGGGAAATTTAGTGTTTTCTTATATTGTGGGATGTCTGGATTATTCCAGATTGGACTGCACGGGATAGGTGAAGACCCATACATTTTGAGAAATTCCCACCAGGCTACCAGGGAATTGCTTATGTTAATGCTTTTAAAGCAGCTATGATGTTTGATACTGGAGCTGATAAATGGAAATTTTTATTTCCTTACAGAATGTTTGTTCTATCTCCATCCATGAGTGTTCCAGGGGACTATGATTAGCCATTTTGAGATATTTTGTAGTCTGTCTGACAGGAAGTAGTGAGCAAAATTTGGCAGTTCTAACCCACCACAATCTTTTTGCAGAATTTTTAAACTGATTCGTGGGGGTTTATTTTTCCACAAAAATTTTGAGATGTTTGAGTCTAGTGATTTAAACCAGACAGCAGAGGGTTTGGTGGGTAACATTGAAAACGGTAGTTGATTTTAGGTTGGACCATCATTTTTATGGTGGCGACTCTTCCCATGAGTGATATGGGCAATGTTGTCCATCGCACAAGGTCATCCTCTATTGATTTAAGTAGTAGTTTAGCCATGTCAGTTCTGACAGCCTGTAGGAAATATGTACACCCAGATATTTAATATTCCCTGACTTTAGCGGTGTAGTGGATATACTCTGGAAATCGCACATTAGAGGTAAAACTATGGATTTACTCCAGTTTAGGAGGAAAAGTAATACATCATCCGCATAAAGGCTTATCTTGTGTGTACATTTTCTGTTTGAATTCCTTTAATATTTTCATTTTGTCTGATAGCAGCCGATAGTGGCTCTATAAAAATGGCGGGGAGAGAGTGGGCAACCCTGCCTAGTACCCCTCTGAAGAGTAAAGCTATGGTCATTTGTCCTGACAGAAGCTCTTGGGGAGCTGTACAAGATTTTAATCCAGTCTATGAAAGAGTTTCCAAATCCAAATTTATGTAAAGTAACAAGTAGAAATTTCCAATTTACCCTATTGAATGCTTTCTCTGCATCTAAAGAGACAACCGTAGTTTCCAAGTTAAGAATAGTGGTGTAGTCTATTACATTAAGTAGCCTGCTTATATTATTAGTAGAGTGTCTACCCTTAATAAATCCTGTTTGGTCGGCGTGAATTATACAAGGAGTGATCTTCTCTAGCCTTCTTGCTAGGGCTTTGCAGATGATTTTAAGATCTGCGTAAATAAGTGATATTGGGCGATAACTGGATGGGAGTGTGGGGTCTTTGTCTGGTTTAAGGAGCAGGCTGATATTAGCGGAGTTCATTGTTGGGGGCAACGTCCCACTTCCTCTGATTTGCATTACCATCCTATAGAATGTGGGCGCGAGTGTTTCCCAGAATTCCTTGTAGAATTCAACAGGAAAACTGTCCGGCCCAGGGGCTTTATTAATCGGCATATGCAAGAGGGCTTCATGGAATTCAGCCACTGAAACAGGTAAATCCAGAACCCTGATCTGTTCATCATCTAACCTTAGCAAATCTAAATTGTTCAGAAATCCATTGATGTTAGAGCTAGATGGATCAATTTACGATGTATATAAGTCCCCTCCTATCATAAGGGCTGCCTCTGAGTGAGCAGAATGTGAGGTGAAGAGGGCATGAAAAAAGGAGGGGTCGTCAACATTCGGGCCATAGATTAGCGATGCATAAATTAGTATTTTGAATAGAAATGTTAACTATAATAAATCGACCCTCTGGATCTATAGTAGTAGTATTATGATTGAAGTGTGTTTTTATATTTATCATAATGGTAACACCTCTTAGTTTTGAGTTGAAGCAGGCTGAGTACGAGTGAGGAAACTGTGGTGAGGTGAGTTTATCTGCTGTCTTGGATAAATGAGTCTCCTGTAGTAAAACAATGTCTGCTTTTAGATTATTTATAATCTACTTTTCCCTTGAACCAACTCCGCGTACATTCCAAGAGGTGAGCTTAAGTGTGGTCATCATTCAACTAACGGATGTAGGATAGGCTAATGTGTGTGTGTGTGGTGTAAGCCTATGCGTGCATGTTGTATGCACCTACGTGTGCCTGTGTGTGCTAACCGTGTGCCTTACTGCTTGTGAATTAGACAGTATGAAAATAGCGCAGCTGATCAACATGTAAACGGCGGGGAAATAGCAACATTGACAGAAAGAAACAGTGAAACAAAAACAGAGGAAATTACACAGAACATTATCGGACAGAGTAGTTACATAACCACAGTATACTGTCAAGACGTGCACTGTATTTTATAACCATGAACCTGCCATATATCACAGAGTAATGAGATGAGGGGAAGAGAGAGAGAAAAAGAAAAAGAGAATCACAGTGACACAGTTCACCTGTTGCTGGGTTTGTTGGATTCCTAGTAGAGCCAGGGAGTGGTGTCTGGGTCGCGGTAAAGCTGGCCATCAACGTAAAGTTTATCCACCATGATCCCTCTCCAATAAGCTTCTTCCTTATCGGGAACAGGACTCGCTGTCGGTCCAGGATCTCCCGGGGAAAGTGGTCGTTCACGCTGAAGTTTGTTCCTCTCAGCTCACTGCCGTGGCTTTTAACCAGTTCCTTCTGTTTGAAGTGTTCAAACTTCGCGACGATGGGCCTGGGCCTCTGGTTCTCCGGTCACCGTCCTCCCAGGCGGTGCACCGGATGGAAGCCGATGCTCTTCACGGTGTCGGCGGGGAGCTTCAGGTGATTTTGAATGAAGCTTTTCACGGTGTCCCCTGGGGCTTCGTCCGCCTTCTCCAGGATGCCTGAGATGACCAGATTGTCCCTCATACTACAAGCCTGGAGATCGATGATCGCTTGTGGTTGAGCTCAACCACCTGTTTCTCAACCACCTGTTTCTGACTGAACTCCAGGGATTCCCGCAGGGACTGAAACTCTTTGTGAAGAACTTCCACCAGAGATAATTGGGCATCAAAGCTAGGCAGTGTCTTGTCTATTGAATCCAGGATATCTGTGAAATCACTGCCTTGTGTGGAAACTGCGCCAAGTGAGTCTTCTGTGTGATTTCTCTTGGGTTTCCCCATGGTCACTCGGTGAAAACACTGGTCAATGTAAGCTTCAAGGTCCTCCAAACACTCGTCTTCTCTGTCCTCCAGAGTGATTTTATTGTTATTAGTATTGTTATTGTTTGATTAATAAAGTGTTTGTTTGGCTACTCGCTGCCATGTTCAAA
This sequence comes from Scophthalmus maximus, assembly GCF_022379125.1. NCBI lineage: Eukaryota > Metazoa > Chordata > Actinopteri > Pleuronectiformes > Scophthalmidae > Scophthalmus > Scophthalmus maximus. The sequence continues at coordinate 22,556,049 of NC_061529.1, forward strand.
TTGCACCAAGTCTCACGAGATTTCACCTCACATCCCGTGGTCCCGATCTCACCAGCCAATGTTTACCTCCTTCCAGGAGGACAGTCTTGAATGGTGCATAATAACGTGCATGTATTGGTTACAGACAGTTTTCACCATGACGTCAGCTCGTGACTGACAGTTCAGAGGCAGTTTGTCTGTTTTTGTAATTTAAAGTGTTCAGGGCTGAGCTAGAATTTGGACCCAAAATGTAGACGACTAGACTCAATGGAAGTTTTTACAGAGTTAATAATCTTTCAAGCAATAGAGGGTGGCGAAGTTGAGCAGGCAGAGGAGCAGGAGCAAGTTCAGCGTGAGTTCGGCAATGGTTTGGTGACTGAGTTCCAGGACTGCCTCCTTACACATGGCACTGCCTTCCTCAGAAACTGAACAAAAGGATCAGAGAAGCAAATCAGCTTTGGGGAATTCACAGAACAAGATGTAAACAAAGTCATAGAAGAAAGTGTCCGAGTGTTTAACCACGGTGGAAACAAAACAATCTGGTGACGAGTCACAGCTTTAATGCAGGAGATAAGAGCTTGATCAGGAACAGGTGTGCAGCCCCGCCAGGAACTCAGGAAGACCACGCCCACAAAACACACACAACATAAAATGTATGTTTGCGGCAGCCCCAATGGATGATGGCTCTGACCAACGTGACGTGGATGTGCTGAGTTTCACACATTATGGTCAACTACCGGCATCACCTGTAATCAAAACAGATGCAAGTCAGACAACAGCACACAGAACACTTACAACGCAGTACCAGAATAAAGACCTGTCTCTAAAGTCTGTTGTTTGGTATTGGATGGGGCAATTTTAGGGTGACGTGTCTGGCCGAAGGACACATTTGGCATGGGTCCACCCTGAAGCTGTGTTACTGGTGTTTCACTTGTGCATTAATAGTTTTGTTAACCACAAAACTCAAGGTTGACTAAATCTGGCTGCCCGACTTTGAGGTAAAGAGTACTACAAAGGTGGTTAGGATGTTTGTCTCTCAAGTCGCCATTAACTTACCTGGAGTAAGTGGTTGGAAGGAGCAGGGGCGAGGCAGGTCACTGGCAGGTTTATTGTTTCACATCCTTCATCCATGACTCAGGTGTTTGTGCTTTTGGTACCAGCGAGGCACGAAGTAGCCTCAAGGTACTACACCTTTACTACTAGAATTACATTACATTAGAATCTGGAGTAACAATTTATAACCTGTTCAGTTTATAACTGTACATAGTAACTTAATGTTAATGTTCATGTTTGTCTTGTCTAGCTCTGTCATCCTTCTTTTGTTTGTGTAAGTACACTGTGGGAGCACAGTAAACCAGTCAAATTCCTTGTATGTTTACCTATGCTTGTGTTAGGGTCTGTGGTGCGTTTTTGGCCCAAGCGGGAGGAGACGGATTAAGGGAGAAAAGGAGGATTAGATTAGTGGCCAAACATCAACACTACCGTAAAACTATAATAATCTAGCAACGTGTCCCAGTGACGTCCACGTCTTTATGCTGTCAGGGTCTGATTACGATGAGCGCCACCTGTGACAGCCTAGCCGTGACAGCTTGGCAAATAAAGCTGATTCCGATGATTTTACCAAATATGTTGTTTGTCCCAAGTGCCATTCTGTATATACTTTTGATGAGGCAGTCATGTTGATACATGTTGGAAATGTCTAACAAGTCTAACAAATGTTACCATGTATCATATCATATATTCTGTTATCAGAGTTCAATAAAATCTATTAGTGATATGTTCAAGCGAAATGGCTTCAAAGAGTCTTGAGAAAAGTTGAGGCAACGTAATGTTAAGAAGGGAGTATGTGTTGGCAGGTGTGGAAGGACTTTCTCTTTTACAAAGGGAAGGCAATTTAACAAGCCGCTGTCAATTTTGGTCTTGTGCTCTTAAAAATATCAATGACTCTGTTGGGGTAATGTACATTGTAGTGATCAACCTTCCAAGGCAGGAAAGATTTAAGATGGAAAACATTATAGTTACAGGAATTATTCCTGGTCTCTATGAGCCAAAAGAGCACATAAATGTTCTTTTGGAACCTTTTGTCAGTGACTTGAAAAAACTGTGGACTGGATTATACATCGATGATGGTACAGTGACAGGAACATTTTCCTGTGCAGCTCTGTTGTCTCTAGCAAGTGACATATCAGCTGCTAGGAAAACTGGAGGCTTTCTTGGTCACTTTGCAAATAAGGGTTGGAGCAAGTGTCTAAAAAACGTTGCACGGACACAAGACAATAAGGTAGATTTCTCTAGGTTTGATAAGTCATGGCTGTTAAGAAATATCATGGACCACTGCAGATATGCTAAGGAAGGAAAGAGGGCAGTAACAAAGCTCACAGCACCCAAATTGGGCGTGAATATGGTGCCAGATAAAGCTGTTTGCAGGATCTATCTTTTTTTGATGTTGTTCGAATGCATAACTTGCATAACAGCCAAAAGAGTAATGCAAGTTTGGAAAGAAACCGGTGTAATCACAAAGGAAGGGTTCATCATAATACAGGAAATGGTAAACACAATTGCTGTGCAGATTGAGGATGCCCATAGATGTATAAAAATGTTTTGTAGATCTTTTGAAAACCGATGGTAAACAGTGGTGCACTATGAATCTACATTTGAAGTCCTCTATTAAATACTTTGGACCTTTTCATACCTTCTGGTGCTTCTTTATAAAAGCTAATGGTACATTAAGAGACTATCACACTAATAACCATGACACTGAACTGAATATGATGTGGAAATGGCTGAATGAATGGCAGGTGGCAGGCACACAATTAATCTACCAAGCAAATCCTTGTGACAGCTTTGATACAGGGATTTAAACACTGTTCTGTAATTCCCTCCTTACCCAAGTTATTTAAGCAGAAAAATTTGACTTGCTTCATGACCTGGCTCATGAGCATATAATACATGGCAAGTTTGAGTTTGATCGTAATATTGAAACTTTGCTGCCACCTGTTAAACAAAGAATAATGTCTATTTCAGACTATTCAGATCTGTTCAATATTTAAGGTGATGTATATCTGAGTGTCTCTACAATACATGTACATTAACAGATACAGTTTAGGTGGAGATGTATTTTCGACATGTCAATATAGGTCTGGATCGTCATAAATTGTTACCGCAAAATGGTTGGGTGTTGAAGTTTTAGTTTTTTGTATTTGAAGTTATGATGATGTTTATCTGACTGAATTCATAATGTGAAATTAGTTTCCAACCATTTCGATGTATGTACTACACTGCAGACTAGATACAGAACAGACAAAGCAAATTGATGATCATATGAATCTTCATTGAATACGGTTTGTATAATATGCAAAGATGTTATACAGTTTTTGTGGAGTAACAATATTAATTATTTTGCCTCTTAAATCTGTTTGAGGCAGCTTTTGCCTCCCATACACTAGACGACTTTGAGAAGACACTGAAAAGACTTTTAAAAGACTCTGACACCCTCTCACATCTAATGACAATATGTCATTAGTAAGAGTTTTTAGTCGCAGTCTAGGATTTTGCCACGTCACTATTTACAAGACCGCAACAATCCTTTTTAGATTGTTTCCTATCATGCTCCTGGTAACGTTTACAGGAAGATAAATTGTTGAACAATAAAGAAGAAACAGCAGCTTATAGCCACAGGTGCCTGAGTGTGTGCAATGGTTTGTACAGAAAAAAAGCCAACAAGAAAAGAGAAGACACCGCAGAATCTGGAGACGACTGGAATACATAATGCAACATCGCACAGAGACTCCGCTGAAGCCTCAAACACCGCGGTTTCGAAACTACCTGGTTAAGTGAACGGGGATAGCGCAACAGGTAGTTTCAAAACTGCGGGATTCGTATCCATGCGAAGTTGCAGCATGTGTTCCCCTACATATTTTTCTGCTTCCTGTTTGGTTCTGGAAAGAAAAAAAACTGACTTAAAACAGCTGGGATCACCATCTTACACAAAACGATCGAGATGACTGCTCCTGCAGTGTCAACTGGCTCTGGATGGATGGAGAGAGAGAGAGTGGGAGGTGCTATATGCACTCAGGTACCTCCCAATTACTCATCAGTGCAGGCCACAGTCAACACGAGCTGAAACACCACCCCCGGTGAACAAACATAGCTACATGTAACACTCCCACCACTAAAATGACAGACCAGTGCTTCAGCCCTGACAGTAGCTATGATGTCATCAAAATGTCAATTGAGAAGTTCACAGTTTCATCAGAAGATGGTGGTATAGGCTACAAATGCCTATATTTCCATCAACTTTTTCTAATGCGATACATCAAAATGCGCATAAAAATAAGAAAGTTTACCGTTTCTAGTAAAGCTCTTTGAGTGGTCAATAAGACTAGATAAGCGCTAAATAAATACACTCCATTACAGTTCATTTATTTGGCTTCTGGGTCTGAAAAGTGAAGCCAATAAGGAAGTGGCCTAAACCTGCATTATCACTCACTTTTACATTACATTAATTTAGCAGACACTTTGGCTCTGGTGTAAAATTTGGCTACTTTCTGGATGTATGAAGGGCCTGAACCATTCACGGCACGGTAAGCGAGTACCAGTACCTTGAATCGGATTCGAGCCACCATCAGAAGCCAATGCAGGGTGCGGAGGAGCCATTTAGTGTCGGAGAATTTTCCTAGGTTGCAGACCAACCAGGCCACTGCATTCTGGATGAGCTACAATGGTCGAATGACAATCTCTGCAGACCAGCTAGTAGCAGTCGTCCACGCGTGAGAAGACAAGAGCCTGCACCAATACATGCGTCACCTTCTCTGTGAGGAACGGATGTATCCTCCTGATGTTATGATGTGTGACACACACACTTCACGTGGAGATTTTAAGAGACTGTTTATCTGAATACCAGAGAGCCGTTAAAACTGCGAAAACACATTTTATTACCAACCTTGTGTCAAATAACAGCCATAGGCCCCAGGTCCTTTCTAACACTTTCAATCCTCTTTTAAATTTTTCACTTCAATTCAATTCAATTTTATTTGTATAGCGCCATATCACAACATACATTGTCTCAAGGCACTTTACATAGTGAGGTCAATATTACAATATTACAGGGAAAACCCAACAAATCCCACAATGAGCAAAGCACTTGGCGACGGTGGAGAGAAAAAAACTCCCTTTTAACAGGAAGAAATCTCTGACAGAACCAGACTCAGTTGTGGGCGGTCATCTGTCTCGACCGGTTGGAGTGAGGAGAGAGAGGAGGACAGTTATACAACCGCCGCTGTAATCTCTACCAGACTGATACTTATAATTAAAAAATACAATTATGTTGTTGTCATTATTAGTGATGATATTAATATTAATATTAATAATAGCAATAATAATAATGACGGGTTTGGGTCCTGCAGCTCTGGGGTCAGAGATACACTAGGAGAGATAGAAAACACAAACAGGGTTAGTGACATGTACTGTAAACATATCGGGGATAGGGGGGTAGTATAACAGTTGCTTTAATTTCTACCAGACTGATACTTATAATTAGTGAAAACTGATACTTATAAATACAATGATGTTATTAATAATAATGATAGTAATAATAATAATGAGGGGTTTGGGTCCTGCAGCTCTGGGGTCAGAGATACACTAGGAGAGATAGAAAACACAAACAGGGTTAGTGACATGTAATGTAAACATATCGGGGGATGGGGGGGTAGTATAACAGTTGCTTTAATTTCTACCAGACTGATACTTATAATTAGTGAAAACTGATACTTATAAATACAATGATGTTATTAATAATAATGATATTAATAATAATAATGACGGGTTTGGGTCCTGCAGCTCTGGGGTCAGAGATACACTAGGAGAGATAGAAAACACAAACAGGGTTAGTGACATGTACTGTAAACATATCGGGGGATGGGGGGGTAGTATAACAGTTGCTTTAATTTCTACCAGACTGATACTTATAATTAGTGAAAACTGATACTTATAAATACAATGATGTTATTAATAATAATGACAGTAATAATAATAATGACGGGTTTGGATCCTGCAGCTCTGGGGTCAGATGGAAAACAGAGTTAGTGACATGTAATGTAGATACATGGGGGCAGAGAGAGAGAGAGAGAGAGAGAGAGAGAGAGAGAGAGAGAGATTGAAAAAGGTGGGAGAAGGAGAGAGATATAAAGGGAGAGAAAGAGGGAGAAGGAGATAACGGGAGAGGGAGAAAGATGCTCATGATATAAGTTCCCCCAGCAGTCTAGGCCTATAACAGCATAATAAAGGAATGGTTTATTAAACACCTGAGCAGTTCTAACTATAAGCTTTATCAAAAAGGAAGGTTTTAAGTTTAACTTTAAATGTAGACAGGGTATCTGCATCCCTGACACAAACTGGGAGCTGGTTCCAGAGGAGAGGAGCCTGGTGGCTGAAGGCTCTGCCTCCCATTCTACTTTTACAGACTCTGGGAACCACAAGTAATCCTGCATTTACAGAGCGAAGTGATCTATTGGGATAATATGAAACTAGGAGCTCTGTAAGATATGATGGAACTTGATTATTAAGGGCTTTGTAGGTTAGGAGCAGTATTTTGAATTCTATTCTGAAATCCATGTAACTCTCCTGGTGTCGTGCCATCACCCATTTAATGTGAACAATTTCTTGCATTATTTATTGATAAAGTTTCTGCCATCAGGTCTTCACATCATCCATCCACCTTAGATCCAGTGTCACTCTCGGGTTAAAAAATTGAGACCTTCACAATACCTCTTATACACTATTCCTCACAGATTACTGAAAGTCAAGTCAAACTTTATTTATAGAGTGCACAATAACACACAAAGATTAAACATAGACTGTAGTGAACAGTAGGGCTTTTAACCTGCTTTGAAAGTGTTTAGTGTAGGAGCCTCTCTCAGGTCCTCAGGCAGGGTGTTCCATAGAGCTGGGGCATAAACACTGAAGGCTCCCCGCCTGCTCTAGAGTTAGTGCGAGGGGTGGTCAAAAGACCTCTGCCTGTGAACCTCAGAGTTCTCGCTGGTTCCTAGTTATTGAGGATGTCTTTGATGTATTGTGGTGCTAGGCCATTTAGAGCTTTGTAAACGAGAAGCAGAATCTGAAATTCAATCCCAGTTTTAACAAGGAGCCGGTGAAGAGATCTAAGGAAAGGTGTAATATGGTCAAAGTTCCTAGTTCCAGTGAGAACATGTGCAGCCGCATTTTGGATTAACTGTAATCGCTGCACAGATGATTTTGGGAGGCCAGTGAATAGACCGTTGCAGTAGTCTAGTCTGCTTGTGAGGAGTGCATGGATTCATTTTTTCTGAGTCTGCTTTTGACAGGAATCCCCTCAGTTTTGCAATATTTTTAAGATGTTAAAAAGCAGATTTTGTGATGTAATTGATATGGCTTTTAAAATTGTGATCATTGTCAATAATGACAGCCAGATTTCTGGCTTTGAGAGCATCTGGGTCCATGGGAGTCAGCCTGCAGCACCAGATTGGAAATGACATGTGCCGGAGGAGGACAGAGGGGGCCAGCGCCCGAGACGGCAACATGAGACGAGAGCAGAAAGGGCGAGGGAGAGGGAAGCGAGGTGGCCGTGTGCTGTGTAAACAGTCATGCACATGGGGAGGACTGGACCACATGCTGGAAATTAGTTGCCAGCATTTGGCTACCTCGTTTGTTCGGGTGTATCCCTTCCCTTTTGAATATTGTATCCCGGTTCCAGAACAAGTTAAAATTGTCAATAAAAACCATGTCATGAGACCTGCAAGCGGAAGCCAGGAATTTAGATGGAGGATTCTGCTAAAAGACTCAGTATAGCGAAAAGAGAAGATGGGTCCAGAAATAAAAATAGACTTTCTGCAGTCTTTTAAAGCATTAAAAAGGAGATTAAAATGGTTTTTGGTGCACTCTGACTCCCGATGGGTTGTGTCGTTTGTCCCTACATGCAGCACTATTTTTGTTATGGAGGTCGGGAGGAGCCATCACTGGACTGGAGTTCACCGGCTCAGGTGTAGCCAGGAGTGCAGGAACATCACCGGGATGGACCGATGCCTAATCTGTCAGGGACTCGAAGCGGATGGAAAGAGTCAGAGGAGGCCTTGGAAAAATATAGATTAGATAAATACCTGTCTTACTTACCTGCTGCTGTATTGCAGCCTCTTATTTCTCTCCAGCTTATGCCCATTTCTAAGCTTCCCTTCCTGTCTAAGGTTTTAGAGAAAGTTTAAACCGTTGACTCCTAGAACTATGCTGTGCTGGTACTTTTAGACTTGACTGCTGCTTTCGATACAGTCGATCACCAGATTCTTTTATCACGCCTTGAACTGTGTGTTGGCATTAAAGGCAATTTCCTGAAATGGTTTGAGTCATATCTGTCAGGGAGGACCATTTCTGTTCATCTAGGCCATTACTCCTCAGCTGAAGCCCCATTAGGCTGTTGGGTCCCTCAAGTATCAATTTTAGCCCCAATTCTCTTTTCTTTATATTTGCTTCCCCTGGGTTCCTTTAAAAAAAACATATCTTTCCTTTGCTTTGCAGATAACTTGCAAGTCTACCTCCCTTTAAAAACAAAAAATTATTCCACAAATGTCTTGTCGAACTGTTGGAAAGATGTTTAATACTGGATGGAACTAAATTTACTTACTCTCAATGGAAAAAAACAGCTGACAGGGCTGTTTACAATTTGATAAGCAACTAAGCTCAGTTGTTAAGACAAGCTTCTTTCAGCTGCTACTCCTGGTGAAAGTGAAGGCCTATCTCCCTCCGAACGACTTTGGAAGGGGTTATCCATGTGTTCATAACTTCCCATTTGGATTATTGCAATCCATTGTATTTTGCTCCGTAACCTGCTGTCATGATTCTGCCGCTTAGAACTCAGTCGACTCTTGAGAAGAACTCATGTTCTTTTATTCATGTTTCAATTACTTCTTGTGAACTTTGATTTATTAATTTAAGATTCCTCGTGTACCTCTGTTTAGTTACTTTTGTTATGCCTTGTGTTTCTTGTATCTAGTTTTCTATTTCCTGTTTTACTTTGTAGTTTCCTTCCCCGTGTGTTTGGTGTTTTGACTTGTGCCTCTTGCCCCAGTGATTGTCAATACCTGTTCCTAATGTGTCTCACCTGTTTCCCATTACCTGTGCTTCCCTTTGTCTTCGTCAGATCGTCTGTGACTTTCTCCAGTCTGTTAGGGTTTTTGGATCCTGTTTGATACCTGTTTACCTCTTTTTTTGACTATTTTTCTGTTCCGTTATTCCTTTTCTACATCCGTGGACACCCTTTGTTGGATTTTGGTTTTTGTTTTACTTCGGAAATTTCTAAGTTTGTTTTGTTTTCTATTCATTAAATTATTACTTTAAATGCACCTGGCATTTGGGTCCTGCTTCCAGTATAATCGCGACACCTGCAGCTGGTTCAGAATGCGGCTGCATGCCTTCTGACTGAGAAGAGGTGACGTGATCAAATCACACCTGTCCTGGCCTCCAGTTTCTTTTAGGATCCAGTTTAAGCTTTTATTATTTGTTTTTAAATCCTTGCATGATCCAGCACCACCATACATGTCCGAGTTGTTGGACCAACATGCTCCAGTCAGAGTAATGAGGTTGCCACACCAGATGCTTTTTGATGTTCCTAGGTGCAGGCTAAAAACCCAAGGTGACCGGGCTTTTTCTGTGGCCGCTCCCAATTTGTGGAACAATCTACCTTTTAACTAAAAGATCCCCTCAGTCCACTGATGATTTTAAACCACTGCTTAAAACTCACCTCTTTGCACTGGCTTTTAATACAAGTTGAGCTTGACATTTAGACATGTTATATGTTTTATATTGTTGTTTGAGCCTGTACAGCACTTTGGTCCACTGACGTTGTTTTAAATGTGCTATATAAATAAACTTTGACTCGACTTACCATGTACTTCACATTAATGGTAACTGATTGCACATTACATACAATGGGACTATTTTTGTACAATTATTTATATTTATATTCCTTATTCTTCATTTTTTTGTAATTCTTCTATTTTTACACTTGTATTTCTTCTATTTTTTTTACATTGGAATTTCCCAGTTTGGGATTAATAAAGGTAATAGCTCGAAATAACATCTGCAGCGTCACTGCAGATTCAATACATGACAATTTGGAAATGAGGTTTGACATTTCTTTCCAGGCACTACACAAGGCAACTAACAAGAAATACAGTAAAGGCAGTCATGATAAGGGTAAAAGAAAATGAGGTGAATTCATCCATGTACAGACGTGTATAACCTACATAGTATCCATGGTGACGTTCTCTCCCTCATGTCTGGTGGAATCTAAATGGTTGCTATCACTTATCTGAACGAGGGCACCGTGGCTCTTTCAATTACCTCTCTCCCTCCATGGGAGAGAACATTTTCACCTCACTTGAGCGGGAAAAAGATTTGCCAGCTTCAGCAAGGAAGAAATGAGGAAAAGGATATGTCAGCTGCAGGACCATGGAGGTTGCTCTCTTTATGGGCATTTTTAATAGTGACATTTTATGCGGATGCACCTCATTTACTCTCTATTGAGTGTTGCCTTTTAAAAAGACATCAGGGAGCCAAAGTGTTTAATCAGGAGCTGATGAAATGGAATTCATCTTTTTGGGCTCAACGGTCTGGTAATAAAATGTTAACGGTTCTGTGATCTATTGAGAGCAGTCAAGCCGTAGATGACACTAGGTGGATGGATTTTAGGTGGATGGTTACCTTATTACAGAAGAGATACAGGCCTTTGAGGAGAAACAACTCTTCATGTCCACTGTCAGTGCTGGGTTATCTCACATGCCCTACACAGTGCACATTTTTCAGTAACAAGCTAATGTGCTTTCAAAGTACAAAGACTGGAGCATCTTTCTGCATTCGTGCGGCCTCCGTTGCTCTACATCAGGACGACTGAACCAGCAGCAAATAAACTGTGAGGCGTTAGACATTTGGAGATGTGTTTGTGTCCAACAACATTCAATCTCTTTTAGCTCAGGTTTTTGGTCTCTACAAACCCCTGAGGAAATATGTTATGGATAAGAAATATGAATAAAAATAGGCTGACTGTGTCTGTCTGCCAGACTTCTGAAGAACGCATAAAGGGGGATTTATTCTCATTACTGTAACAAAGTCAGTTTTTTTTATACTTGTAGCTTTTAAAATTTTTAAAGATCAGTCATTACCATCATAGTATTTTTAACTTTAGTATTTTTCTTTGCTACATTTAAATTAAAATTTTTTACAGAGTAAAAATATGTGTTTGCATGTATGTGAACATGTAATGTCATTATGTTATGTGTTTCACTTGTAATATAACTAAAACACATCACCAGATGACTCGCTGATCTCTACTTGTCTCTTGTCAGCATTTAGTAGATGCCTGGAAGTGAAAAGCCAATCAGGGGCAGGTCTTCTACTGCGCTGATTGACATGTGGATACAGCGTGATTGTTTGACATCATCGGACTGGATGGTCAGTGTTTAGTTAGCTAAACACAGCGTCACAATTTGTACTTGTGACTCATGTGTAGCTTGTAACATCTGTGTCACGGGCACAGATGGGATATTTGTGAGTCCATCTCTCAAACTTTGAGTGATCTCAATGTTCAAAATATTCCTGCGAAAAGATAAACTGTTCACAAAACCTCTTCACACATGTACGCAATATTTGTACAACTCCAAAAGCTTTTCATATGCACACAAAAGGTGATGTACAGTTACAAACTGTAAAATTATTTGTGAACATTATTTTACAAGGTCAAAAATTTTAGTCACCATTACTTGATCCCCTCGTGAACAACAAATTTTTATTTTTTTAAATATTCCTTTAAACCAAGAAAATTTTCCATGAGGACAGGGTCTTTTACAGATTGTGTGTACAACAGTGTTGTAAGACAAATGATAACAAAAAAAACAACTTATAACCCAAGAAATACTAATGTGTTTACTTTGCCAACTCTCTTATATAACTCATGAATTCACTTCTCTCATCCTAACTGCTGGGAAATCTCTGAGTGTGGGCAAATCTAATTTACACATGAAGAAAAATGTCAGTCTGTTATACTCATGTCACTTAGCAAAGAAATCCTGAACCCATCACATGCTACTCTAGGTAGAAATAGCTTGTTGATTTTTATATGTATTAATATCAATCTCCTAATGAAACAGAGTACCATGTACCATGATTCTCTTGTACCATTACCCTCCAGAAGTGACAACGTGGATACATCCAACTTGACAACAAGCTTTTTTTCCCCATGTGGATTCATATAGTGTAAGGTGACTCCAAGGTACCTCTGTGGGTTGCTATTCCCCAGACAAGCCATGTAATCAGCCTGCCACTTCTGATTAGCAAACACACTGGTCACAGAGCCCAGGGGTCAGACGGATGCAGTCATGGAGAGGTAAACCAACCAATCTGTGGCTGTGTGGTCTCTCACACAGACGTATAAACTCAATTTCACTATTAAATTTCAGACCTATTGACAATTAAGTTTTCATACTTTCTGCTGAATTGGATAATGGCTGTGCTGCATTCTTACTACCTCTTTAGCTCTGACACTTGCTGGGTGGTGAACAAGGCTCTGATTACATTTGTGGGGTTTGTTTCTGCAGATTTCACTTTCTGAGATCTTTTGAAGACTATTATGAAAGAAGTTTACTAAAAACTGTTACCTATGTCACTGACATACTGACAATATGGAGGATAATCAGAGTCTAGGATTTACTTCACTGTAAAATCTAACATGTTGTTTCAACCTTAAAAATACGAGTGAAGGGGCTGCCTTCAAAGTTCATGTCACAAGATATAATGCATTTTTTTTAACATTCCCTAATGTTATCTTGATTAAACATCCCTTGTTGTGTAAACCTCTGTTTGCTTGGTCGATTTGGATTTCATAACTGATTTAATTAATTCACTTTTCAGCTTAATTGAAAACTTTAGTTGCATCAACCTTTTGTTTCAGTTAAATTGATTTGGATTTTTTAACTAATTGATCTGCTTAGGGTATGTTGATTCAAGTGCTCGGAGTCGTGATGAACATTTAACTAGTTCTTTATTAATATGAACAAGAGGAGGAGAACATTGGACTAAAGGTTGGAATGTGACGCTGGCGGGTTCCAGTTATCCTGTCCCTTCTCCTGTGTATGTGTCCTGTATATTCTGGTGCACATGTATGGGTGTGTGTCTTGTGTATCTGTGTGCTCTCTCTCGATTTAGATACTCATTGGCATCAACTGTGGAGGCAACCACACCCGCACACAGCTGGATCGGATCCCATCACCCTCTGCAACCATCCTCCTTCAAAGCCAGCAATATGTTGGCTGGCTTCCCACCTGTGCTGTTTCCATGCCACACTCAGTCCACGAGCCATGCCACAGGGATTACAATGCCACAGTCCTTGTGTGCCATCAACGGCCTACCTGCCCCTTCTCTGTGATCTGCACATTTTCAAATATGTTCACTGCCAGGTGGCACTGAGGAACCTATACAACTGGGCCAAGCCTGGTTAACCCCAGCGGAGAGATAGAGATGGTTTCAGGCTGGGCTGTGTCTCTACTGTGGCCAGGCAGGTCACCTTTCGCTGCATGTCCCCCTAGCATCCAAACATGAGGAGGTTCAGGTAAGCTATATTTCCTCCTCCCCTACTGTCCCTTCTTCCAGGATGCATTATAAGGCACAGCTCCAGATTGAAAGTGAGCAGTGTGCTCTGTTAGCCCTAGTTGACTCTGGAGCAGATGAAAATTCTATCAATGCTTCCTTGGTTTCCAAATTAAAATCCCTGTGGGGAAATTACCCAGACCTTAGACTGTTAACGCCTTAGCAGACTGCTGGCCTCTATCACCCTGCACTGTTCCCCTGCATATTACTGTTTCTGGTAACCATCACAAATTAATCAAATTTCTGATAATCACCTCACACAACGGCTTCAACCCTGGCTTCAGTTGCAAAACCCCCACATTGATTTGTCCACAATATCTGTCACCAGTTGGAGCACCTTCTGTCTCTCTTACTGTCAGCACTCCAGCCCCATCTCATTCATCACCCACAACTAACTTTCTTGTATCCCTTGAATATCAGCAGTGTTCATCCCACAACGGGCTCAGTTTCTGCCCCCCCATCGTCCCTATTATTGTGCCATCGTCCTTCTCACTGGAGCCCCCTTACCCACAAGCTGGCTCTACAATATATCACTTTCCGTCTGTCGGTAGGAAGGGACGCTGGCGCTGTCTGTTCACTGCTTCTCTGCCTGTTACTGCCACGTTACCTGCTGCCACTGCCCTCAAACACCAGCCGGGTCAACCTTTGGGTGTCGGTTGATTGACATTGACCACTGGACAGCCTCTCAGCTGCTCCCTGAAGTCGCTCGTACTCTCCGACGGACTGGAGCCTATTCGGCTAGCTGCTAGCTAGCCGAAGAGCACCTTACAGTGCAGATCAGAACGAAATTTTGTTTGCTGGTGTTATGAGATCTGGTCAGGCAGCGTTTTTTTGCAGTATCCTGGATGGAAGGAAGTGAAGTCACGATTGTTCTGGGCAAGTGTGTACTTAATGCTCCTAAACGTCACATCACACAATGTTGCCCTTGTCTCTGGCCAATATCCAACTATATACAAACTTTTATTTGATCCCAGCTCGGGCATGATAGAGATTATATTTGCTAAGAGGCCAAGATAGCAATCAGCACGCTCTTCAAAGTCCCGGTTGAAATCATCCAAGGAGAATTTCTATCTACCATTAAATCTTAATAGCTTACAAAATAATTTGTGTGACCTTCATGGAGACTATCACTTTAGCTTGTAAATGCTACTGTTTGTCTTGCCTACTTTTCCTGCAACCCCCCCACACAAACACACAGGGTTAGCAATTCAGGATATTTCTGTTTCAGCACATGCAAGACAAATAAGGCAAAAATGTCTTAATCAAGCTGAACTTTGTAAAGGGCAACGTGATTCTGGGAGAAAGTAGGCCAGCCTGGACACGAACAGAGCTGTAATTGAAAAGATTTGTGTCCATGCCACGCAGCCTTAGACAAGCTATGAATCTCAACCATTTGTGTTTCTATGGAGGTCTGCAGGAGTGGCAGTATGTCCTGTATATAAAGGTTTTTTTTGTGTGCAGTATGTACTGTATATAAAGGTGTTTCTATGTGCAGTATGTACTGTATATGATGGTGTTTTAGTCAATTACTACATTGTGGTACACAGTATTTACAGTATTATATCATACTCAATCAATCAGAATGTATTTGTATAGCACTTATCATACAAACAATGTAACCAAAAGAGCTTTACAGAATTAAAAAATTATCAGAGACTACAGCAAATTTCGACGCATTGTCAAGATGGAGAGATGGCTGAGAGAGAGCCAAAGAAGAGAAGATCTGAAGAATAAATAAAAGCAGAGAAAGAAGTCGGTGGTGAATGGGAGGGGTGGAGAGACACCACGAGTTGAAAGGGATGAGAAGAGATGAAGAGAATTTCAGGTTTTTCTGTTTCTGCTCGACAGTCAGGTAATATTCTTTTTGTTTTGCTGCCTCACAGAACATGGCAACTTTTGAGATGTTGGCAATGTGAATGCATGAATGTGCCCAGTCTGCACAGCATCATCAGATTCTTCTCTTCATCAGTCTCTGTGAGTCAATCAACCATTGATTCTGCCACTACTACAATATCTCCCCATGAATCCAAGCGCCAAAGACTTTGTAATCACATATCATTCTGTTAAATCTGTATAGATATTTATTCATCTTTTAACCTCCTGATTGGAGTAACACATATTGTCAAACTTAGAGTGTTGTGCATCGGTAGAAGCAGATTTGGAAATTAGCATGTTGTTGATAATTATCAAAGACAACTATTAATAGTCATAAAAATATTACTAGAAACTAGTAATTTGGGGCACCACCCTGTCAACAGGGACTTATTAACCAAACCTGTGAAATCGGTCCCAAAGGGGTGTTTTTCAATTATAATATCAGTGAAGGTGTGAATCCGAGCACTGAACCTCGCAACCAGCAATTAGAACACAATATGTACAATATATCACAGACAACTTCTCTTTAAATGTAATAGTTTATTAAACTTCAGCTTTATTAATTGACAATCAACAGGAATTAAATAAACAAAAGATTTGGATATTGTAATTTATCACTCGGAGACCGGGCGTGCAAACGTTCAGCCAGTGTTGGAGTTCTGGAATATAAAATACAATACCAATCAGACACATGCATCACAGTAAATACTTTGAACAGTATTCTGCAGCATTAAAAAGGGACTCACGTCCTGCAGGTGATCGGCAGCCACACAGATAAGGACTCTGAGGTCCACAAGTTTCACAAACAGTCAACATTAACAATAAGTTTACTCTATGGTCAAACTTATAATAAACACACATCATCTAAACTATCTCTGCCCAGATTTATTCGCCTCTTACATGGGTCGCGTCAGAGCGACCAGTGTGTTGACGATCTATCCGGCTTCCCAGCTCTGGTGACGGTCGTGTTCCACTCTTTGGTGAGTGGTGGCTGTCTCGGGACTGTGTCACCGACCTCCGACAGAGAATACAACTGCGGTGCATTCTGGGAGTTGGAGTCTTTTGGGCTCCATTTGACGCTGTTTTCCTTTGTGTCAAAAACCTTAACTCCACCAACCAGCTCCTCCAGTCCACATGTCAAAAGACACGTGGACAGTCACTTGCCCCTGACAGCTGTTCTGTGTGAATGTATGTGTGTGAACACAGCCATGCGGCTTTTTAATTGTTCATGATATTAGCTTGGTTTAGTTTTACATGTAGTCTAATATTTACTTTTGTAAGAGTTTAGTTGTATAGAAAAGAAATGACTAGGATCCAGGCTTGAAATATCGATAGAAATATGAGTCTTTTCCTAACTCAAGAAGATAAAGAAGAGCTTTTACTTCTAGATTAATCACAAGATTATTTTGGTCAGTTTGATAAATAAAGATGCTTGGTAAATATATGTGTAGGTCTGTTCCTATGGATGTGTATATAAATAATGAATCTTGAAAAGAGAATTTGACAGAAAAGCTTTTAGTTTCATAGAAGAAGCTTTATTTCACCCAGAGGAAATTAGCAAGACCTTTGATGGATGGTCTGCTCTAGCGTGATGGTGAGTTATTGTTCAGCCAAAGCATAATGGTCATTGGTGCCATGGAACCAATCACAGCCATATGTGGTTAACCTTCAGGATTAATGACACACCTTCCTCATATTCTAAAGGTTACAAGCTCTGCTCATAAATTGCCATCCACAATCTACATCGTGTGATATCAAATATATGACCTCTGTTATTGAATAGCTGCAGTAATTAACTGTTCCCAAACAAATGTAGATATTGTTTGGTTTATGAAACATGCTGCACCATGATGATATATCACTGTAGTTGACAAGCTAGAGCATCTCTCGATGGCAAAAATACAATATTGAAGATGTCAAACACAAGTAAAAGTCACTTGATTGATTCGTTTCTCGCTGTATATTGCAGCATCACTCGAGGGCCACTTCTATCAAAAGGCCATAAATTATGAATTGCACCATATGGGTCTCCTCCATTCCCTTCCCAATGCTCCACTTATGTGAAAGTTTAAAATAAAAATCTAATTTGCTATATCACATTGGGGAACATCATGCAGACATGAACGCACCGAGTTCAGGAATTATTTTCTTTAGTATTTTATCAGTCTGTGAGCATCAGACCAGTATCAAAGGCTGGAGAAGCTGAAGTGTGCTTGACCGCTCAAAAAAGAAGAAGAAAAAGTCTTCATTCTGTCTTTTTTTTTATCTAAAAAAGAAATATCATCTTGTCAAACATGTTTTGCATAACAAAAGAACAGTAAGGCCACTGACACAACCTTAATAAGTTCAGAATTATGGAATTTGTTTGTTTTTTATTCATTGCAAACGAGTGCTGCCAGACTGTGAGAAGCCTGCTGCTTCACATTTTAGGAGAACCGTGGTCTGGTCAGCTCAAGAGCAACAGAGCAACATACAAATAATGATTTTTTTTTTTATGTTATGCTGCCAGAATAACTTTGTTTTACAGTGTATAATTGAAAAAAGCCCCAACTCCATGTAGAATTGCTTCTTAGTTCATGAATGATCTGGAATCCTGTGGGCTGTTGTTGTGAACACACCGTTGTCACAATTATGTCTTTACTGCGGCTGCTCCACAGCACTGATCAGCTGTTTATTCAAAAATGTAGAAACACTGAACCAGTGTTAATTTAGTCTTAGTTTTAGTCTTTAGACAAAAATGCTTTTTTGGTCACATTTTATTCATGTTTATCCTTCATAGTTTCAGTCGATGACAAACATTTTTCAAAATTGCATTTCGATAGATAGATAGATCTTTATTGTCATTGCATATTATACAACGGAACTCTGTTGGAGCAATCCATCCATCAGCAATCAATAGAAAAAAAAAGATGTCAAATATGTACACAAGCCCAAGTACATCTCCCATACCAGTGAACACAAACACAGAGAGGGTGGTGAAGTGGGGGTTTCCCAGGTTGTGAGGGGTCCTGCAGTTTGTGGCCTGTGTGACGAGACGGCTCGAGTGGGTTTCGCTCAGGATTGGGAGGGGGGACAACAACCCTCTCAGCCATCTTCACAACCCGCTGCAGGTTTTTTCTGTCCGTGGCAATTTGGCTGCACGGTGGTGTAGTGGTGTCGCCTAACACCAAGAAGGTTGTTGGCCTTTCTGTGTGGAGTTTGCAAAAGACATTGGGGTTGAATTAATGGGAGACTCTAAATTGACCATAGGTGTGCATGTGGATGGTTGTTTGTTTGTTGGACCTGTTTGTTGGCGACCTGCCCTGGGCGTGCATCAGCAAAAATAAAAGTTAATTAAGAAAAAAGAAGATATAAAGAATGACAGACAGCAATAAAGGAATTGCTGTTATTAATGAGGCTGAACAGAAACCAGGTAATAAACAGGCCCCGGGGCTAAATGATGAAAGACCGTAGTATCAATAAGCCCAAACGTTAGCGGTGGTCCTAACAGTATTGAAGAAATTAATGTATTCCATGATGAATCATATTAAATCTACCTTATATGTGTCTTTTTTAATAAATAATTCACATGTTAAATATGTTTGCTTTATTACAGTAAGGATTATGAGGAGGTAGCCGCTGTAAACTACCTGTGTAAACCTGTGGTATCCTGTGGGTTACAGCTCTCCAAAGCCCAGTCAGTTGAGTTTTTATCAGCTCCGATTACTGTGAAATTTACCTCACATCTTAAAAATATGAACATAACATCAACAAATTGCTGAGAGACCACAGGGCACTATACAAGGATGTAGCCAAAACACTTGTTCCCAATTGCAAAATAATGAGCGGGAATGACTGTGTTGTGAGCAAAGAGAAAAATGAGTGCAGCCCTCTGCCTATACAGTGCCTCTTGGAAATTCCTGCTAAACATATCTCAAGACCACAGCTATTACCTCTGTTCAGTGGCATCCAATTTATATGGTGCTCCCAGGGGAAATTAACTTTATGGTGACTCATAAAATCAACAATTCCTCTACAGGAAGGAATAGCATAATGGACTACAACATAGCCCCTCTCCAGCAGAGGAGTTTTCTCTCTGGACTATTATATAATTTCATTTGTTTGCATGCTTTACATGTCAAACTGAAGAATTTGACCTTAGAGCTTGAACATTTTCAAGGTTTTTATAAGCAGGATATTTTTATCTTATTTTTATACTACTTTCTATTATTATAATTCTTCGTCAATCAATCCAACAAAAATGTAATCATATTTTTATTCTGATCCAATTGTGCGCCAAATACATTGGTATTTCTGTTAGGTGACCTCTAGTGCCTGTAGTATACATGACACATAAGCCGCATTTCCACCAAAAGTACCATAGGAACTACTCTTCCAGGAACTAAAAGGATCCTGCGGCCCATTGTTTTCTGCATTCCCACTACGGCCTGAAGTCCCGGGAAGCTTATGCAAATCAGGCCGATGGCATACTCTTTTTCATTTTGCGTCACCCTTTTTGAACTCCCGCTGGATGATCAGCAGAGCCTGCACCTCGTTGTCGGTCCATCTATCGTGGCTTCTCTGCTGCGTGACCAGACAAAGAGCGGTGAAAAAACAAAACAGTAGTGAGCTTGCAGCTGCACACCGGCTTTTAAACACGGCAGGTGAAATAAAATTCGGCAAGTACTCGACAAAATCACAATTCTTCCGCACTGCAGCCCCCCCCCATAGTTCCTGAACCTTCGGTTAGTACTACCTCCCGAGCAGGGGGTTAAATAAGGGGGTAAATAAATTACCCAGGAACTAAATTCCCACCCCAGTCGAAACGCACAGGGTTCCTCCTTTAGTTCCTAGTTCCTGGGTATAGTTTCTGCGGTGGAAATGCGGCTATACATGATACACGAGTAAAGGAAGTCAGTGACGTCCATGTTAAAAGGAGGCTGGGAGACTACTCTTTGTTTAGCATTTCATCTTTTAACAATGACTGTTCACAACATTAATCTCCTATTTATTATTGTTACCATGACGACAAAGGTCCTCTGAGCAAGAAAATACTTAATTTCATCCAAACAACAAACCTAACCAAACGGAGACCATTCCACAACCATAGCTGCATGTTTTTTATTTTAAACATGACAATGAAGGTGGGGTACACTTTCTGCTGGTACTCTCCAATGGGTTGTATCCATGGAAAGGGACAGTAAAAAATCTTGAATCTTGACATACGTTCTAAGTGCTTAATCTGTTGAAAGTGATGGTGCACAGTAAGTGGTAGTGAGGATGTTAGATGTAGAGCAAGTCTCAGAATATTCATGAAGAAAGACAAAGATTATCTTGCCAAAATAGCGTATACAGTAATTTCAGTTTGTCGTTTAAAATTTGAATATATACATGTCTTTAGCTGCATTTGAATTTAATAAACAGCAAACTGATAGAGGATATTCTGCTTTTATGTGAATCTGTCAGGCCATGTGATATTGCAATTCTGCCACAGCTGTTGCCATATGGGTTTGCAACCTGAACGTTTCACTTTATTAAACCTGTACATTCCACAGCAAATAGGTCCAGGTTTAGGTCGCACCTCACAACACTGCGAGTTCAGTTTGTAAATGTTACAGGTCCCACAGTAGTTTCCCACTAACAAAAGGATTTTGTGTGAAAGGTCTTGTAATCCCCATGAAAACATAGTGGAGCCAGTGAAGAGATCTAAGGACAGGTGTATTATGGTCAAATTTCCTAGTTCCAGTGAGAACGCGTGCAGCCGCGTTTTGGATTGACTGTAATCGCTGCTGATTTTGGGATGCCAGTGAATAGACCTTTGCAGTAGTCCAGTCTGCTTGTGATGAATGAATGCTGCTTTTGACAGGAATCCCCTCAGTTTTGAAATATTTTTAAGACGGTAAAAAGCAGATTTTTTGATCACTGTCAATAATTACACCAAGATTTCTGATTTCGCATTTGCTCTCCAGAGACAGAGAATTCAAATAGGCTGCAATTCTCTCTGGCACAGTAATATATGGCTGAAGTACGCTTGGAAAAAAAAGTGCAAACTTAAACAGCTGTAGCAAACAAAAGCAGTGAAAAAAATATATCCTTTAGAGTACAATTGAACAGATTTTTTTTAAGATAACATTTAAAACTGTGGCGAAAAAAGTTTTTCGGTGGTCCCCTCTGCAACAGTAGAGCTTTGTTACGATAACAACTGCTTTACTGCTCACAAAGAACACTTACGCTACTTCCACTTCTCCTCCACTTACGCTACTTCCACTTCTCCATATTAACAATGCATAAGTAACTCATACAACCCCACTTCAAAATCACTGAACTATCCCTTTAAGTAGGTCTTTCATGTCACTAAACTTCCTGAAGTATAACTCATCCCTTGTGAACCGACCAGTGAAGCTTTTTTTCCATGTCAAGGCCTGTGACAAGTGCCTCTCTGAAGGCCTTGTTCTTGAGGAGGACGACGACCATTAGGGGGGAACCCTGCTGCTTGGTTAAAGTGCACTGACAGTAAATAGATTTGGCCAATCCATATTTCATTTCCTGTGTGCTATCCCGAGAGCCTTCCCTATTCTTGTCAAGCAGCCAGCAGTCAGTTCCAGGGAAGCTGCTGCCAGAGTCCAGAGACCTCACAAACACATCCTCCCTCCTTTGACAGCGTCATTCTCAATGACCAAAAAATAATCCATCGTAGCTTGATTGAATCAATCATTGTTGTTGCCTAGCGTTGCCTTGATTTGGCCACTCCAAAGAAATGGTGTAATCAATGATCAAAGCTCCTAAATAATGTTAATGGTTGGTGGGTGGAAACTTCACTTTTAACATTATGTTTTTGGAGATCTGAGGTAACTAGTGAACTAGGCTCTATATTTGGGTGACCAACACTTTGGTGAGTGTATATCAACATTGTCATTTTGAGCAGTTCATCACTAATGGTTCATAGTTGAGTCAGAAAAACGGGAAGAAAAACGAGTCAGCTATCAGAAAATACTATCCACTTTGTTTAAAACCACACTATTATAGTAAGTTAAAACAGGAAGTCTGTTTTGGCTGTTTTTTATGGAGAGAAAACAGTCTCATAAGTGTCACAAATGTGAAACACATGATCTACAAGCAAAAGATAAGAGTTACAAATGCGTACAATGATTTGTGTGTTACTTTGGGTTCTCACAAATGTGTTCAAATCAAATCACATGCATATGAAGCAATATGTGCACATGTAAAACAGTTTTCCAAATCCACACATCACAAACTGAATAAACACTTACATGTTACATTCATATTTTTAACTTCAACTATACAGATGTAAAAATTTTCACTTCCCAATAGCTTCCTGTGAGCACAAATGACTAAAAATATTTGTGACATTGGTTGTTTTCACTTACAGATTGTTTAATGCGTGTGCATGGATCGCCAGATACGCACAAATCAGCTTACACGTGCCTGAGCACCTGTTCCTAGCACCATGCTGGGTGGAATTTACTGCAGACAAGCAGTTGCCAAAAGCCTACCCAGGTGGCCACACTTTCAACTTCTAATTCCTTTCTTGTCTGAGGCAGCGGCAAATCCCAGTAAAATAAAAGCTCCGGTAGCACAGTATGTTCCTTCACCCTGGTAGGAGGAGGAAGTGAGTGGTTTTCCTGCCGTTCCCCGACTGGAGCCCAGCCTGACGGCCCTTTGCTGCCCAAGTCGATTTTTTCCGGCAGAAACTGACACACTCCACCGTCTCTGAGTGACTCTTTGTTGTACTTATGTCAGATTCTCAGACAGATGGACGGGGAGTTTCCAAAACTCAAACCATTTAATGGAAGATGGCTGCACGACAAAGCAGAAGGTAAGAAATCTTGTATTTTACCATTTTTGTTTGTTTTGATGGCTTAAATATTTGATGATTCTTTCATTTTTTCCCTCCTTTTTCATTAAGTGTAAGTGGTCAGGGAAAGCTGTCTGTAAATCCCCATGGAAGCAGAGGGCTACCGTGATCAACAACTTGGGTGTGTGTCAAATAACGGAAAGATTGTTATGTTCTTGGTGCCCCTCTGAGAGGACATGGACATAGAGCCCTTCGCCTATGATTCTGCAGAATTTGCAAGAATGCCTCAGGTGCCATGTGTTGCATGCAACACAACAATGCCACTGCAAATGTTGGCACTGTATGCTGGAGAATGTACAGCAGTCACAAATGTGAGTTGTGTCTTCCATGATGTTTTCCCTGCTTTTCCTTATTTGTTTTACTTTTACCAACCAGTTTAGCCATGAACTACATAGTTTTCTGCAACCAGCTTGTTGTACTTGCTTTTATTTAAGGACAAGTTTTTCTAACTATATTTAGAATGGAAGCACAAAAAGTCAGTATATTTTTTTCTTAAATTTCTATCTTAATTCAATCATGTATATTACATAATTATTGAGGCTGTTATGAGGTCATGATGACTTGGAATCAGAGACAATGCAAGTTCAATGTTTTTTTCGACAGTTTGTTGAAGAAGATACAATTTCTAAACTAGACCACACAATAAAATGTGTTACTTAAATACCTTACTACACTGTAAATAGTCCTTCAGTGGTACTGTCCATATGACTTAAATTAAAAAAGTTAATTTCTTCCAATAAATTTAATTACCTTTTCTTTTTATTTTAATTTAAGTTTCAAGTGAATAAAAAGAGTGGATATTTTAGAAACTTAAAATTTTCGATCATAAAATAGATTTTATTAAACTGATCTTATTAAGCTTTTATTTTAAATAGATTTCACAAAGCTCCGTTTATGGGCTTATTTTGGAAGTAAAAGTTCATAACATGCCCACTTCAAGGGACCATTGAACTCTCTTCCTCACTCGCGCCGTTTCCTGACTGCGCTGTTCAGAGTCTTTGGGGCAAACAGAGACTGTTATCCTTGGGGATAAATAGCGACAACACATGTAAGTAACAATTTTCATTGCTTAAGGTTAGATTCTACCCACACAAGCATGATTCTATTGCACCATCTAATGCAAAAGCATTTCCTATATTGAGGGCGCCATGACGGCCATCGAACACATTCAGAAGTTAGTAAGGTAGTCTCAGAGTCTCTGTAAACTAACATAAATCATTTAACTTTATCATTTAAAAACAAAAGGGTTTCTACTTAGTTTGCCAGTTTTTACAAATATCAACAAAATGGTCATTTTTTGGGGGCCTGTGTGTTACAAGTAATGTCGACGTTACTACAAACAGTTACACTGCCAGTGAAAGCGAATGTGTTTGGGCTGTTGACGGTCGGTAGTAAGGTATTAGATGAATTTGAATTACCACTCATCTGAAATGTAATCTCTGTCCAAAATCTAGTGAGCAAGGCACATGCTGGGCACGTGTGGCAGCGCACGTCACCCATGTGTCGGTTAAAAGTTGACTGCTGAGTTTATAGCCCCTGATGTATAATACCTGCATGATTCCTCAACTAAGTCAGCAAAGCCTTGTTCATTTTTTCTCCTTTTCTTCTCTTTTGTATTACTTTTTAACAGACATCAAGCTCAGTTTTATAAGTATAGTCCAAATCTTTTATTTAAAATACTATTTTCATATCATAGTATAGTGTTGTGCTCCACCATGTTCAAAAATGGGCGCGAATGGTCGGCAAATGCGGCTGGTTCAGTGAGTTTTGGTCATATAAGGGTAAAAATAATGCTGTTGGAATCTGTGGAGTGTGGTCATATGGTTCACCTACCTCGACCAAGTGGCTAATGCAAACATGAAATTGAGCAGAACCTAGGACCCGTTTGGACCAACTGTCTGCACACTTTATAGGACAGTCAAACTGTTTTTTTTGATCAGAGGCTGAGATAAAAACACACAAAGGAGTGATTGTAACTTCTTTCTCTGCTCAGGATGCCATGGCTCAACAATATCTTTACATAGTAAATAGTTGTTTGCCTCTAAATCGTGTTCTAAACGACACATTTTAAAACCATTTGTGAAAGTGAAAAGATATTAAATATTTTTTGGCTAAATGGGACTTTGTATTAACAACCTTTATTCAGATTTTTAAATCAACGACCTGTATTCTTTCATTTGTGTCACTTCCCCAGAAGACATCTACTTAGAGGGACAATTCTCCTCCCCCTACAAAGCTCTGTATCATTCAGATACATGGTAGGTAAGCCCTTATGTAAATTGGACTAATGTTAATGTCTTAAAAGATTTTGCAATAACATCCCTCCTCCTGATATTTTCATCAATAACTATAATCTAATCTTTCATTTGTGTTGCTTTTTGGAAGACCATCAGATCTACTTGCTGGAGCAATTCACCTACCCCTACAACGTTTGTCTCATTTCCGTAAACATTTGGTAAGTTCGTAAGTAGAAATTTTTCCAATACATGATTTTGTGTCAAACTATTATCCCTCATTTACATGAGAAATTAAGGTATCCAAAACAAAGTGTAGGGAGGGGAAAAGTTTATCGTTATAACAATACACTTTTCAAGTTATAACAATGAAGTTTCACGAAATAACATTAAATGTTTATAGTTAAAACAATACACATTTCATGTTATTAAGTGATACTGATCTTTTTTTATTTTTCTGCCGTGCAAGTTCAGAGCTTCTGTTGTTATCCCTTGTTTGTTCATCTTGAATCTGTTATTTCCTGTTTTATTCTGATGTCAATTTCCTTTTGTGTCTGCACTTCCTGATCTCCTCTTGAATTTGGTGTCTTTACTTTGCCTTCCCCTGTGATTGACCACTCCTGTTCCTAATGTGTCTCACCTGTGTTCAATCTTCTCTTGTGTAATTAGCGTTTGTACTCCCAGTCCTCTGTGTTGGTTTGTCTGTGTTTTTGGCTCCTGTTTGCAACCTGTTCTGTTCCGTGATGTCTGCAATTATTGCTCCAGTCTGTTTCTACACCTGTGGACACCCTAAGTTGGATTTTGTTTTTGTTTTACTTTAGTCACTGTAGTCTGTTTTCTTGTGTAATTAAATCCCATTGCCACTGCAGTTGGGTCCTGTTCCTGCACACCTGAACAGATCTAATGTGTCGCAACTGTTATTTCTCCTTTGCCATTGACTCAGATGGAGCATTAGGTGGTTGACAGATGGAGGTATTCACACAGTAAGAGATACTGTGAATGCACTTTATAAGGACTTCAATTCATTTGAAAGTTGAAGTTCAATAAATGTTGAAAACAAATACCTATTTTTTTTTTTTTTCATTTGTCAGATTGGCTGTTTCGAATCAGAAAGGAATAATTAGTAAGAGTTAATAAAATGAAGTACACTAAAATAAAATTCTGAAATATTCTTTTAAATTTACTTAATATAATTAAGTTTTATGTGGTTAATATGCAGACCTTTTTGGCAATGGTTAAAATTAACTTTTTGGGTTGTTCCTCGTTGACTATACTTAATATTTTAACATACCGTAAAAGGCATATTACTGAGTTTTCCCAACTTAAAATAACAAGAATTCCACTAAACTTCCAAAAAGTGGTTGGGAAATGTTGCCTAATTTTTAAGTAAAATCTAAGGAAAACATTTTCTATGTAGATTCTGAATAATGATGAAACAACAGACCAGGGAGGCAACAAGAATAAAGAATTTACTCACTGTTTGGTACTTGTCACTGCCTTTTGTTTTTCTCTGCTGACCTAAAATCTTGGAATGCTCAGGAGAGATGCCTGTCCCTTAATATGATAAGTAGAAAGCTAGAACCAAACAGTTTTTTCAGGGAGAGGTGCAAATGTCCTGGAATGAGGGGAGAGCTTCACAAAGACACTGAATTCGCTCCCGACATGTTTGTCGTCGTTTAGAGGATGAACAGACCATCTCCTTTTATGTTGCTTTTTCTGAAAGCAACTTAAAAATCATAATATCTTCATCTACCGATCCCAGCACCAGTTCTGTCGCCGTGGCCATAGTGGGTGACGCCTCCTGTTTCTTGTGGCAATTCCAGTGGTGTAGATGGTATTTTGTCAGCAGCGACACATTTGTTTTGGAAAAGACTGCATGCTGTGATGTCACAGCTGCCGTGCACACTGACCGCTGCGTCGAGCATAAATCCAGCTTTAGTCAACGCAAAGCATGTTTTCCAATGTGGCATTGCTACTTTACATGACCAGATACATAAGTCTTCAAAATGAGAATGTCACAGTTTTGAATACCTCTTTTTTTTTTGGTCACAGGATCAAGTCACCTACCTACCTCATCCAACTGCAATGAACGCTTACGGCTGCCAAGCCATTATACATATATATTCTGCCCTCAAGCAGACATGATTGTCTGAAGTCTGTAGAGAGTGGCTTTGGCCTTGTTTGAATACTTGCTCTGTGCTGTTGTCTTGTTAAATGACAGAAAAAGTTCACTGATGTTTAAAAGTAAGACATTTAACTGCTAACCATGTCAGTTATGACATCAGTTGTTGATGGGTTAGCACAGCACGTTTGAATTATGAAGTCACTAAATAGCTCTGTTAAGTGTTTTTGTTGGTTGTGTTAAAATTCTGGATTCTTGTTTTGATGACTTTGAAATATTTAAACAAAGTTTTTATATTTATTCTCAAAGGAATATATGATTTTAATTGATTCAAATTCCAAATTAAATATGAATTCAACCATCTGCCTGCTATTGTTTCCTCTCTGGTGCTGTGTAGGTTAATAATTACACACAAGTGTACAAGCTACATCTTCCTGTCTGTTGGGGATCTTACATCTGCAATGCTTGTTATTAAAAGGTGAAACATCTATTTAATAATTGCAATAAATGACTATATACCTCCATTACTTGGATACAAATGAAAGGAAATTGTTGTTTTGTTTCATTGCTTGGGCCTTTCCAGCAGTAATAATAACGTGGGCATCCACAAATTAATGCCCAAGATCTGGAAACATGGTGACATCGCTAAAAAGATGTATGGCAGGTCAACAAACACAAGTAGTTACTATAGATTATAAAACATGTTGGAATCAAAACAACAGTTAATCCAAATTGTCTAAACAACTTTATTTGAAGACCAAACTCAAATGTCACTAACAATTGTGCAAGAAAAGCATGAGATCACATCTACAATACAAACAATTGGTCAAAAATTACATAAGATGTCCTTGTGAAAGTTCATAGGAGCGTAGATGTTCAATGAAGTTTGCTTTGTGTTCTCTGCAAAGAAAGACTACGTGATTATTCACAATGAAATCTGTTCAATTTTGCAAAACTGAGGCAGCCCTTCTGCCTGTTTGCCATTCGTTTTAATATATTCTTAAAGTTTTGCGTATCATGCACCACAGGCTTGAAAAAACTATGTTTTCACACCGTATGAGGTATGGGTAGTGTTCAATGTAGTGATGTTTAGGATGGAGGTTGAAATCATGAAACACCTCCTGCAGCATCTTTCTATGATCCTGTATTTTGTTTTGCAAATACTGAATTGATTCCTTTGTAAATGATGGGCAGCGTGCTAACTCGACTATCTCTTTCAAATCCATCAGTACAATCCATGCTCCATCTCCCTCAGGAACAGTGTCACCAATAAACAAAGGGATTAGTTTAAGCAATGTAGAATTTTCATGGCCATTGCTGCTATGTTCCTTTGAATGGCAAAGGTTTTTGGGACAGGCTTGGGTTTGAAAGGCTTGGGTGTGTCAGTATGCTGGTATGGAGATGAGTATTTTAAATGGGAAAATTGCATCAAGTGTTAAGTATTTGCAACGGATTATCTCTCCAAAGACCCTCGGGGCAAATAGCAGGAACAGACAGGAACAGACCACATGAAAAAACAGACGATCCAACAACAGACATAGGGAAGCACAGAGACTAAATACACACAAGGAGGGCAGGGCAATTAGAACACAGGTGAGACACATTAGGAACAGGTGCAGACAATCACAGGGGCAGGAGACACAGGAAAAAACAAGACACCAGAAACAAGACACAGGACAGGAAGTGAAACAACACAATGAATTAATTCAAAATAAAACAGGAAATGAGAACACAAGATCATGACAGAACCCCCCCTCTTAAGGACCGAATTCCAGACAGTCCCTGTCTGAACTGGACAGGGGTTTTGCTGGGGGGTTTAAGCAGGCGTAGGAGCTCTGGGGGACGGCCCGGAGGCCGGGCATGCGGGCGTAGCAGTTCTGGGGGAAGGCCCGGAGGCCTTGCAGTCAGGCACGACAGTTCTGGGGGAAGGCCAAAAGGGCTTGCAGTCAGGCACGACAGTTCTGGGGGATGGCCAAGAGGCCTTGCAGTCAGGCACGACAGTTCCTGGGGATGGCCAAGAGGCCTTGCAGGCAGGCACGACAGTTCCGGGGGATGGCCAAGAGGCCTTGCAGGCAGGCACGACAGTTCCGGGGGATGGCCAAGAGGCCTTGCAGGCAGGCACGACAGTTCCGGGGGATGGCCAAGAGGCCTTGCAGGCAGGCACGACAGTTCCGGGGGATGGCCAAGAGGCCTTGCAGGCAGGCACGACAGTTCCGGGGGATGGCCAAGAGGCCTTGCAGGCAGGCACGACAGTTCCGGGGGATGGCCAAGAGGCCTTGCAGGCAGGCACGACAGTTCCGGGGGATGGCCAAGAGGCCTTGCAGGCAGGCACGACAGTTCCGGGGGATGGCCAAGAGGCCTTGCAGGCAGATACGACAGTTCCGGGGGATGGCCAAGAGGCCTTGCAGGCAGATACGACAGTTCCGGGGGACCACCGACGGGGGACGCGTCGATCGGCCCACCGACTGGCGAGAAGTAGCAGGTGACGATTGGACCACTGACGAGGGACGCGTCGATCGGCCCACCGACCAGGGACGTGGAGCAGGCATTGGTCGGACGAGGGACGAGTCGATCGGCCCACCGACCGCGGACGTGGAGCAGGTAACAGTCGGACCACCGAGAGGGACGCGTCGATCAGCCCACCGACTGGGGATGTGGAGCAGATGTCGCCTGGACCACCGACGACGGACCCGTCGATTGGTCCTCCGACGGGCGACGAGCAGGAGCAGATGCCGACCAGACCACCGACGAAGAACGTGTCGATCGGTCCATCGACTGGCGACGAGGAGGAGCAGATGTCGACCGGACCACCGACGGGGAACGTGTCGATCGGTCCATCGACTGAAGATGAGGAGGAGCAGACGTCAGCCGGACCGACGGGGAACATGTCGATCGGCCCACTGACTGGGGATGAGGAGCAGACGTCGGCCGGACCACCAACGAGGAACGCGTCGATCGGTCCATCGACTGGGGACGAGGAGCAGGCGTCGACTGGACCACCAACGAGGAACGCGTCGATCGGTCCATCGACTGGGGACGAGGAGCAGGCGTCGACTGGACCACCAACGAGGAACGCGTCGATCGGTCCATCGACTGGGGACGAGGAGCAGACGTCGACTGGACCACCGACGAAGAACGTGTCGATCGGTCCATCGACTGGCGACGTAGAGGGGCAGAGCTCGGCCGGACCACCGACGAGCGGCGCGTCGATCGCCCCACCGACCGGCGACGTAGAGGGGCAGACGTCGCCCGGACCACCGACGAGGAACGCGTCGATCGGTCCTTCGACTGCAGACGAGGAGGGGCAGACGTCGCTCGGTCCACTGACTGAAGACGAGGAACAGGCATCGGCCGGACCACCGACGACGGACGTGTCGATTGGTCCTCCGACGGACGATGTACAGGCTTCGGCCGGACCACCGACGACGGACGTGTCGATCGGTCCTCCGACGGACGATGTACAGGCTTCGGCCGGACCACGGACGATGGACGCGTCGATTGGCCCACCGACTGGGGACGAGGGGGATTCGGCTGGACCACCGACGGGGAATGTGTCGATCGGTCCACTGACCGGGGACGAGGAGCAGACGTTGGTCGGACCTCCGGCGGGGAAAATGTCGATCAGCCCACCGACTGGGGATGAGGAGGGTTCGGCTGGACCACCGACGACTGACGTGTTGATCGGCCCACCGACTGAGGACGTGGAGCACGGCTGGAGGCAAGCAAGCCGCAGGCCTGCCGACATTGTTGGCCTGTTCTTAGCTCGAGCCGAATCATCCAAAAATCCCTGGAGTTCTCGTATTATGTCATAAAGCTCCTCAACTGAAACGCCACTCTTTCCCCTACCAACTGAGGACGAGGAGGAGCAGACGTCGGCCGAAGCACCGACGGGGAAAGTGTCGATCGGTCCTCCGACTGGCACCGAGGAGGAGCAGACGTCGGCCGAACCAACGACGGGGAACATGTCGATTGGTCCTCCAACTGACGACGTGGAGACCGGCTGTACCCTCGGATCCCTGATGCTAGCAGGCCTGACGCTAGCCACCTGGAGTGCTGGCTGGATGCTAGCAGGCCTGACGCTAGCCAACTGGGGTGCTGGCTGGATGCTAGCAGGCCTGATGCTAGCCAACGGGGGTGCTGGCTGGATGGCACACTGGGAGGCTGGCTGGATGCTAGCAGGCCTGATGCTAGCCAACTGGGGTGCTGGCTGGATGGCACACTGGGAGGCTGGCTGGATGCTAGCAGGCCTGATGCTAGCCAATTGGGGTGCTGGCTGGATGCTAACAGGCCTGATGCTAGTCAACTGGGGTGCTGGCTGGATGCTAGCAGGCCTGATGCTAGCCAACTGGGGTGCTGGCTGGAAGGCACACTGGAAGACTGGGTGGGGGTCCTGAGAATTCAAAAAGTCCTTGAGCTAGCCAGGCAACGAACTCCTCAACCAAGGCCTCTGGGAAACTTCCCTGCGTGCCATGTGCAGACACCCCTCCTTGTATTCCCACCCCATGTCTCTGTTAAATTGTCCATGAATACAAGTCAGGGTGTAAATTAATTCACGAAGATCTAAATCAAAAAAATCACCTGCTGGGTCCATTTTGTGGTTGGATCGTTCTGTCTCGGCTGAACAGGAAGCAGGACCCAAATGCAAAGGTGATGAAAAGATATTTAATAATAAAAGAAAACCAACTAAAAGGTGTCCACAAAATGCAGCAAACAAAGGCAATCCAAACACTGGAGCCAGGGGGAAAAATGCAGAAACAGACCGGGGGAAATAGCAGGAACAGACCACATGAAAAAACAGACGATCCAACAACAGACAAAGGGAAGCACAGAGACTAAATACACACAAGGAGGGCAGGGCAATTAGAACACAGGTGAGACACATTAGGAACAGGTGCAGACAATCACAGGGGCAGGAGACAGGGAGAAGGGAAGCACAGAGACTAAATACACACAAGGAGGGCAGGGCAATTAGAACACAGGTGAGACACATTAGGAACAGGTGCAGACAATCACAGGGGCAGGAGACACAGGAAAAAACAAGACACCAGAAAAAGACACAGGCCAGGAAGTGAAACAACACAATGAACTAATTCAAAATAAAACAGGAAATGAGAACACAGGATCATGACACATACACATCCCTGTCATGGCTGGCTTTCGTCGTCAGATTAAATGTTCCACTAACAACATCATGAGACTTAACTTCGTCTTTAGTAGCTGTGCAGAATCTACAAAATATTTTTCTCTGTAACACTGTGTGAAACCTTCTAACGCATGAGCTGCAAGGTTATCGGACACCAGACACATGACTGTGCCCCGAAATACCTTACCAATGGAATCAATGAACACAACATCTTGTTCAAGAGCGTGGATGTCTCGTAGCAGAGGATCAAGTGCTCGTTCATATCCAAACTCCTTAATGTCTGACATTTTACATATTGCTCCTAGCTGTATCACATGCAGGGCTGATCTGTATTTACTGGGGAGATCAGCAACTACCCAGTAGACAGAACACAGTTTGTGGATTTTCCTCCATATGCCAAGCGGATTAGCAATTTCAAGATCATAAATGTACAAAATGAGTGGTAGTTTTAGACAATCTGAAGAAGACAATAATTCATTGTCTTCGAAGTTTGAGCCATCTTGGTGGCTCACATAATGATCCTTTGCTGCAATCTTTGTCTCTTGGATTCTGTCAGTGTGACTGAACATTTTCTGGATCATTTCAAGAATGGGAACGTTCTACTCAACAGGCATTACCACAGGGTAATTTTTCTCAACAAATGCTTTCCTCTTGTATGAAAATAACGCTTTACCTTTGGCTGCGGCACTGACAAGAATGTTTTTGTCCATAACAGCGCTGACTACTTCATCCAAAGTAGTTTCACTTGCATTAATGTCATGGCACCATAAGACTTCTTTGATCTATTTTAGGGAGTGTCTTGGACAATTTAAAGATCTGAATCAAATACTCCACTATTTCCTGAGCTGCCAGGTCAGATACATGAAGAACAGTCTGCATCTTTAGGAATAATGATGCCATATATTGGTGCAATTGCTCCCTTAAATTTGTCACATTGACTGTCTATCTCAGAAATATCAAAAATGTCTACTCCCTCACACTGAGCAGGGTCTTCACCAACACTTTCAGCAGTAGGTTTGACAGGGGCACTATCATTTTCTGATACAAATACATTATCATCAAAGTCTGCACTACCTCCATGGTGTCTACTTTTGTGTCCATTCAATGATGAATACACATTTGTTCTGTAACTACAATTCTTGAAAGGGCATGTTACCAGCAGAAATAAATAAATGTATCTATGACATTTTCATAGGGAGTTTGCATGTTCTCCCCATGTATGCATGGGTTCCCTCCGGGTTTCCCTGGCTTCCTCCCACAGTCCAAAGACATGCAGAATGGGGTAAGGTAAATTGGAGACTCTAAATTGACCATAGGTGTGAATGTGAGAGTGAATGGTTGTCCGTCTCTGTATGTGGCCCTGAGATAGGCTGGCGACCTGTCCAGGCTGTACCCCGCATGTTGCCCAATGTCAGCTGGGATTGCCCCCCCGCGACCCTAAAGTGGATTAAGCGGTAGACAATTGGATGGATGGACATTTTCATAATCCTGCATTGATCTAGGGGATTTTCTTATTTCAAATATTATAAAATATTTAATTCAATTTAAACTACTTTATTTATGTAGGGGCAATTCATTTTTAGCAGCTTGTACAGAAATATACGCAGTAGCATAGCAACAATCCCGGACCTGGATCATTTATACCAGGGGTCACTAAAAGGCGGACCAGATCCGGACCCGGATCCACAACTGATAGATCATTGAGAATAGCAAATTTTGACTAGTGTTTCCATTTTACTGGTGGAGCGTTAGCTGTCACTACACTGCTTGGCGTCCAACGTATTACAACTATCCGCGGCTGGCCCTAGTCGGGAAGCAGAGGATAAGTTTCCCTTTCTCCAGGGGTAAAGCGCCGTCTCGCTCTGGGACCAACCACCGGACTTTCCGTAGCAGCGTGACTTTTCTTTTAACTTGATAACATTTTTTATTAAGACACTACTGCAGCCAACTCTGCTTCTCTCCCCCTGTCGCTTGTTATTTTGATGTGCATGAGTAACAGTGGTCCAGCCAGTCGAGTGCTGTGCTGTGCAGGGTGTAGACCTCACTCGCGGACACGTTAAGAGCCTTGCTAAAGCTAGTCGTCACGAGTTTCAGCTCTCTGGTAGTGTGCCTGTCTCCCATGCCGGTGGTTGGAGGTTCAAAGCCAGCCCGTGTCACACGATTGAGTGCCCCCCCCATGCCTTTTTTACGAATTGCACCCTACACACACACTCACAGATGATTGCATGAGTGTGAGAGTATATTGTATTTCAGTGTTCTGATTTCTCCACCCATGTTTTGTGTTCTGAGACTGTTAAGATGCACATTATCAACATTATGTTTTGTTCTTACTTTACTTGAAGTGAGAAGAGAACATTATTAGAGAACTTGTTATTTATAATTGCTCCAGTTCAATATGAAAACTGACAGTTAACATTGTTGAAATGTTATTGAATTGCAGGTCTTTTTTCTTTATCCGATTTGACAGTCAGTTATTGATAATCAGGCTAGATGTCGATACAACCAAGCTTCTTCAATATGGCACTGAATCATAACACAAGTTAGACATTATGGTTCCGGACCTTTGCTTGAGGAAAATTTCTCCAACTGGACCTCCCTGAATTTTGGTCATAAGCTCATGGTTAGGGTTAGGTTAAGTATTCCCTTCCATGGACACCAGGGGTTTGAGGGACACCAGAACCACTCCTGCTGCCCTTCTTTCTCATTAACAAATGAGACATTTATTCATACATGTTTGCCATGTTATGCATTGACATTGGTAATAGTACCATTTGTCTAAGCAATATAGTTGACCAGTTGTGGCTATCAAAATTGTTAAATATTGATATAAAATGATAATTTAAATTAATATCAATGTTAACCTCTGGGCACCACCCTTCAAAGGAAGGGAAATTATAGCCAATTAAATTAATAATTACAACCAGAATCATTACCTTGTTAGTTAGCAGAGGTTGAAGGATTTGGAGTTATACCGGTCAGCGGTTGGCAATACTCCCAAGTATGTAATATTAAATAGACCAGACATCAGAGGTGTCGGCTAGGCCACATGCTCTGTTTCTTTGGTAAAGATTAGTCACAGGATACTAACATCAAAATAAACTTTGAATAGACATAACAATAACACTTCCAAGGTTAAAGATTCCTATGCTTAGCCGTGTTGCATTATGCTATTCTGTATGTCCAGGTTACTCTACCAAGTCTGTGGAAAAGAAGAAGAAAGGTCCTTTGGGATGCTGTTTGTGTGTCCAGAAAGATGCAGCTGTGCTCTGTGGTTTCAGTGTCCTTTTTTGTCCTCCACAGTTAGATCCTTGACACTAATTCTGCTCGGTGGCTCCTGAGCTTCGATCAGTTAACCAGACCCTGTCTCTGCCACTGATGTAAAACCAGACTTTCCAGCCTTGGTTGGTCCTTTGGCAGGCTCTCACATCGCTGCCTTTGGAAGTTGTAGCAGTCTGCTTCGGCAGGCCTGCGTGAAGATCAGGATCTTCTGAGAGCATAGGCCTCTGTTCCCCCTTGGGAGAAGTAGATGTTGTTTCCTTGAAGTTACTAGCATGGAGAGAAAAGAGGTAGAGCAGTGGGGGCGCTGGGGATTTATAGGCCTGTTGACCAATGGGGTCTGGGACACACGTTGACCAATGGCAGCTGGAGCTTGGAGGGAGGTTCATACCGGAGGTGTGACAAGTGAAGCATTCTGGTTATCAGATTTTTTTCCAGTCCGTTCTTTTGTCTTTGGAACAAAGGACCACATGGTCAAGTCCACCATTTTGTGAGGCAAATAACCATATTAAATTATTTCATGATTTATCTCACAGCCACATTAAGTTAATTGGTTTGCATATACATGAATCTATTTCATAGGGATATTTCTTTAATACATGGGCATCTGTTTTTATTCCATATTGACCTAAATGGCAATCCATGAGATGCCTGTGCGATCATTTAAATTACTATATCATTAAGTAATTCTAAATCAATGTACAACTCCTAATTCATAGATAAGCATTTTGAAAACATACCTTGAAATGCAGTTGAAATGACTGTCACTCAATTCTCGATCCTGTAGTATCACCTAAACAATATGAAAGTAATCACATTAATCCAGCTAACAAGGTTGTCATACAAAATGTTACTTTTTTAAGTGATAGAATAATACCAATACATTAACTGCTTTCATGTTTCAAGTCAGTTGCTGAAATGGCTTCAGCAGCACTCTCCAAATCTGTAGTCCTACAGTTGCATATATTTTGCATATATAAGCAAAATTAGTTTGCAAAATATTGATGGCAAACTTACAAATGATTAGGGCTGTCAAGTGTTTTTTATATGTAATTAATTACATGATCTGTGATTAATTTATCTAAGTGAATCGCATACATACATTTTTGTGTAAATGACCTGATGATGCTGAAATGGGATTTTAAAGAAACTAACTCTGAATGAACTAAACAGCATCTGAGCTAACATACTGATTAGCTCCAGGTTTGGAATTAACACATTGTTCCTAAACCAGAGAGATGAAAACAATTCAATGCTTCTGAGATGAAAGAATGTGAAGATAAAACAGCCTCAAGGTCCTTTGGGGATTCAGTGCTTGGTTTTGTCAATTGCCAGTGGCTTTGAAAAACACAAAAGTTGTTGTCTGTGTAATGCAGACAAGTAACTCAAGGTGAAAAGAGCTGCTGTTCATGATGAGCGGAGGAAAATTTGTCAGCAGAGCCGGAACCTTACAGCCCAGATGATGACGTCCTAAGTAGACCAGGCTCCTCCTGCTGCAGCTTTCATGTCTACTCACATCAGCTCTGAAACGCAGAGACAAACACCTGAAGTTACTAACAACCTACAGTCTCACCAAATCTCCAAGGAGAAGGTCTGACAGAGAGACAGGGAGATTGAGAGGTTTGCAATCATGCCTCCTGACTCTAGTGAAAATAAAGTACATTACACTAACAAGGCATCTGAACCTGACGTATCCCCAGAAATAGTGAGCAGCACCAACACGGCTGCTTACTTTGCTTTGAAATGAGGTGTTAAAAATGTCACCATTTCTCCAGGATTTGGTTGACAGCTTGTAGTATACGTTCTGAGGGACTGTCGGAGGAGCTGCCACAGTGGACAGTAATGGTTTTGTTTCAGTGTGGATGTAGCCTAACATTGCCTAGCAAATTATCATAGTTGCTCCATGAATCAGTGAGAGAAAACACTAGGTTACAGATCTTTTATGTTGTCTGAAAAAAATGTGTATCATTATGAAACTGTAGTGGGACAAATTATAGTATATACAATGCACGTGCCCTCCAATGATTTATACGGTACTGTATACGGCCATTTCATTTTACATCAAAGTCCAGATATGACTGAAAGAATCACTGTGTGAATGTGTTGTGTGTATGAGAGAGAGAGTGTTTGTGTGTTAGAGAGTTTTTATGTTTTTCATATATTTATCCATGTTTGCCTGACAAGCCATGATGGAGAACATTAACAAGGAGCAAAAGGATTTGACTGGATGTGCTGTTGGAGACTGAACACGTCTGATTGTAAACATCAAACATCTGCGTGTAGTGGGAGATTTGAATATGATGTGATATGATGATATGATTTTGTCTAATGTTTAATTCTCTTATGTTTTATTCTTAAAGCACATTGCAGTGTGAAACACTTACTTTACTGTGTGTATGTGACCATGTATTAGGTGAGATACTTTAGAATTATTGCTGAAATATTATGGTAATCTGGTTTACAGTTTAGATGAAGTCTGTGAACATGCAGTGGCAGGATGCACGTGCACACACACGCGCCTCCGCAGACTTGTTGATCGTGTTGCTCCATTGCTGGGAAAATGATTGCTTCTTGTTATTTCTTGACTCAGATCAGCACATCGACCTTCAAGTCCTTGACTACAGCCATGGAAACAGGATGTCGTACATGTTGTCCAGACACCTCACCTGACCCCCACAATCTATTTCTGTTAGTGAGAGTTAAATATACATCAGAGATCGCTCGGCCAAGGAGAGGAGCTGTATGATCACAGCACATATCTGTAAGATAATCAGAAACTAAAGAGAAACAGAGAGTGGGGGAGCGGGTCTACCTTCAGATGACTTTCTCTGTGGACATCACCTCTCTGTGTTCACTCAGATTGTTTTGGCACAAACAAGATTTACACTCCTGCACTACCGAGACGGGACTGTTGAAGTGAGCAAAGCTGCTCTTTCAATGAAGTGTGAAAGACAAAGAGACTTATTTGAACTGTTGACAACAAAACAGTCTTACATCAACATTCTGGATCTTTCATAACATCAATTTAAATCTTTATATCCCACGACGAAGAGCCATGTCAGCAGTGGGTCGCCCCTGATCGGCAAAGTGAGCGAGAAGGGAAGTAATGAGACCTAATAATGGCACAGTCCAACCCCGATATCAAACAACCAACAGTCTACAAGAAATGTCAGCATTACACAAAACTAGAGACTGTATATAAAGATGGACAATGTGTCTCCATTTCTTCACGTGGAACAAAAATGAAGCTACAAGCTGAGTCTGCCTTCTTGTGCATTTTTATCGCATCAAATAATAACTTAAAAACCAAACTTACAACAAAAATAAATAGTTAGGGCCAGACACGGGAAAGAGAAATCCAATGCGTCCCGACCGGCTGCAAGTGCTCGGGCCCGCATATCGCTGTTCGTTCTCCTATAAGCAAAATATTCACACCATGTTTGTACTCATCACTTCCCTATCACCACTTAAAATCAACTTGATTAGCATGACACATTTTTATCTGATCAACCATAAATACTTGGAGGACATTATACAACATTAAAATCCTCCTCCTGCTGCCTTGATATTCTGCCAACAGGGTTTTTCAAAAATATTAAAAACTTCATGGCCTCAGATCTTCTATCAGGACTGAGCAGGAAGCAGGACCCAAATGCAGATGTAGGGGAAAAAAGGATATTTAATAATAAAACGAAAACAGAATCAAACCAAGGGTGTCCACGAGATGTAGCAAAAAACAGGTAATACAAATACTGGAGCCAGGGGGAAAAATGCAGAAACAGACCAGGGGGAAAATGCAGGAACAGACCGGGGAAATTAGTAGGAACAGACCGGGGAAAATAGCAGGAACAGACGGGGGAATATAGCAGGAACAGCCGTCTCCGGACAGACTGGGGAAAGACAACAGATGACCCAACACAGACAAAGACAAAGGGAAGCACAGAGACTAAATAGAACACAGGTGAGACACATTAGGAAGAGGTGCAGACAATCACAGGGGCAGGAGACAGGCAAAGTACAGAAAACAGACAAAAGACAGGGAAACAGGAAGTGGACAACTAATTCAAAATAAAACAGGAAATGAGCAAAATCACTGGAAAAGCTGTTTTTAAGCAGCTGAACGATTTCATGGCAATGAACAACTGTTTTGATGTCTTCCAGTCTGGATTTGGACCACACCATAGCACTGAGACGGCTCTTGTTAAGGTCTTCAATGACATCCACTTAAACACAGACTATGGCAAAATTTCAGTCTTGGTTTTACTGGATCTCTGTGCTGCATTCGACACTGTCGATCACAACATATTACTAGACTGTCTGGAATACTGGGTGGAACTGTCAGGCACAGTATTAAACTGACTTAAATCCTATTTAAAAGACAGACTACTTTGTGTCTATAGGTAATAACACATCTGAGCGGCCAAAAATTACATGTGAAGTTCCCCAAGGCTCCATTCTGGGGCCTCTTCTGTTCGACATCTACATGCTCCCATTGGCTCAGATGGTCCAATACAAGCACTGAGTAAATGAATTTAGGAAATCCACGACTGGGTGGACTGGATCCATCAGCATTTTCTTCAGATAAACACAAAAAAACCCGAAATAATTGTTTTTGTAGTCAAGGAAAAAGATTTAATGTTAGTACCCAGCTTCAAACGGTCATGTTAAAAAGCACAAACCAAGCCAGAAATCTTGGTGTAGTCATGGACTCAAACCTGAACTTCAACAGCCACATTAAAATGATTACTAAGTCAGCCTACTATCACCGAAAGAATATTAAAGGATTAAAGGATTTATGTCTCAGCAGGATTCGGAAAAACTTGTCCATACATTCATCTTCAGCAGACTCGACGACTGTAACTGTGTCCGTACAGGTCTTCCTAAAAAGTCAATGAGACAGCTGCAGTTAATTCAGAACGCCGATGCTCGAGTCCTCACTAAGACCAAAACAGTAGATCATATTACTCCAGTCCTCAGATCTTTACACTGGCTTCCTGTTTGTCAAAGAATTTGCTTCAAAATACTACTGTTGGTTTACAAAGCACTGAACGGTTTAGGGCCAAAATACATTTCTGATCTTCTGCTTTGTTACGAACCATCCAGACCTCTCAGATCATGGACGGGTGTGCTCTCTGTCCCCAGAGTCAGAACTGAACATGGAGATGCAGCAGTAAGTTTCTATGCTCCACATATATGGAACAAACTCCCAGAAAACTGCAGGTCTCCTGCAACTCTGTTCTTTTATATCAAGACTGAAGACTTTTCTGTTTGCCACTGCCTGTCAGTAAATAAACTATCTATGCATTTCTTGTACTGCACTGTAACTTATTTTAAGTTTTTAATTATTGTATCTTAATGTGATTTTGTGTTTCTTCCCAATGTTTTTAATGTTTTATGTAAAGCACTTTGAATTGCCTTGTTGTTGAAATGTACTATACAAATGAACTTGCCTTGATATATTCTGCATGTTTTCATATTTACCATTGGAACCAGAGGTTTGATGACAAAATGCATTAAGTCAATTTGCAACTAGAGACAGAAAGTGATACTTAAATAGAAAAGTTCAGAAGGAGAGAGTAGAAGGAAATGTGTGTTAAAATGCCTTTTGGTTTCAATCCGTAACTGTGGCCTTGTAATCCCGACAGTAAAGTAGTGGCAGAGTAACATAAAATGAAAAATTCTCCTTTAAATCTTCATTCTTCCTTCTTTTGTTCATTTCTGCAATATAGCACATTCACCCCTTGTCCTGTGAGCAGGGGATAAAGTGTAAATACTGAAGATGGTCCACAGAGGTTCCAGCCTGCCATTGACCTTCAGTCCATGTAAATGAGCTTAGCTACAGTATGTGAGGCCAGACATATACTGACATGTTTTGACAAGGTTATTTTGGAATATTGTTGCTGTATCCGAGACTGACAGGCTGGGACAAACTAAAAAGAAATGTCATCGATGATAGATTTAATTTGAACATCACTCCTGGCGGCTTTATGGAAATTATCTGGGAGATACTGACTTTCTGTTCAATCAAAGGAAATGCATCCAGGGCACAACTGGGAGAGAGGTTTTATCAGGGAGACAGCGGGAGGCAGAGATACACAACTGAACTTTGACTATCTTCACACTTTGATTTCCAGTGTGCACATTTCAGGGACAGGATGAAACTTAATCCCATTGGTGATGATGCAGAAACCTTCTTTATTCTGGTTGAATCAAAGCTGTGTCAGAGTCACTGAGACTCCGCAGGCTTTGCCTTTTCGACATTTCCCCTCATGGGCTTCGGACCCATTGTACGTTGGTTCAAACAAGACCCACCCACTTTTTTAAGACCAATAATATTGGACCCACCCACTTTTACAGTCTCTAAATGAGCGCATCTATCTCTTCACTCGATGGTACTTTCAGAGTGCCGTCAGTCTAATCCATTCTGCTTGTGGAATGCTCTCATTTAATAAACTCTACCGCGTTTTCGCTACTTAACTACTTGCCTTCCACGCTCCTGCTTTCTAACACCCTTCAATTCCATTCTGCTTGATTTGCTCATTGAGTCCATATAAATTAAACTCCATACCACGTTTTCCCCAATCCCGCCGGCTGTAGTCTCGCGTTCTTATTGCACCGAGAGACACAGCCGCTCTCCCACTAAGTAAGCTGTGTGCCCACATACTGTCGCTGTATAAGCTTGGCATGTTGATGAATGTTCATAATTTGTTCGCCTGTCGCTTTTAAAGGCATCATGTAAATATTAGATGCTGTTGTCTTAATTTTTGGGAAACCTTACCAGATATGTGGTAGTTGTTTTGGGCTATAAAAGCAATATCTTATGTCACGGGGGGGAGTGGAACTCAGGACCTCCGGCATGAGAGACGGACACATTATTTGAACAGCTAAAGCCCAAGAACCGGTGACAGGAAGCGTTTTTCACAAATGCTGCATAGCATTCGACTGACTGGCCCTGTTACACTTATTAATTAAAACGCACCAGAACACAGGAAATGGCGTCTAATAAAAAAAAAATTCTGGGGGAGGACCCACCCACATTTTTTGGGGCTTCTGCAGCCCATGCTTCCCCTTCAGGACTCAGGGGAAAACAAAGGTCATGCTG
This sequence comes from Scophthalmus maximus, assembly GCF_022379125.1. Taxonomy (NCBI): domain Eukaryota; kingdom Metazoa; phylum Chordata; class Actinopteri; order Pleuronectiformes; family Scophthalmidae; genus Scophthalmus; species Scophthalmus maximus. The sequence goes on from NC_061529.1 coordinate 22,599,300, forward strand.
GCATTGAAATGTCTGCTCCATATACAGGGAAAGCATGAATGTATTCATGTGGTGGGAGTGGACTCTGTTTTGTTTATTTTATTATTCCCTTTGTTAGCACTTTTGATCCCTTGTTGTTGGTTCCGGTTTTATTTGAAGTAGTTCCTTGTGTTTCCGCACTTCCTGTTTCCCTGTCTTTTGTCTGTTCTCTTTACTTTGCCTCTGTCTCCTGGCCCTGTGATTGTCTGCACCTAGATAGATAGATACTTTATTTATCCCGAGGGAAATTCAGGCATCCAGCAGCATTTACGAACATACATACATTAAACATAAAAATAAAAATACAAAATTAAATATTAAATATTAAATATTAAATATTAAACTAAACTAGCCCTAACCCCTAAAACTAGCTTACGACAGTGCAAAACAGGAACAGTGCAAATGGATGTAGAAATAAATTGTCCTATTCTATTGTCCTCCCTGCCTTGACTAGGAGCTGTTGTACAGTCTGATAGCCAGGGGGACAAAAGAGTTTTTCAGTCTGTTGGTGGAGCTGGACTGGGACAACAGTCGGCCACTGAACACACTCCTCTGCCTGGGGAAGGTGTTGTGCAGTGGGTGATTGGCGTTGTCCAGTATGGACAGCAGTTTGTCCAGGGTCCTTTTTTCTGCCACTGTCACCAGAGAGTCCAGCTCTGTGCCCACCACTGAGCCAGCTCTCCTCACCAGTCTGTCCAGTCGAGCAGCGTCTCTCTTCTTGCTGCTTCCTCGCCAGCAGACCACAGCATAAAAGAGGATGCTGGCCACCACAGACTGGTAAAACATCTGCAACAGTTTTTTGGAGATGTTGAAGGACCCCAGCCTTCTCAGGAAGTACAGATGGCTCTGCTCTTTCCTGTTTAGAGCGTCCATATTTGCTGTCCAGTCCAGCTTGTCATCCAGCTGCAGCCCAAGGTATTTATATGTCCTGACCACCTCCACATCGACCCCCTCGATGGACACGGGTTGGAAATGTGGTTTCTTCCTTCTGAAGTCCACCACCATCTCCTTGGTCATGGAGGTGTTCAGCTGCAGATGGTTGGACCTGCACCACCTCACGAAGTCCTCGAACAGGCTCCTGTACTCCCCCTCCTGTCCATCCTTGATATAACCAACTATCGCAGTGTCATCTGAGTATTTCTGCATGTGGCAGAGCCCGGAGTTATGCTGGAAGTCAGATGTATACAAGGTGAAGAGGACGGGAGAGAGCACGGCCCCCTGCGGTGATCCGGTGCTGCTGACCACAGTGTCTGACGTGCAGCCCTTCAGTCTGACGTACTGTGGTCTCTCCGTGAGGTAGTCCGTAATCCATGTCACCAGGAGTGGTTCCACCCTCATCACTGTCAGCTTGTCTCTCAGCAGGAGCGGCCGGATTGTGTTGAAGGTGCTGGAGAAGTCAAAAAACGCGATTCTCACAGCGCCGCTCTCCTTGTCCAGATGAGAGTAGGCCCTATGGAGCAGATAGAGGATGGCACCTGTTCCTAATGTGTCTCACCTGTGTTCTATTTGCCCTGCCGTCCTTGTGTGTATTTAATCTCTGTGCTTCCCTTTGTCTTTGTCGGGTGGTCTGTTGATTTTCCCCAAGTCGTTTCCTGTGGAGTTTGTTCCTGTGATTTTTCCCCAGTGCTTCCAGACATTGCCTCTGTTCCCGCTCTCGTGGACACCTTTAGTTGTATTTTGTTTTTGTTTTATTGAGACAATGTAAGTCTGTTTTCTTTTATCACTAAATATCCTTTTTCGCCACCTCTGCATTTGGGTCCTGCTTCCTGCAAACCTTGACAGGGACGTTGACACAGAAAAGGGCTCTGTGCTGAATTGACCCAATGGAGCTTGTCTGACATGGTGCTCATACTGCTCACTGGATATCTTGTATTCCCTGTGAATATTTACCCCGATTTAAAGCTTTGCTGTCAAGCTTTCTATGATCATGTATCCCTTGTGGTCCATCGAAATATGTCAACTAATCCACATTGTGTTGAATTTTTCCTCTAATCATCATAGAAGCATCATAGAGTTTATCAAACCAATGTCTGTTGGTTGGTTTCTAGAACATAGTATGGAATACATCAATTTCATGTTTGGTTGATCTCAGTTTTTAGAGGTTTTGGTCCATTCAGCAGCTAATCCATGGATCCAAAGTGCCTCTCTCCGCTCAGGCTCTGGGGGAGAACCAAACACCAAGTCCACAGGGGTGCGCAGTTCGTGGCCAAACATGAGTGTCGCAGGGGTGCATTTGGTCGACTCCTGAACCGCCGACCGATAGGCCAACAAGACCAGAGGCAGGTGTTGGTCCCATTCTGTTTGCCGGCGGCTGGTTAGGATAGCAAGCTGGGTGGCCAGGGTCCGGTTGAATCGTTCCACCAGTCCATCACTTTTGGGTGCAGTGTGTTGGTTCGGGTCTTCGAAGTTGCGTCCCTGGTCGCTGTGCAGTTCCGCAGGCACCCCGAAACGGCAGTACATCTCTGTGACCAGCCACTCAGCTGTGGTGATAGCACTCTGGTCAGGAACCTAATCTACAGAGAGGAGGTACAACAACTCATCAACTGGTGTGACATCAGTAACCTTCAACTCAATGTCAATAAAACAAAAGAAATAACTGTGGACTTCAGGAAGAAACAGACACCACACACCCCACTCACCATCAAGGGAAGTGCAGTGGAGTCTGTGCAAAGCACCAAGTTCCTGGGAGTGCACATCACAGATGACCTGACATGGTCCACCAACACCACCTCCCTCGTCAAAAAGGCACAGCAACGCCTCCACTTCCTTCGCCAGATGAGGAGAGCCGACCTCCCCCCTTCTGCCCTCACCACTTTTTACAGGGGTCCCATTGAGAGTATTCTCACCAGCTGTCTTTCAGTCTGGTATGGCAGTTGCTCTGCTGCTGCCCAGAAGCCCCTACCGAGTGGTGAGGACAGCAGAGAAGATCATCAGATCACCCCAATCGGCAATCCAGGACTTATACGCAATACTGCTGTTGCAAGAGATCTACCAATATCACCAAAGACCCCACCCACCCAGCACACAAACTGTTCACCCTCCTACCATCCGGCAATTGCTACCGCAGCATGCAGAGCAAAACCACCAGATTTAAAAACAGCTTTTTCCCTCAGGCCATCAGACTACTCAACTCATTCAAAAAAATTCCATGAGCATTACACAAACAAAGACCAACTGACTGTCAAAATAACTTTAACCTAATGTCTGCACTATGTTCTTAATATACACAATAACATACATGTTTACATACAAATGCATCTCCATGCTGCTTTCTGCACTTGGCACTTTTTATTATTATTGCACCCCAATAACTTACCTCAAAACTTGAATACTCTGGCACACTGTGAATATCTTATATAATGTATATGTCCATTGTCTGTCTGCATATGTTGTCTATTTGTTGTTGTCCTTGCACTACTATCCTATATGTTGTGTGTTATATATTACTGCACATTTGGAGTATGGGAAAATGCAATTTTAATCCTCTGTGTGACGACAGTGGCATTGTTTTGATTAACAATAAAGTTCACTCTGACTTTGTCTTTGAACCGCATATGCCTCTGGCCACAAGTAATCCATGGCCACCAGGACATAGCGATTCCCATGGCCTGTTATGGGAAAGGGGCCAAGGATGTCAACTCCCATTCGCTCCATAGGTGACCCCACCTGGTACTGCTGCAAAGGTGCATGTGAGTGCCAAGTGGGCCCCTTCTTTGCAGTGCAGGATTCAAACCGGTTGACAAACATCTCCACATCGTGGCGGCAGCCTGGCCAGTAGAACTGGGTTCGCAATCTGCGCAGGGTCTTGGCAACCCAAAAGTGGCCAACTCCTACAGTCCCATGAACCAGCTGCAGGACCAGGGGTCGCAGTCGGCGAGGCACCAGGAGCTGGAAGATGTCACGTCGGCCTGAGGAGCACTCCAGCGCCTATGTAGAAGCCCATCCTGGAGAACAAGTTTGCCCCACTGGGAGTACAGGGCCTTGGTCTCCGGCTCCAGGTCGACTCCACAGCAATGCAGAAACTGCACTCCACTGCGGTCGTTGCCCCGCCCCCAACCAGGCGGGGACCTGGGTGAGAACAGGATCTTGTTTCTGGTCCTGCTGAAGCTGCTGGGGATCAATGGTCAATCAATGGCAGCCAGAATCCAGGGTACTCTGCACCACCGCTACTCGGGGAGTCGAAGCTGTGCGGTCTTTTACACGCTGGCAGGACCTGCACTCCTCCCCCTCACACGGTCGCCGAGACAGCACATCTGCATTGCTGTGGAGTCGACCTGGACGATGCTGGATGTTGAAGTCGTAATCCTGCAGGTCTACTAAACCACCTGGCCAACTGCCCCTCTGGTTCTTTGAAGTTCACTAGCCAGGTGAGAGAAGCGTGGTCCGTTCCCCTGCCCCCTGCCAACGGTGCTGGCCTCTCTGCTGCTGGCGTTGGAACCCCCCCCCCCCGGCTGATGCAGAAGCTGGGACCTCCCTGGTTGCCGGTAGAACCTCTGGCTGCTGTTGGGTTTGGGTCACCAAGGGCTTAGAGGACTTTGCAGATGCCCGACAAACCTCAACTTCACCCGACCAGTGGAGAGCTATAGCTTCTGTGCCCAAGTATAATGTGGCCTTAGACACATCTACCACAGCCCCCCACATGTCTAACAAGTCCAAACCGAAGATGCAGGGGTCTTGGATGTGGGCTAACCAGAACTGATGCTCGACCTGATGGTCGGTGACGGTGACCCGGAGTGACCTTTTCCCCATCATCTTTGCTTTTTCGCCAGTCACTGTTGTTATGTGGCGCCTGGTAGAGTCCCAGCCTTGTCGGTTGCGTGTTTCGCCGTCTGCCAATCCCCACCGCCTCCGCCACAGTGGACGTCACGAGGACCCACGAGATCTCGCGAATTCACGTGTGATCGCGCGATATAACAGGGTGTAGTTTTTATAAAGAGAATCACAAACCAACAGGTTATTTCCATCATAAATGATTTGGTGATTTTGGACTTGAATAATCAGCATCTCCTCATCCATGGTGTCAACGGGGTGAACTGGTCGGTGAAAACTCTGGACGGAGCCCCTGGATGAATGCCTGGAGAGCAAGCTCTTCCTGGACTTACAGACTGAAAGTGGGGTACCGATGCCGCATGTAGTGTTGCAGATCAGCAGCATAGGCCCCCAGGCTCTCTCCCTCTTTTCTCTGTCGACGGATGAGCTGGTCTCTGGCATCATCTACGAACACACGTTGGCCAAACCTGCGCAGTATGGCTCCTTCAATTGCTTCCCAGCTGCTCCGCTCCACAGGCTGAAGGTCTGTCAGAATCTGCAGGGCCTTCCCTTCCAGGGAAAGGGCAACATGTGTAGCTGTCTCTTCTGCAGACCATGCGTTGAGCTGGGCAGCAAGCTAGACCTGAACGAGGTAGGTTTCAGCTGGTTCTCCTCCACTGTAGCGGGGTAATTTGGCTGCAGTATGCCTGATGGCCTCGGGTGGCGCTGTCGTACCGCCGGCGTGGTGGGCGGCAGGGAAAAGTCTCTCAGGCGTCATCGTCGGGCAGCAACGCCGGCGGAGAACCTCTGCACATGGCATAGTCGTCTGGCAGCGTCACCGGCAGGCGGAACTTGGGAGCCGGCTGCTCAGACCGGCGGTCCCGTGTAGCTGGTCTGCGGGCGCTTGAGCAATCTGGCCGGTTACCAGACTCTTCCCCTCGCAATGCTTCCCGCTGATCAAAGACTGCTTTTCCCTTGCAACATGCAGGGGTGGCACGAACCCAGCCAAGTACCACAATCATGGTTCTGTGACAGAACCGGACTTATCAACCTAACGAACACAGTAGAACGAGTACAAGAATACAGGAAAGACATTGAACTTAAATTAACACACTAAACTACATTGAATACCAGCGAACCCTCAGGCATGACTCCCGGGTCATGCCCGAGGGGTCGCCACAATATGTTGTTATTTGGCGCTATACAAATAAAATGAAATTGAATTGAATAGAATTGAATTGGGTGGCCCCAGCACTGAACCCTGTGGAACTCCATGGTTGACTGTGGAGTTTCCTGAGCAGTGATTCTGAATCTGTACAAAATGAGCCCTGTCTGCAAGGTAGGAGGCAAATCAGTGATACACAGTGCCCCAACTCCACTGCTGGCCAGACGGTCCGTGGGGAGCTGATGTGACGCAGTATCAAAGGCTGCAGTCAGGTCCAGTAGGATGAGGATGGAGATCAGATCAGCTGCACAGAGGTAGTTTGTCTTAACCAGGGCTGTTTCTGTGCTATGTTTGGAATTGTTCAAATAGGTTATTGTTATCAATATACAGTGCCTTGCAAAAGTATTCACCCCCCTTGGCTTTTTACCTATTTTGGTACATTACAGCCTTCAGTTCAATGTTTTTTTAATCTGAATTTTATGTGATGGATCAGAACACAATAGTTTAAGTTGGTGAAGTGAAATGAGAAAAATATATACATAAAACAATATTTTAGAAATAAAAAACTGAAGATTGGCATGTGCATGTGTTTTCACCCCTTTTGTTATGAAACCCATAAAAAGCGCCGGTGCAACCAATTACCTTCAGAAGTCACATAATTAGTGAAATGATGTCCATCTGTGTGCAATCTAAGTGTCACATGATGATCCCCAGGAGCACCATCAAATCTATCATAACCAAATGGAAAGAACATGGCACAACAGCAAACCTGCCAAGAGACGGCCGCCCACCAAAACTCACGGACCGGGCAAGGAAGGCATTAATCAGAGAGGCAGCACAGAGACCTAAGGTAACACTGGAGGAGCTGCAGAGTTCCACAGCAGAGACTGGAGTATCTGTACATAGGACGACAATAAGCCGTACGCTCCATAGAGTTGGGCTTTATGGCAGTGGCCAGAAGAAAGACATTACTTTCAGCAAAAAACAAAATGGCACGTTTTGAGTTTGCGAAAAAGCATGTTGGAGACTCCAAAAATGTATGGAGGAAGGTGCTCTGGTCTGATGAGACAAAAATTTTACTTTTCGGCCATCAAAGAAAACGCTATGTCTGGTGCGAACCCAACACATCACATGACACAAAGAACATCATTCTGTGGGGATGTTTTTCAGCAGCCGGGACTGGGAAACTGGTCAGAGTTGAGGGAAAGAGGGATGGTGCAGGGATATTCTTGTGCAAAACCTGTACCACTCTGTGCGTAATTTGAGGCTAGGACGGAGGTTCACCTTCCAGCAGGACAATGACCCCAAACACACTGCTAAAGCAACCCTTGAGTGGTTTAAGGGGAAACATGTAAATCTGTGGAATGGCCTAGTCAAAGCCCAGACCTCATTCCAATAGAAAATCTGTGGTCAGACTTAAAGATTGCTGTTCACAAGCGCAAACCATCCAACTTGAAGGAGCTGGAGCAGTTTTGCAAGGAGGAATGGGCAAAAATCCCAGTGGTAAGATTGGCAAGCTCATAGAGACTTATCCAAAGCGACTTGGAGCTGTGATTGCCGCAAAAGGTGGCTCTACAAAGGATTGTCTTTAGGGGGGTGAATAGTTATGCACATTGACTTTTTCTGTTATTTTGTCCTATTTTTTGTTTGCTTCACAATAATGGAAAAAAAAACATCTTCAAAGTTGTGGGCATGTTCTGTAAATTAAATGATGCAAATCCTCAAACAATCCATGTTAATACCAGGTTGTGAGGCAACAAAACATGAAAAATGCCAAGGGGGGTGAATACTTTTGCAAGGCACTGTAGGTCTGGAGTTGAGATGCAACTAACGTCTCAAGGCATTTGGATATGAATGGTAAATTGTAAATAGGTCGGTAGTTGTTTTTGTCCTCAGAGTCTAAACCATTATGGTTCATGGAAACTTTTGAAAGATGTAGCTGATGAAATATAAATATCATAATTATTCTCAAACAATAAGATTGAGATTCTGAACCCTGCTGCTTTTATCATATCTATAAGAGATGGGCACTAGTAGTAAATTCCTAGATTGAGAGATCGCATCATTTCCTCGAGGGTCAATCAAGTACTTGTTTTTCTAAATCAATTTTTTTAGAACGCAACACATCTTTCTGCAGGAATAACGATGCACAGCAATACAGTTTACCCAGCACGTAACGCTTATTCTCAATCAAAAGAGTCACAGTTATCCTTTTTTCACAACCACAACTTCAAAACATTTTTTCCTTACAAAAACGTAATTTAATTTGCGGGTCACACTTTACTTGACTTAGCATTGAACAAATAATGTCGGCCTGTAACGGTAAAAAATAAAGAGAAAAAAGAAAACTGAGGCTCAATTTTACACAGAAAATAAAATTTGGAAACACTGTTTTTCTGAAAACCTAAAATGAATTAAATTCTTGCTCAGGAAAACGAGAATGCCAATGTGTTCAGGAGAAAGACAAGAACACCTTCTGTCTATGATCAGTCCCGCAGCGGAGAAGACACGCTCCACTGGCACAGAGGTGGCAGGTGTCAGCAGGTGCTGGGTGTCCAGTGCCTCTGTGCTTGCGACGTTGCGGCCCCGTGCACGTCTTGCACAGTAACACCGTCGTGTAGGTCAGACAACTTCTCTCGGATGGTGAGGCGAAGTGCTGGTTCCAAAAATCTATGGTGTTTGTCTTGGGTGAAGCGCAGAGGCAAGTTGTGCTGCTCGCACGCACGCACACACAAAAAAAACAAACTTGAGTGCCGAATTGTATGCAAGAAAGGTAATATGTCCTTGACATCATCATCTGAACTTCCAGCATGTCTCCCAACAGTACAAGCTCCTCACCTCCTCTGGCTGTTTTGGTTGTGATGTAGTTACTGTGGCTGCTGTGGGAGCTGTGAGCCGTGGCATCGCTTCAGGCCTTGCGAAGGTGGTAGAAAGTACCACCCTCCTTCCCTCTCTCTCAATGTGTGTGTGTGTGCGTGTGCGCGTGCATGTGCGTGTTTCTCAAGATGATTCACTTTTGAAGTTGATTTGTCAAAGGTCAAAGTCAGCAAAACTATGAACCAAATAACTTGGTAGGCAGATCAAATCAAATCCACAATCTAAAGTTTAAATAGATCAGAAATGATTACCCATCATATGGTGTCAATGGATAAGTAACGACTTGAAAGAGTCACAAAGAAGTCAGACAATTTCAATTCAATTCAATTCAATTTTATTTGTATAGCGCCATATCACAACATACATTGTCTCAAGGCACTTTACATAGTGAGGTCAATATTACAATATTACAGGGAAAACCCAACAAATCTCACAATGAGCAAAGCACTTGGCGACGGTGGAGAGAAAAAACTCCCTTTTAACAGGAAGAAATCTCTGACAGAACCAGACTCAGTTGTGGGCGGAGCTTCTGTCTCGACCGGTTGGGGTGAGGAGAGAGAGGAGAGAGAGGAGAGAGAGAGGAGAGGTGGGCAGAAAGAGGGTGGGAGGAGAGACAGTAGGAGAGAAGAGAGAGAGAGGACAGTTGTACAACCGCCGCTGTAATCTCTACCAGACTGATACTTATAATTAAAAAATACAATTATGTTGTTGTTATTATTAGTGATGATATTAATATTAATATTAATAATAACAATAATAATGACGGGTTTGGGTCCTGCAGCTCTGGGGTCAGAGATACACTTGCGTTCTACTACAATGATGTCATATAGCATTGATCTACAATTATGTGTCTTTTTCGAGCAACTGGGGCTCTGGAGGTGGAAGTGGTCATCCAAAACTGGAAGGTCGGTAGTTCAAACCCTGCACCCCCAGTCCATATGCTGAAGTGCCCTTGAGCAAGTCTCTGAACCCTAGATTGCCTCTGATGGCTGTGCATGAATGTAACAGAAAATGTGAAATTCGTTAAGCTTTACTTGTGGTTTATACGACTTGAAAAGCGCTACATAAATATAGTCCATTTACCATTGCAAATGGCTTAATGCATTGACTTTAGCAATCAATAAGACACACTTTACCATAACAAGGTCATCGTCAACAACTGATAATGAGATGAGATTCGTTTGATGTTTGGTTCCGAGGGTTACAGTCAGAACGTGGCTCCTTGTCATTTCTACATTTACATGACAGCCTTTCCACAACCCCGGCCAATGGCCACATGAGTGCAACGGCTCAACAGAACATAATAATCAGGGCTTGGACGTGGGGCTCAGGTGTTTGGCATCACAACAACCGGTTGTCACAGTTCACCACTGCTCTCTCCAGTATCTCTCTCCCTCTCCTGAGCAGGTGAGCAGACAGGTGTGCCAGAGGACAGAGCAGAGCCGATCCCACCAGCTGCACCCAATTCCACAATCCACCAGTCTACTTCGACCCAGCACTGCCTCTCCCATGCTGCCAGGTCATAGTCACTGTTCAGTCAGTTCTCAGCTACATATCTTGCTCCCTGATAATTATTGTCTGCCTGATTTTTTGGATCTTAAAGAATAATCCTGTTTTGTCTACTCTGCCAGCCCGACCTACTCTGTACTCTGGACCCTGCTGGACTCGGCTCACCCCCCATCTGCTTTATTTTTTATAAGAATATTTAATTTTATTAAGCATGTAGTATTAAAAACAGTGTTTACACCTTGCTTTAATATTGCATATTTTAATTATCCTCACAATTGATTAATTGTGAGTAGGCCGACAGTCCCTTGTTTTGCTTTTAAATGCGCTTTCTTTGTCTAATCCTGTGTACATTTCACAAGTAACCACATTCCTCATTGCACTGGCTTACATTATGGAGAAACGGCACATGTTCCAATATCTTCATTGAGTATTGACTGAATCTAAATTACTTTCCCTCTGATGTTGCCATGGAAAGGTTTCTCATTAAGTCTCCTACCAGTGATGAATGATATGCAGACAACACAGACTGCCAAGGGGGGTTGCGGGTCATTACGGAGCAACCGATTTGAAAGGACATGAAGTCTCTGCAAATGTTCGACGTAGACTTCCATTCTATCAGTGAGAGGGAATGATGGGAAAATAGAGACCTCACAGTGACCAGCTCTGAGACTGTGGAGGAAAAAAAAAATCCCTTTTAACATAAGAAATCTCTAACAGAACCAAATCATCTGCTGAGACCGGTTAGAGAGATGAGAGAGAGAGATAACAGTTGCATTACAGCTACTCATTCATACTGTGACTCTTGTTCTGTGTCAGCAGTGAATGAGACACTGTCACTGTACTTCCTCCGTGCTGAGCAGCTGCATCTCTTATCTTTATGACTGCAAGTGTGGACAGAAAGAGGAAGTCTGCGTAAATCATTTTTACAATCCCATACAATAGCAACTGTTAACTGTGACTGTGCTCTGTCATGTTACCCCCTGGCAACCTTAGAGTGGCAAATGTTACAAAAGTCCTGCTCTCCCAGGTTACTCTCTCTCCACTCTCTCAACATCCCCATAGTTTATATTTGAGACTGTCCTCCACCAAATTTTTAAATGGTTTTGCTTATATTGTGTAAAGTAATGGTGCAGATTTTCTTGTCTCCATGTCACCATAACCATCACCCTGACCATTACAAGCTCATCAACCATGTGTTGGTAAATCAAATAAAACCCCACGAGGCTCTGAGACGAAAAGTATTTGTGTCGGACCTCCTGTCTCTTGTAGAAGCACTATTTAAGGAAATAGTCGACGTTGGTCGTTTTTACCACAATATGACAAAGTTCGTTGTATGAGTTGGAGGACTTTTTATATTTACACCATATAACACTCGCACGTGTTCAAGTGTCTTCAGGAATCTACAACCAAGTCCAGTTGCTGCTGATTCAACACCCAAGAGGACTCAAGCATACTTTTATCATCCATATATGCTTTACACCACTAATTGCTTTCGTATTTCCACACCCCATCTTAGTTTAGACAGTTCAGTCGGACTATGACTCTTGTCAGCCTGGCTATCGTTCTGAAGTGGAACCTGGGGTTGTTCCCTTTTTTCTTATTAGGAGGAGCTTCTGGCATTACACAGGACTTTCTTGTAGGTGTAATTCTTCTAGATTGATGGAAATGCCTTTTCATTCCAACTCCAGGAGAAGCTTCGGTGCACACCATGTCATAATTTCATAGTGGTATAAAATGAGAGGACAGACGTGGCTTCTGGCTCTGAAAAGTGAAGCCAATGCAGAAGTGCCCTAAACCTGCATTCACATCTCTAGTTTTAAGTCTTCTTCAATATAACATGATGTTCATTTAAATTATGGTGTCATTTAGAGTAAAATAAACTTTAAAGCAGGGGCTACACAGTGACCTGTCAATCAGGATAGGTGTTTAGTAATGTGTGTTCACGCCACCGTGTACATTAAGTTAGCCATGATATCCCCACCTCTGCTGAATTGATTTTATTTCCGGGTGGGGACCATATGTATCCCCCCCTCAAAGTGATCGATGCTACTTCACCAATAGATCATATAAAAAACATAAAATAGACATGTGAACAGTCTATAGAGCGATAGAACGATAAATTCCAAAATGGACAAGCCACTGTCAGCGCTCGTGTTCGTGAGAAAATAGATAATTTACCTTATGAATCTGGATTAGCCTTCATCAATGCAGGGCTCTTCAGAATGTCACCTAGCACAAATATTTGGAAGGAGGATTTAATTCTTGTATGTTTTGTTTTGTTGTGCACGTGTAACGGGGTCACCCAGTTGAGTGACAACTCAAACAAAAGTGTCATTTTTAAATTAGTGGGAGATATTTTGATATATTTAACACAAGTCCTGCCGGGCTCTGTCAGAGTTCTGCACTGGACGATAATTCTATAAATCCCAAGTGTCTTTTTCCATTTGTTGGTGCTGATAGGGATCGACGATACAGATTTGCGTAAAAACAGCAACCACGAGCCTCGCGCCCGTCCGTCGGCGGCGCCCCCCCCCCCCCCCCCCCCCCCCCGAGTTTAAAAAGTCAATTTCTACGAGGCAAAGGGTTTGGAGAAAGACACAAACCCACCGGGTGCTCCGTCCACCGCGACCCACGACTAAGCCGGCCGGAGCCAGCGAGAAGTCGTCGGAGGAGCGGCGGCGGCAGAGCGGGTTGGGAGACATTGAATCCCCCCCCCCGCTCTCCGGAGGAGAAGGAGAGTTGGGTACCCGGCGGGCGTGCAGCGCGGCAGCCAAGGGCAGAGGCACCGCGACGGCACTGGGTAAATGGTTCCGGAGAGAGCGGGCCCGGGCCCGATAGGCGACCGGATCTGCCCTTCCAAAAAAAACTATCGGCGACCGTAGCGGCTGCGCATCGGCCGATGCCGATACACGTAAAAAACGCAAACATCGGCCGATACACTAGTGCTGATGTTCCATTTACCTGCATCAGCTCAATACCTACAGCCATAGCAGTCGACATCAGAGTTCCTTTTTCTTGAGGGATCCATATTTTTTGGTAAAGTTGACATTGAGGACCCCCACCACCCCCAAGTACACTTAAAACAAAGGAAAGTGGTAACCTACTTTATTTGAAATATATTTCTTATATTTACTGCATAAATAAAAGAAACAGTAGCAGCATGGAACAATTAGCTCGTTGGGTTTACACAGCGTATCAGGGTTTTAGTTGTCTGGTGTCGCTTCGGTTTGCAGGGTTTCAAACTTTCATTTGCCAATTTGTCACTGCAAATTTTGTCCATTGCCTCTATGAAGCCAAACTCAATATAACTGTCCTTCAGTCAGGAACACTCTCGCCATAGATTTAACCATTTATTGCAACAAATGGAAATACAGTTATGTTTGGCGCTGATGGCTCCGCTCTCGATAATGCTCCCTGTATTTAGCATGCTAGGCTAAGACAGGGAGCGCAATGCAGAAATCCCCCAAAACAACGGAACCAAGCGCCGAGCTGAATAATGCCCATGCTAGGCATCAGCCGGACTATTTGAAAATACTATGTGTAGCAGCAAGCTTGCTGCAGACCTCAGCAATCCCAAATGGTTTTGGGAGGAATGCAAGCATGCAGCCCGTGAGAGGTCAACCTACCGTTATGTGAAATATCTATGTGTAACAGCAAGCATGCCGCAGACCTAAGCTATCCCTAATGCTTTCGCAAAGAGCAAGCATGCTACTAAAATATGTGCAATGAACCCCAGCCAACCACTTTCAAATGCAGCATTTTTATTATTACGCAGTGAGGAATTTGTCTCGTTAGGTATTAGCACTCATGGTCTTTTGAGCCGAGATGATCTCATTTACTCCTGGGCGAATGTAACGTTTATAGGCTGAAGAAGACCAGTGACCCATGGCTTTGAGAGTAGAAGTAGGAACCAAGGCAGCTGCGGATATTGCTGCGCCGATGCGTAAGGAGTGAGAGGTGTACAGCTGAGGGGGGAGTCCACATCGTTGGCGCAGGAGACAGAGACGGGTTGTGAACCATGACCTTGACATGGCCTTTCCTTTGTCGGTCAGGAAAAACAGTTGGTCTTGCCTCACATGAGGTTGCCGTTGCAGGTACAGGTTCATTGAAGATAGAGGACAGAAAGCAGTGTTAGTTTGAGAGATGACGACAGTTGGACCTTTACCCTCCCTGTCTGTTTTGAAATGTTTAATGTGGATGGAATACATGTCAGAGTCTACAGTGATGTCAGAAATGGTAAGATCATTCAAAGGATCAAAGGAGTCTGAGCTGGTAGTGTATTCGCCGCACCTGAGGAACCCGTAAAATGCAGTGAAATAAACCGATTCCAGTAATGCATCCGCATAAGATCAAAAACACCCCTGCCTAAGGTGAGACACCAGTTTGTGCACTAATATAATCTACCAAAAGGAAATTGTCTAGTAGGTGGAGGACATATGGCAATTTGCAATTAGTTAAGAGAATCCAACAAAGCGCTTCTGAAAGGGTATTGTAAAATACTGGGGCTATGACGACAGCCGAAGGTTAGTCTGACCAAAAAATATATTTTCTTGCACCATTTGATTCCGAAGACATGCCACTGCGAGGGATGGAGTGGCATGACCTTAAAGGCGTCTGTTATATCAGCCTTCCCCAGCCAACCGCCTTTTCCAGCTAGCTTAATTAACTGAATTGTGTGATCGACTGAAGCATAGAATAAGGAAAACGGCGCGAGAGGTATGACACTATTAATGCTTGTGGTGCTTTCGTCATGCGGTGCTGACGAGTCTATGATCAGACGCTTGTTTCCTGAGTATTTCCGTGTAGCTATGCCTATCGGATTTAAGTGGAATTTGGAGAAGGGAGGGCTATAGTAAGGCCCAATCATTTAGCCCTTCTCGACCTCTTTAGCCAGCAATTTGTCCACGACTTGTGGTTCTTTTAAAGCAGATTGGAGGTTATTACAGACATGGGATACTTAAATAAGGCATCATAAGCCAGTGAAAAACCCCTTGAACCAAGCCAGTAATTAAATAATTAACAAAACAACGATTTGGATGCTTCTTCAGGGCTTTGCCGAGCTCTGAGACGTTGATAGGTGTAGATGGTTTATTCATCTCTTTCTCATGACACGAGTGTGGCGGGGACACACAGACCTGGGGTGACTGTCTTCACAAAAACTGCAAGCATGTATGAATTTACAGTTAGAGAATCTACATATATTCTCATTGAAATTTATGCAAAGGGGATTCTTAACCATAGGATTCACCTTTCCACCGCTTCGTGCCTCAGATTTTTTTGGAAAGTGGGGAGACTGTTCTTGCTTCAGTGTCACGGTTTTTGGGCAGAGGCTGACTGTGTGGGAAAAAGACCCGCACACTACGCAGGAGAGGGCCTGATGCCCTGTGAAGTGTCTACTGATAAGGGCCAGATCAACAATAGACCAATCGAAACTTTGGTTGAATCTCATGATGTATAATGCTGCTTTTGCAGAGAAGGACTTGTGGTACTCATAAAACAGAGAGCCCCCGTAAGACATTGGTAGGTGGGATATGATTGCTAAATATGTGTCTAATTCGAATCTACGTTCTGGATATGCTTCACATATAATATCTCTGAAGACGCCAAAAGCAATGTTAAACTCACCCATAGTCAGAGATTTGGATAGTCTGGGATCGCTTTCCTTGAGGATGACTGAGACCTCTCCACAATCGACGATGCATCTGTCAGACATTTCAGCTGAGCACAGCAGAATTTTAACCAAAGTGATGTCATTACCTGCAAGGATTTGATTCTTCAGATGAGGAGAAACTGCAGCGGCAGGTGGGAAGAATGGCACTCCCATTGGAGCTGCGGGAACTGCAGTTCCCAGCGTCCTGTGCGACGTGACGTCACTCGGAAGCGCTCCCCCCCGCCTGTGCTTCAAGGAATATGAGAATTGATTTAAGAGGGAGTAATGATTCATTTAAACTAACATACTCTTCCTGCTGGAACCATGTGTCAGTTATACAGGTTAAATCAATGTGCTGATAAGTCATCAGATCACTGACTTGCAGAGATTCAGTTGACAGCGACCTGATATTTAATAGTCCATATTTGATTGTCCAATTTTTGGGGTTCTGTTAAAGTACTTGTCTCTCCTAATCAACTGGGGATTCCCCCTGAGCATTAGCTTATTATCCCAAAACACCACAGTGTCCACAGTACACACCGAGTCAACATGAAGTTTGCGACCTCTATCCCGGATGTGAATAACAATCTTATTGTATTTACATTTATCCTTACTTGAAGTTTTTTTTCCACGGTCCAAAGACATGCAGGTTGGGGTTGGTTTAACTGGAGATGTGAAAGTGAGAGTGAATGTTTGTTTGGGCTGGCATCTTCCTCCAATTTAAATTTTTTCAATTCAATTTTATTTGTATAGTGCCATATCACAACTTACATTGTGTCAAGGCACTTTACATAGTGAGGTCAATATTACAATATTACAGGGAAAACCCAACAAATCCCACAATGAGCAAAGCACTTGGCGACGGTGGAGAGAAAAAACTACCTTTTAACGGGAAGAAATCTCTGACAGAACCGGACTCAGTTGTGGGCGGTGATCTGTCTCGACGGGTTGGGGTGAGGAGAGAGAAGGGGAGGAGAGGAGAAGTGGGCAGAAAGAGGGTGGGAGGAGAGACAGTAGGAGAGAAGAGAGAGAGAGAGAGGACAGTTTTACAACAACCGCTTTGATCTCTACCAGACTGATACTTATAATTAAAAAATACAATTATGTTGTTGTTATTATTAGTGATGATATTAATATTAATATTAATATTAATATTATTAATAATAATAATAACAATAATAATGACGAGTTTGGGTCCTGCAGCTCTGGGGTCAGAGATACACTCGGAGAAATAGAAAACACAAAAAGGGTTAGTGACATGTACTGTAAACATATCGGGGGATGGGGGGTAGTATAACAGTTGCATTAATTTCTACCAGACTGATACTTATAATTAGTGAAAACTGAGACTTATAAATACAATGATGTTATTATTATTAATAATAATAATAATAATAATAATAATAATGACGCCTTTGGATCCTGCAGCTCTGGGGTCAGATCTACTAGGAGAGAGAGAAAACAGAGTTAGTGACATGTAATGTAGATACATGGGGGCAGAGAGAGAGAGAGAGAGAGAGATATCGAAAAAATGGGAGAAGGAGAGAGAGATAAAGAGAGAGATTTTGATTTTTAAAAACACAATGTTTATTAAGATTTTTCAAGAGAACATCACGGTCCTCTACAAATGAAATAAAAAAAAACAACCACACAACAACAAAATAACAGAAAAACAGAATAAATCAGGTCATAAACACAGAGTGAAAGACGAGCTCTCCCTCCTTCAATGAACACACAGCCGTGGTGAAACACCACTGGTTTAAAAACTCTTGTATGTCGTTCATCAGAGAGTGGAACCTGAAGTCCACTCTCACTCTGGCTCTCACCAGAGACACGTACATGTGTGTCAGCTCATGTCCGGACACATTTCCTATCTAGTCTTTTCTGCTTTTGTAAATTGACAATTTGGCCTGACCAACCACAAAATTCAGCAACTGCCACTTTTTAGCATCTTGTTTTCTGTAGCCAGCACCAAAAATAAAAGCAGTCTCCGTAAACATTTCCCCACAGTTGAAAAGCACGGTTTTTAACATGTTAAAAAGAGGTTTCAGTCTGTGACAGTCCAGATAACAGTGAATGATGGTCTCCGTGTGTGGACAGAATGGACATGTGGAGGACACGGCGGGAGAGAGAGAGAGAGAGAGAGAGAAGAGAGAAGAGAGAGAGGAGAGGGAGAGAGAGAGGGAGAAGGAGAGAACGGGAGAGGGAGAAAGATGCTCATGATATAAGTTCCCCCAGCAGTCTAGGGCTATAGCAGCATAATAAAGAAATGGTTTATTAAACACCTGAGCAGCTCTAACTATAAGCTTTATCAAAGAGGAAGGTTTTAAGTTTAACTTTAAATGTAGACAGGGTATCTGCCTCCCTGACACAAACTGGGAGCTGGATCCAGAGGAGAGGAGCTTGGTGGCTGAAGGCTCTGCCTCCCATTCTACTTTTACAGACTCTGGGAACCACAAGTAGTCCTGCATTTACAGAGCGAAGTGATCTATTGGCATAATATGAAACTATGAGCTCTCTAAGATATGATGGGGCTTGATTATTAAGGGCTTCGTAGGTTAGGAGCAGTATTTTGAATTATATTCTGAATTTTACAGGAAGCCAATGCAGAGATTCTAACACTGGAGAAATATGATCTCTTTTTCTAGTTCCTGTCAGAACTCGAGCTGCGGCATTTTGGATTAGCTGGAGGCTTTTCACAGACTTATTGGGGCATCCTAGCAGTAATGAATTACAGTAGTCCAGTCTAGAAGTAACAAAAGCATGGACTAGTTTTTCAGCATCCTTTTGAGAGAGGATGTTTCTAATGTTCTTGATATTGCGCAGGTGAAAGAAGGCTGTCCTAGAGACTTGTTTTATGTGTGAGTCAAAGGACATGTCCTGGTCAAAGGTAACTCCAAGGTTTCTCACAGTAGAGCTGGAGGCCAAGGTAATGCCATCCAAAGTAACTATATGATCAGATAATGTTTCTCTGAGGTGTTTAGGGCCGAGTATAATGACCTCAGTTTTTTCTGAATTTAGAAGTAAAAAATTATAAGTCATCCAGGCCTTTATGTCTTTAAGACAATCCAGAAGTTTGTCTACCTGATTAGTTTCATCTGGCTTTATAGATAAATACAGCTGGGTATCATCAGCGTAGCAATTGAAATTGATGTGGCGTTTTCTTATAGTATTGCCTAAAGGAAGCATATATAGAGTGAAAAGTATCGGTCCCAGTACAGAACCTTGTGGTACTCCATGTCTCACTTTTGTATGAATGGAAGATTTGTTATTAACGTTAACAAACTGAAATCTATCAGATAAGTAGGACTTAAACCATTCTAGTGCTGTTCCTTTAATCCCAATGTGTTCTAGTCTCTGTAACAGAATTTTGTGATCGATGGTATCAAATGCAGCACTAAGATCTAAAAGGACGAGAATAGAAACATATCCACTGTCTGAGGCCATGAGAAGGTCGTTGGTAACCTTCAGTAGTGCTGTTTCTGTACTATGATGTTTTCTAAAACCTGACTGAAAGTCTTCAAGCAGACTATTCCTGTGTAAATAGTCACATAACTGGTTAGCAACAGTTTTTTCAAGGATTTTAGAGATAAAGGGGAGGTTTGATATGGGTCTATAGTTAGCTAAGATATCTGGTAATATATATCTGATATCTGTCAGGATGAACTGTCATAACTCTAGTTTGGTTTATAACCAAATACCTGCAAAACTAATGACATTCCCTTCAACCTCAGCCACAAGTCTTTTAGTAATTTTTTTGGTCACGTATGTGTTTGTTTGTTTTTTACTCTTTGATCAGGTGGGTGTGTGCAGGGACGAGGAGGTGATTCGGGGGCGACACCAGACCCTGGCAGACGACCTAGTCGTATGTACGGAGCCAAGATAGTGCGGCCCTGCTGCTGGCGGAAAAGACTCATCTCCCACAACATTGTTTGGCTCTGTGAAGACCTAGTTTTAATATCTGTCTCAGGTGACGCAATCTTAAGTTGACATCTCAAAGTACCCCATTGATTACACATTTGATATCCGACCACTCAGCTGAAGTCCTGAGCTGCAACAGTTTCATAATGAACCCACATATTTTGAACCCTTCTCGCTGTGTCACAAACATTGATTAATTTTTGGCCACCAACACAATATTGACAATATTAACACGGACTGACACATATTGATTTTCCATTTATTTATTTTTCCAATTTGTGAAATTTTATTAAATTGTAGAGCTGTATTGATTGGCTCTGGTTCCACTTCCTCTCACTTACACCACCACACGCAAACACATTGACAACGGACCCAGATAAAAACAACATAATTTGGTCTTTGGGAACAGAACTGATGTTGGTGTTTAAGTGCAAACAGTGCAGGTCACTCCAGGTCACTCCAGGTCACTCCGGGTCACAGGTGCTGGAACAGAGCCTTTGTATCCCTGTATCAAACTATAGAGTTGGTGTTGGGGTCCTGCTATTTCTTGATCATGTTTTCTCCTGATAATGTAAGTTATGGAGGTATGTCTCTGACATTTGTATTGTTTTTAAAGTATTGATCAGGTTATGGAATTTTTTGGTACATAAACTTGTTTGTTTGTTATTGTAGCTTTATTGGAAAAACACATAGTAAATAAATGCTATAGCTATCAAGCTGTTTCTGTGGCTTGACTTGGGAAAGACGGGTTACTCTCATATTGTCTCCTGCACACCTTAACAAGACAGAACATCCATTTCTTTACGGACACAACTTCTTCCTTTGTGCTGCATCATGTAGGTCATCTCTCTCTTAAAGAGAGAAGCCACATTTGCATTGCACTGCTTAATCAACTCATGACTCTTTTGACTTTACAAACCAGTATGACCTTTATGCAATTTTAGGCTGAACAGTTTTTTCCCACTCAGCAGTTCTAACTTACAGTCTGACAGTATGTGCATAGAGCTGAGGCTGCATATGAATGGAGAATGAAACGCCTTGAATGTCACAGCTCTGTTGTGCAATGGGAACCTTTTGCAGATGGACAGTTTGGTGCAGGCAAGGCTGAGTGATTGTGTTAGTTTTCTCTTACTACACTCAGTCTGTCATAATGACCAAAAAACTGCAGTATTGCAGATGATGATGAAGGAGAGCTGAGGCTCTCGGTGCAATGCCAACACTGAGTAATGTGGCCCACCAGTCCAGTTCGCTGTGAGCCAGAAAGGCTGCACCCTGTAACTAATGTTCTATCTTTATCTTTATTTAGCACCGAGACTCACAGCACTGCACAGTGATGAACTCAATGTGGAGAAGGACAAAAGCAAGATGTAAAATTCACCAACTGTCTTACTAATGTGACAATAAAATGCATTTAAATTAATATACATATCTAAAATCGAAAAGAAAATGGTTTTAATAGATGGAGTAGATTCATATCAACACATTAACAGGTGTCGTATCTATCCCAAGCCTTTCTCCAGATGATACTTCATGGAGTGATGTCTAGTATCTAATTAGGCCAAGAAATTAAAAAGTTGTTCTATTACTGGATGTTGTTCTAAGATAAGATGTTTGTTGTTCCCACACCTCATCAAAGATGTTGAGTGTATTATTATCAATGATAGGATTGATGTCCAGAATCACAAAATAAGACTCACGTAATAAACGGTGCATTATTGTACAGTTTGACAGTGAAAGAGTGACACATGAGTAGAAATAAAGGGAAGTCACACATAGGTTGGGGGTCGGACCAAATTCATCTATCATCAGGTTCAGTTACATTAACAAAATAATCTCTGATTCAAACTTGTGACCAGTAACATCATAATCTCTGATTCAAACTTGTGACCAGTAACATCATAATGAGAACGCTACACCCGAGGATCAATTTTTAACAAAATGTCTTTTATTTACAGAAACATAACTGGAGAGACTGGAAGCTGGCCAAAACAAACAAAAGAGGTAGAAGTGTGGGCCAACCAGCAATAGGCCAGCAGGCCCTAGGACCCATAACTATCCCCTACACTATCCAAAACTTTAAAGAAACTAAACCTGATGTCAATGGGGAGCTTGTTCCAACATTGAGGAACCAGGACAGAAAACAGACGGGATTTGGATGAGCAGTGGCTGCCCGCCCCTCACAGTCAGGGAATAGCAAGACATTTGGCAGCAGCAGAGCAGAGTGGACGTGCTGGGGTGTAAGGTTTGACCATTTAAAGCCAAAACCATAGCGAGAGCTTCTGTGAAACATCCCAGGGGACACGGGATGTTTCACTCCATCCGCCCCATCGGAAGCAGTTCAGTCAGGAAGACGACTCTCATGCTCGCTTCAGTTGTACTTTAATCCTCATTCATCCTACCTGTCATCCATTCACACATGCTCACTCTGTTTCTTGCTGTCATTTTCCAGGCATGTCATTTCAGCGATCAGCTGGTCTCATCTCTCCAATAGCATTGCAGCACACCTGCCTCGTTAGCCTATCATCTCGCTGCTGCCTGGTTAAATATGGTTTCTCTCCCTGCCTTGGTTTGGTGGTTTACTCTCATTAGGGTTGCAGCTATCGATTATTTTAGTAATCCAGTATTCTACCGATTATACCATTGATTAATCAAGTAATTGAATAAGAAATACTTTTGCTTTATTGAGAGGCGTGTTGATCTTTTATCCTGCCCATTGTACGGACCATAGTCGTGGAGCAGGGAAAGCGGTCTGCTCTGGGATTATTTCCCTCCATCAGGCACACGGAGGCACTTTTGTGTGGAGCCAAGGCGTTGCTGCATTTATTATTGGACATCAGCTGTAGCATTTACTGCATATCTATTGCTTTTTCTCTCTCTCAAGTTACTCTCTCGCTGCATGCTCGTACAACCCCCCTTACCGCACATCCTCTACCACTGCCCCATTCACAACAGGAGTTACACCACTCATACAACAGGAGCAATAGTAAATATACAAGAGCGTGGTTTCCTTTTTAAAAAAAGCTACATTTTTATTGCTTAAATTGCACTTTGGTCACTTCTGGCCTGGCCCTCCGGAACCATTAACCCAGTGTGCTGCGGTGCCTTCTCCCTAGGCGCCACTCTGCACACCCGCTGGGTACCGCCTTTTTTATATCAACTTAAAATGATCCTAAACTTTGGACACTTTCTGTCATTTTATGCTGCCTGTTTCATTGTTTTCGCTCTTTTTATCCATTTTGTAATCTGACTGTGTCAACAGCAGAAGCCCATTGTGGAAACACAGTGAGCGGTACATTGTTAGTTACATTGATAAAACGAAGCATCGAATTATTTGAATTATTCAAGAAATCGTTTCAGCCCCACCTTGATGTTGTTCTGCATACCCTCCACCTCCCCTTCACTGCCCAGTCATTAACCACCATTACCACCAGTGTCTGACTCCATGGGGGGATCGAGTTAGCTGCTGCTTAGGACCAATGAAGGACCTCTGCTTCCATATCTCCCCATGGAGTCTAAGCGCCAAAGACTCTATCAATATTTTGTCATCACATTTCATTCTGTTAAATATGTAATAGATATCAGTTCTTCATTCACTTGTCTCTCCTGGTTGAATTTACATTACATTCATTTTGCTGACAATTTTGTCCAAAGGGAATTACAATCACTGAGGTAGGTAGCATTAAGGGCCTTGACTAAGGGTGCACACTGGCACTGGCATCAATTGTTAATTTGAATGGCTGCTCAAAATTAGGTGCAGCATCACAGGATCATTTTTTAGCAGGTTTTTAATCTACTCAAATGCATGTTGACAGTTATCAGACCACAGGAATTGAACATTCGATCTTAACAAATCAGTCAATGGTGCAGCAATGGCAGAACAGTTATAACAAAAACCCCTGTAGTAGCCCGCCATCCGCAAGAATTAGCGCAGCTCTCATCTTGAACTAGGAACAGGAAACTCCAGGATCTGGAATGGATGGAACGGATGCACTTCACCTCTATCCACCACTTTTCCCAGATAGTCCACAGTTGCTTCACCAAACTGACATTTTTACCAAGTCAAGAGTCAGGTTTTCTTTAACTAACCGGTCAAATACCTCTTTTATCTGACGTTAATTTGACGTGACCAGACAGTACAAGCCTCTGAAATGTAGCTGCCGCATTCCAAAAGGCATCACCATTTGTTGCAAGAAGTGATAAGACAGGGAGAGCTCCATGGGCTTGAACTGGGTTTGTCAATCCCATGCTCAAGCATATATTCAACCTCTCTCTAAAATCTGCGACGCTTGTCAGGATTAACATGACATGCATGTTGTTTAATCGGTGGAGAATCACCTACATCGATATCATGTTTTAAAAATGTTATGTCAACAAACATGAAGGCACATCAGAGAACAACAGTTTGTGACATTATCAATTCAATAATGTGCAAACACTGAGCTTCAGACTGGTGAGAGTCAGGCTTAGCAAAAAGCCTTCCCTGTACCACTGGGAACAGCAACGTCATCCTCCACCCCACAGCAAACAGTGATACTTTAAGCACTGGACAGCGCCACCATACAGGCAGTGATAGATCGCCCTGTTTCAGCACTGGACAGCTCCACAGGGGCACCGACAGCGTTGACAGCTTGAGTGAACTCACAGTCTGGACCAGGCCCAGTCTCACGCTCATGGTACAGTTTCAACATGTTAACATGGCACAACCTACTACTACCATTTTGATCTGGGGTAGAAATTAGATAGACAGACACGGTCACTTACTTTCTTCTTGACCAAGTATGGGCCACTGAAGCGAGCTTGCAGACTACAACTTGGAATTGTTAATAAAACCAACACTTTATCGACTGGTGTAAAATCTCTGCTCTCAGCTTTACGATCATACCAGCCCTTCATCTTCTTTTGAAAAACACTCAAGCACGACGCAGCTTAAAACGAAACCACAAATGAAGTCCACCAAATTCTAGGGTTCCTCATCACCCAGCCATTTTTCTCTCAGCATTTTTAAAGGGCCCCGCACAGAATGAGCAAATACCAGTTCAGAGGGACTTTGTCCTAAGGATGCCTGTACAACCTCTCTTAATGCAAACAGCATCAAGTGACCTCCCTCATCCCAGTCTTTTTCAAACTTCAAACACTAGGCAGGTAGTATGGACTTAACTTAGTCCACTTAATTAATTTCTCTCTCACCAGGTGATTCAAACTTATTGTGGGGGCGTGGTCAGCACCTCTGTAGCTACTTTGGCACCAGCACCGGTAGAAAAGCCAGCATTTGTTTTAAGCGGCAGATGAAGATGAATAAGACCAAGACGTGGAGTCTTTCTGAGGAGTGTGTGTATTTTCCATTCCTGTACACTACTCTTCTCGTAGATACTTTACACCCCGTACCCGTTCACTACAGCACCTTAATCTTTCCAATTGTATCTACTCTCCCGGTCCACACAGACCCAGCACCTTGTCACAGAGGGCCTGTGGAACTGCCAGTCTGCAACCCGCAAGGTCCAGTTCATCTCTGGTTACGCATCCTCTCTGTCCCTGGACTTCCTTGCTCTCGCAGAGACCTGGATAACTCCTGACAACACCTCCACCCCTGCTGCCCCTCTCCTCAGCCTACTCCTTCACTCCTTCGAACTGCAGGCAGAGGGAAAGGCACTGGTCTGCTACTTTCTCCTGAATGGAAATTCTCTCTTTACCCCCTTCCGCACTTTACTCCTTCATCCTTAGAACTTCACACTGTTTCTGGAACTCATATCCTACTCTTTTCCCCTCTTTTCAGTCCAACTATTGTTTGCTGAGTGTTTGAATGTGCACCATGTGTAATGGAATTCTGTGTTGTAGGCGTAATGATATAAACAGAGATTGTACATAATATGTATTATGCACAAACCTCATGCAAGCTAGTTGAGGTCTTATTTGTGGTGAGATGTATATAGATTGATCAAACATGTTGGCGCGAGATTAACTTATTTATTTGCATGTTGGCCTCAGACAAGACTGAAATAGATTAGTTTTGGCATCAAAATCAAAGTGTCCTTGAGACAAAGATGACAGCAGTTAGGTTACAGTCTACATTTGATTATTCATAAAAATACTGGCAGGGATGTTTACTCCAATAGGAACAAGGCCAGGTCGCCATCTGTCCTGCATCCTTTTGTCTCTTTTAGCTCTTGCCAACGAGTAGAAGCCAAAAATCTAATTTTCACTCTTGTCTGTTTCTTTTCTCTTCTATGATTCCCCCCTCTCCGGTTTCTTACTCCATACCTACAATACTGAGCTAGCTTTTTCTTATTGCTAGCTCTTAACTCAGTCTCTGATTGTTGGCATGGTTTTTTTTCTACTATTATGTTCTTTCTATCTTGACATATTAGCAGGATTAGTAAGATGTCTCTCATAGTGGAGAGTACTGTAGCCTCTCTGCTGTCCTATATAAAATATATATGTCTGAAAAGTAACTACATTTCTTTGAAGAAGAGGAAGACTAAGTTAATGAATCAAGATATCACATAAGTTAGTGTTCAGAGTGAGATTTTATTTTATGAATTTCAACACTTGAACAACCTGTCACATCATTTAATTTAATTTATTTCAAAGACAGAACACATTTTGACTAAAAGTCGAATAAAACATTTTCAGTTGTCTTCGACTAAAGCTATGAAGGATAAACATGACTAAAAATGTGACTAATATGCATTTTCGTCTAAAGAATATGACTAAATATAAAACAGCTGCCAAGATTAACACTGGAGTCCAGAGAAAACCTGCTTCGGGCAGTTCCGCTTTGGCTTTTTTTTCCATGACTATGTCCATTTTTACACATAGTCAATGCGCTGCCCCACAGCCACTAATATTACAGTGAAAATGACGTGAGTCATGAACAACACACAAACAGTGTCGGTTGTACTCTCTTGTTTACACTGCATCTCACAAAGCACTCTACAGCCATTTCAAAAAAATGTTATATTGCACAGAGCACTTTATATTCCACAGAGCACTTAAATACTTTTTAGAATATATGTACTGAACAAAGCAGATGTTTTGATGACTCACTCTCGCCGTGCTGGTGAAATTCATGGGACAGACATTTGCTGTACAAATGAAAGATTATCCACGATACAAAAATTTCCTTTAAGTTTGATTTAAAGACTTGCCTGTGTGCCCGTAACACCTCTAAATGATCCCTCACTCCAGAATCCATTCATCATTTCAAGTATAAATTATTCCTTTATGCTCTGTCTCAGCAGCTAATCAATGCAAGAAGATACAGGGACAGACTGGGGCAACATTTTACCACTGATTTCCCTGTGCAGGCATTTTCAGTTTCCTATTAGTGGAGAAAGGCAGTCTATTTCAGGTGAAGTGTCATTAAGGCCGGTAGCCATTTTTCATAATCCATTGGAGCTCTAGAGATCAATACTCCTGTGTGTGTGTGTGTGTGTGTATGTGTGTGTGTGTGTGTAAGGGGTAATAGAAGCAGTTAGTCGCCCTCTAATGCAATTTAATGCAAGCTGACCACAGTAATGACCAGAAGAAATGGAAGACAAACATTCCTGGGAATCGGAGGCTATTTTCTCCATCCACCGTGATTTAAAGAGGGAAAGACACTTGACTTAGTTCACCATTATTACTGTTGGTTCAAAACGCTTCACAATTTATACAGGCTGAATCGCTCCCTTTGGGAAAATGACTGTTACGTTAAGTTACTACACTGACTGCATCATTCTGCAGGTATGTGTGACTCCAGAGCTATCAAAGACCGAAACTGCCAGAAGTAAAAAAATACAAAAACATAAATAAACAAATCAATAAAATATAATTAAATGCCAATATATGTATATTTATATAGATAGATAGATAAATAAAGTCATTGTTGGGTGATGAAAATGGTTATTTATGTATTTCTACACTTAATTATGTATTTAGTTCCATTTTTTTGAGTCCATATTTTGATCATTTTCGGTGTGGGCCCACTTTTTGGCTATTTGGAGGTCGTCATCACAGAGCACAGATCAACATCACAAGGACTTCTAACCACCAGTTTGATGTCAGACCCCCTTGTGCTGTCACCAATTGACAATCCCACAAGCAAAAACTTTCCACGGCTCCTGAAATTCCCATATTATTATAGTATACAGCAGTGGCTGTTTGCAGCAAGTAAGAAGGAGTATGTTCATTGAAGCGTCATTCTCCTTAGTTTTCTAGCCCCTAGCGTTAACTAGCATCATGGCTAACTGGCTACTGTCCAACACAGAAAACAACAGCAAAAATCCCAATTTGAACAAATAATCTCAGTTAAACATCTGGTATCGGGTGGCTGCTTGTGTTACTTAACAAATTTGATTGAAGGTTATCACAACATTTGTTCCTCAGTTGTTTCTGTACAAAAATGAAAATATTGCAAATGGCCAATCAAACCATTATACCTTGGCCATTCAATTAAAATGTGCATGATTCTTAACCCTACAACTTAATAGAGTTCATTAGAATGTTCAAAGCATTGAAAGATTTAAAGCCACAGCTTTCAGCCTTCCATTATGTTTCACTTTTGAATTCTCACCCAGGCACAATCTGATTGAAGTGGTTCTAAATCCATAGCCTCAGCTGTACAGTGCTAGAGGTGAGGCTGTTTCCACACATGAAGTGATTTTAGAGCCAGTACAAGTCTTCCTCACAGCACCCTTTGCACTCCAAACAGGCCTTTGCTACATGCACTTCAAACAGGCCTTTGCTACATGAACATTTTAACAACATTTAGTTTGATAAGCTCATTTGGGGAGAGATCACAAGAAAGAAGTTTACATTTGTACATATGTTTTTAATTAAAAGAGGAAAATAGAAATCAAGAGCAAGATATTTCCCCAATAACAATTCAAATGAATGTGTATAAATGTGTGTACAGTACAAACTTTGTGCAAAAACTTGGACTCATAAGCTGTTAAAGGCACACAGATATTGAATGTCAATATATATATACTGTATATATATATACTATAATATTATTTTTAATGAACAAAAGAGAGTATTTAATGGGGTTTACACACAAAAGATGACAGCTGTGCTATTTTGCTGCTCAGCAGTCTGTCACTTTCTCTGAATGTTTAATGAGTGTGACCTTTACATGTCCTTTTTAAACGGATACAATTTGGAGTTGCGTAAAACAATCACCTTCCCAGAGCAGAAATCCAACAATCTGCATCTCTATTTAGTGTAGGTGTAGTTAAAAAAACTGTAGATTAAAAACAGAAGAAGTGGTGGACTGTATGGTTCAATGAAATGTGCCCACTCGTGATTGTAGCTGAATTGTCTCTTTTTTCCTCTCAGAGAGAATTTGACTAGCTGGTTTCATTGCTCCTGTAGCTACAGTGTGAAACCACTGTATCCAACGACTTTGTGCAATAAACTCCAACTACACAACTTTTATTAACAAAAAACTTAAAAATCCAATGTTTTTATATAAAAGATATATCAAGCCAGTTTTGTAAATAACATTTCTTGAAGACACAGGGGTTTTAAATAATATTAACAGTGTACAGTGTCAAATATAGTTTGGGTTGTAGTCAGTAAAAATGCTCCTGATGGTTCCCAAACCATCATGTACGACACAAGTCTGTATGTTGAACATTGTTCTCTCAGTAGACAGTGCTGTTGTTCCCCAGGGGGCGGTCTCGGAACTCAATGCCCCCATTAGGTGTGTAAATAGGCTGAATGCAGAACCCTCTCTTAAGGAGCTGCTCATTGTTGAGTGACACTATCTGGAAGCTGGTCTCAGTCATTTCCAAGATAGAATTATCTTTCTTGGTGCCTGCCTCACAATAGTCATCTTTTCTTCGACCTTGGTTGTATTTCCACTTCGTGGACGACTTGGAGCGGCTCCTCTTGTGCATGTGCCAGCAGAAAATGCTGAGGAGAATGACTAGCACCACAACTACTGTCCCACCGATCAGCCCAGGCAGCAGAAAAGGCGAGCTGGGTTCTTGTTGTGTGGCCTGCTCAGGCCCTGACGGTCTTTTGTCATTGTTGGGGCTGAACGAGGCCAGTGTGGTCATCGTTTCAGTGCACACAGTATCATCTTTGGGCCGGTAATTATTGAATGCATCCAAGGGAATGACACAGATCCGATAGGTGGACTTTGGCTCAAGATTAGTCAGACGGATTCCTTGGTGATCCCCACCAACTATCCTCTCCTTGACGCTGTCCCCTGTCAGACTGGGGCCCATCCTGGCCCAGGTCACCTTGTAGGCAGTGACAGGAAAAGTGGCCACCCAGCTGACATGGATAGCTGAGCCATTCATTACAGTGAATGTGACCTGCACAGTCTCCCTCTGGGGATGAAGAGGTTGCATAGTCCTCAACCCTCTCTCTCTGGTTTTGTAGACAGGGTAGAGTGTAGGTAAATTGGGGACGGTTTGCCTGGTGAAGGGGGACACATGAGGGACTAAAGTGGAGTCGGTGGAAAATGGAAGGGATGGGATAGGAGGAGATTCAGTGGGTGAGGGGGACAGGGGGGCTGTCCTTGCGCTGTGACACTGGACCAGCTCAGCACTCAGCTCCCTGATCACCATACCCCGGAACTTTTCAGGTTTATAGCACATGAAGCCACGCACATTGAGTGAGGCAGGCAGAGATTTAAGCCATGATACCACCCATTTGATTCTGCAGTCACATAACCAAAGGTTGTTCCGAACAGTGAGCTGTCTGAGGCTGACAAGGCCATCAAAGACCCCCTGTGTCAATGTCTGCAGCTGGTTGTTTGAAATATCCAGCCATTCCAGCTTGTGCAACCCTGCGAATGCCCTGGCAGGGATCCTGTTTATCTGATTTTCCTGAAAGTTTAATTTGACGAGAACCTCCCCTGGGAGGAACAGGGGAGGGAAGGTGAGCGAGTTGCGGGCCAGGGACAGCTCTCTCAGGGTGACCAGATCCTGAAAGGTCTCTGGTGCGATACCTTCATCAGTCAACAAGTTTCCATCCAACAGCAGGCGCTCCAGCCGGGTGACATTCCTAAATGCCTCCTCTGCAATAACTGCAATCCTGTTCTCATCCAATCGCAGCTCTTTGAGATCATCTGGAAGACCAATAGGCACACCGCTGAGGTGGTTTTTGGTAAGGAAGAGCATCTTCAGCCTCAATGCCTCACGAAAGGCCCCTTCCTCCACACCAACTGTAGAAATGGAGTTATCATCCAAATGCAGCTCCTCCAGCCAAACAAGCTGAGCCAGAGCTGTTCTGGATATGCTCTGAATGTTGTTCTCTTGCAGATGGAGAACTCTCACATTTTTGGGCAGATTAACTGGAAATTCATCCAGCTGGTTGCCATAGAGATACACAGTTTCCACAGAAGCAACATGGTGGAGCTCCACTGGAAACCCAGCATTATTGATTTGGTTGTTGTGGAGGTAGAGAGTCTTATAACCCTCACCAATTCCCAGAGGCACTGAGGTCAGGCTTCGCTCATTGCAGTAAATAAAGGTGAGATCACAGCGGCACTCTTCAGGACAGTTGGAGGCCCGTGAGTACTGGAGGTGAAGGCCTAACAGTATAGGTATCCATGGTCTTACGAAGATGACCCAATCCTTATTCCATAAACGCCACTGTATCTCCATTTCTAACTGATCCAAAAAAATACAGGAACCAAATCAGAGAAAAAAATAGAAAAATAGGATTTGAAAATTCCAAAAGAATAGTCATTACATTACATTTTGGCTGTTGGTTTAATAACACCACTGTATCCAGCCTGATGCTGTAGATGGTCTCCAGTAATCCGCTGTGATTCTTTCACCACACACGCTCCATTTTGGGACACATAAGTAAAGTTAATCATTTTTCACATTTTTCACGTCTTTTTCCTTTACCACCAGGTAGAGCTCTTCACTGCACTCAGCACTGACTGAGCCATGTACAGTATACCGGAGGGTCACCATTGGATATCCTCTCCTTCGCTTCCTTTCCATTTGACGTCACACACTGCTGATTTAAGAACGATAAAGCTTGTCGTTGACATTTGGATCCAGAAACCTGTTGCAAAATAAGAATAATGGCAGAATCAGCATTTTCCCCTCAAAACACATGTTTTCTACTGAAGGCCAACGGATTTTTCCCTTTCTACTCCACAAATGTAAAGTGAGTTATTATAAATTGGGAGAGCAGAGCAGTGTGCATACAAATGACTTACAGATCGGTTACATATTCTTCAGACACACAGCCAGTGTAAAATTATATTTGGAAAGATACTGAGGTAGAAATTGTGGTCAAATGGTTTGAAGAACGTGTTGAAAAAGTACATGTGCAGATTACAAATGTAGAGCTAATCTAACACTTAAAGGGGCAGTAAACAATTCTGGAGAAAGCTTTTTTCTCTCTTTGTTGTTGTTGTTAATTTTAATGCTGTGATTGGGCAGCAAACCCGGGTGAGTAAACTGCGGAGTTGCAGCGCCACCTGCCGGCCCGTCTCTTAGGGTGTTGACGCGTGATGGGTACAAACTGCACACAGAGTGTTGTGTGGTGTGGTCCACACCATTTTTTGATTTTCGATTTACAGAGCCTGGGCTAAGCCGAAAACCATTTTTGTTTTTTTTTTGGTTTTTACAAAACGTGTATTGCTTTAGAATCGCTTACTGCCCCTTTAAACCTAAACCTAACTCTTTTCTCCCTCTGCAGTAGATTACCACAAACGTCAAGCAAGACAAAATAAGTACTGAAGCACCATACAACTGTTACACTATCCAACCCTCACTAATAATAACAACAACATAATTGTTTTTTTAATTATAAGTATCAGTCTGGTAGAGATTACAGCGGCGGTTATACAACTGTCCTCTCTCTCTCTTCTCTCCTACTGTCTCGCCTCCCACCCTCTTTCTGCCCACCTCTCCTCTCTTCCTCATTTCTCTCCTCAGCCCAACCGGTCGAGACAGATGGCCGCCCACAACTGAGTCTGGTTCTGTCAGAGATTTCTTTCTGCTAAAAAGGAGTTTTTTCTCTCCACCGTCGCCAAGTGTTTTGCTAATTGTGGGATTTGTTGGGTTTTCCCTGTAATATTGTAATATTGACCTCACTATGTAAAGTGCCTTGAGACAATGTATGTTGTGAATTGAATTGAATTGAATTGAGGGATTGTGCCCTGCCCCACAGCTCAAGGGCAGATTTATCCTCAAAGGGGATTCTCAAGAGATTAAAATGGGGTTGTTGGGAAGATATTACCTGACAACTACATACAAAGCCAAATATTTGCTCCTGACTATTGCTATTTAGTTCTCCTCGCTACCCTTGATTCATTAGGTTTTGCCGTGCTGGTGGATGGTGATGAACACAACCTGTC